>NC_143585.1:79380915-79749088 GCF_048544385.1 Mastigoproctus giganteus | reverse complement strand
ATTTCATTTTTGTTCTTAAAATTTTCAAAAAGAGAATCTGTTATTTCTAAAAATGAGTCTTTGATGAATTGACCATCAGAAAATGATTTGCATTTTTTTTGAAGATAATGACTCACTTTAAATGATATTACAGTTACTGCTTTAGATTGCAAATTAGGTGTCATGAAGAAATTTTGTTGCGCGAATAATCTGGATTTAAGTTCTTTTAATTTATTTTTTCTAAGTTCACTATTAAGCGGAATATCCGATTGGTATTTACCATGGAGTGCGTTGAAGTGCCTTTCTAAATTTCCTTTTTTTGGGCATTGCAGATCAAACAGCAACAATTTTCTTTTATCATTGCAAAAAGTATTCTAGTTCCCACTCTTGATGAAAATGATACGTTTTACTCTTTTTCGTAGTATTCATTTTTTACATGCAACGGTATTAAATTAACGTTTTTAAGTACTGTCCAGTTATTAATATTATGTAAAATTTCACACATACACTATGCTCTCCACAACAACTGCGTGAATTTTCAGTCGACAAGCTTACTTATAGTAGTCACGTGCAGCGGATTTGTAATAAGCGTATGCAGTGGGGCGCATAATAATAATAACAACATTTAGATTTTGACTAACTATTTTTTATATGCAGTATATTTAAAATTCGTTGTGATCGACCGAAATTAAAGCCGCGATCGACTCGTTGGCCACCCCTGGTATAGATCATTTTGAGGTGTAGAACTGAACGAGTCATGTACTTTGTATACAGATTTTCACAATGCATAATAAGCTGTTTGTTTATTTTTAGTGCTTTTGCTTACATATTTAATAACAGTGTACTCTGTGTTTTGCTGAATAATTTTGTTATATTTTGCTGGGTAATTATTTGGTAAACTCTATGTTGGAGTTAAACCCATGGAGATAAAGACGAATTTTTTTTTATTAAAAAAATACCAGCCTGCTTAGTCATTTTTCAAGTTAAATTTTCTAATTTTCTAACCAGGTACATAAACCCTTTCTTTAACTCCTGTCTCTCTGGTCGTCTCGCAGTGCAAACAAAATACAGTATTTATAGTATATCGGACACTCATCCCGTCCGAATCTTGATGACAAGAGGGATTTGTCATCAAGAACATTTGTGAACTGTCTAGAAGACAGTTCTGTCTTCTAGACGCTATTTGCTCTTTTCTTCGTTCCTGACAGCTGATTCTTTCAATAGCACGCTGACAATAATGTACCTCTTTCATCCATTTTCCTTTTGCGGGAAAGAGACCTGTCAATATTTCGAATAGACTCGAATGTATTTCCGTTGAAGTGTCATGCGAGACCATGGCAGTTCTATTCAACTTCTGATAATCCAGTGTTCACGGTGAAAGTATTTATTTGTTGTCATGTTTCTAAATAATTTTTCTTGTCTTATGAACTGTTTACTATCACGAGAGGTAAGCAGCCTTTCTCGCAATGCGTTAATGAGTAGCCTTTTTTACTCAACCACTTTCTGAACTCCTCTGTTTCTTTCGGGAGGGGGGCCGAGAGTATCATTGAATTTTGCTATTTCATTTACAGTCAGCAGAATTTCTCAGCCTAATGAAGGAAAAAAAGAAAAGAAAAGGCGAAGACACAGTGCACTAGCCTTATTATATTGGGTTACTTATACCGACTTAGAACACTTGTGTAGGATGTTTTAACTACTACAGGGCTGCTCATTTCCTCTTAGTCTTGAAATGATTTCCATTAAAGCAATAGGATTTGATGAGAAGTTCTTATGACATATATTGAGCAATTGCAGTTGCATAATATCAATGTATTACGGATGAACATTTCTTAACTGAGGCTCTCAAACTCTAATAGTGTTGTTATAGTCTTAGTTGCACAGTATTCGAATATTACTGAAAAACTAATGCGAAAAAAAAAAAAAAAAAAATGCTGAACTCTGATAAAATATAGCTTCATATTAACACCCTTCTCGGGGTTAGTGTTCTTTGAAAGCATAATATTTTTCATTACAAAATAAACACAATAAATATTAAATTATATAAATATTACTCGATATATTATATGAAACAAAAATAATTTTGTCATAATTTTGATGAGATAAAAAAATATAGTCGCCGGCCTAAAATTTGCGGTGCATATCATACGTAGTTTTTTTTTTATTGTTATTTTTTAAATCCTCATCTTGATTGTTTTCTAACATTTATTAGGTAAATAAATAAATGTATTATTTATTACAGTATAAATTATATTCTATATATTTTTATTTATTATTATTTTATTTTTTAATTTATTATTTATTTTTTTTTTTTTTTTTGCATTTTATGCAGGACACAAATGCACTTTGGCCGCCCTAGCCTAGTGGTCAGGCGCGCTGGTGCATAAGTACACGTGCCTTGAGTGACCGGGGTTCAAGCCCGTGACTGCTGAATACGGTGCTGTTTCTTGTATTCTGTCTATCTTGTTAACTCCTGACTGTTTGGTCGTCCCGGAGTATAAACAGAAAAATTTATTTTTATTTATACTTCGCCTTACTATATTAGAAAACAAGAAATATGTAATACTTAATCATTAATTCTAGCATATAATTTAGTTATGTTAGAAATCCAAATAAACTATGTCGAAATTATTCTTTACGTTCTTCCTTCGGTGTTCTTCCACCAATCTTAGCGGGCTCTGGATAAACCATAAAATCCTCCAGAGTCCCTTGCTGTGCCCCACCGCCTCTTCCTCCAAGCAGGGGCGCACCAGAATTCAAACCCCCTCCTCCCCAGGAAGACAAAAATCAGAAAAATCCTGGCGTGTTGGTAAAGTGTACTACGGACTTAAAAAGGTTGCTTAACAGTGGTATGTATATTGAATCTTCTACAGTGTACCCTCGTGCAATTCCCAGATACCACCTGAATTAAAAAAAAAATAAATAAATAATAATAAAAAAAATCGCAAATCATCCTTTATATAAGCCAACAGAAGCGTGCCGGCTTTAACTTGAATACATGCCACAGCGCTTTCCAACTGAAAGCCCTGTACGTAATTCAACCTTTCAATCCGTACATTACATTAAGTCGCTTAGAAGATTTTACCAAAGGCTCTCTCTCTCTCTCTCCAGAAAAAGAAATATATTTACATGAATCTAATGTAAAATAAAATAATATCACAGAATACAGTAAACTTATATCAGAGATAAATACTGCTCGGCAGCATACGGAATCTCTAGAAGAAATGACAATAGCATTAACGAAATAAAAATCTTTGATTTCGATTGGACTTGCATCCGAGTTTTCTCCACATTTTTTTGGGATGAACTTTGCTTTTTTTCCCCCCTTCTTCAACTTTATCAAATTCGGAAAGAAGCATAATACTGTGGGTTGTCATTAATGAATCCTCAAAACTGGTACTCCGACTTGTTAAGGAATATCAGCAACTTAGGCCATATTGCACCATTATTATATCTGCGTTTGATATACAATAAGATCTCAGTAATTCGGACCAATAAGGAAAAGCGGTAGGACCGAATTATAGAATATAATTATATGTAAATAATTTCATGTCGTAATTCATAAAAACATAAATTTATCCGCAGTCTGGCAACGTATAAGTTAGATGGTATCAAGACATATGAAGAAAATAAATTTTTATAAAAATGTTTATATTATTCAAAGCAAAATTGTATACAAAGAGTTCAAACCAAACAGAATGCAAATGATACAATTTTTAAACAAACTTTAATGTGTTAAATGTTAAGTTTATAACTCTTCAAATTTGTAAAATAATGAGTACTTAAACCTGTGTGAAGTGTAATTTACCTTTAATTCTTAAAGAATTACAGATTATTCTCAGATGTTTCATGGTACTCCCTGAACCACTTCAGTGAACTCTTGTAAAGGAACAAGTAATACAGGAAATTCCACGAAACGGCTGAAAATAATCTGTAATTTTTTAAGGAATTAAAGACAGCTTACACTCCACGCAGGTTTAAGTGCTTATTATTCCACCAATTTCCAGTTATTTACATACCTGCGCACCGTGCCCCTAAAAAAATATTTAAGAACTATAATTCTGACCACTCATATTGTATTCTTTGCGGATATCTTTTGTTGAGTAAAGGTCTAATTGTATTGTCATTTCATAACGTTTTCGTGTCTCTTAGAGTGTAAAAATATTTTTCAAATTTAATAAAATTAACGAGGCAGCTTTCACCAAGGTTCCGTCCCCTTGAAATGATGTCGCTATTTCCTCTGTCATCATATGATATCCATCTTCATCTTTTTCTAGCTACGTTCTTCCATACCTACCTACCCGAAATTAATATACTTTTTTCTACTATTGTGGAATACATGACGCCCTTCATCATTGTTTCTATCTAAATCAATAAGAACATTATTGAATAGCTTTTTCAATGTCCTTATTGCTATCTTTACTTCATTCTAACTTTATTGCCATCTTTTTAATATTGGAAAGTTTTTTTTTTTTTTTTTTCCCTTTAAATACAGATGTTAACAGTTGAGCATGACTCTATGATCCATAGATTGTATGAGGGCTCTAGTATTGGAAGATTTGTTTTATATATATATATATATATATATATAAAGCACTTCATATTGCCAGCTTTGTTTGATAAAATTTCAGCGGAAGGATGTGCAAGTGCATTATCTAAAGATAACAATGCCGGATTTCTTTTTATTTGCATTTAATTTTCCTTTTGAATAATTTTATTTCTTTTACAAAGTGATTGTGAAACCATCCTGAAAAAAATTCGGAAATATATCATTAATACTAGTATAGGAAAAATCCCCTTTCTACAGAAATAAAATACATAAGGTGGGGATTTAATGTCGCGGGGCTAGAGATAATGCACCATATGAATTATGAAGATAATACAGAAAATCGCGCACAACCAGTCTGGTGAATAGTGTTGGAAGAGAAGGTTGTGTTTTTAAATTCTTTTGTGTGTTGTAGCGAAAACAAAAGGGTTAGTGTGCTTGATTTCTTAAGATAGTGGGCATTGTCTTCTTGCTCTGTGCTGTTCAAGATTGCTATTTTGTACCTATTCTGGATGGGTGCGGCGTCTATACTTCAGGGTATAGATAGATGCCACTTTCATTATTATTCTGCATGATATAACAGCAGTAGCCACTACAGGACTGCAAATTTTATATTCTTCACATTTTGTATTAGTGAAATGCCTGTATTTTACAAAAGAAGAAAATCAATGGATGCAAGGTTACGTGTGTAATGCGAACTATAATTGAAGGGGAAAAAAAAATGAAAATTAGAAAAGTAGGAAGAAACTGTAGTATTCCAGAAAGAACACTTTGTAAGAGGCTAATATCGAAAAACGTGAACTGAATGCATAAGTCATCTCTCCCACCAGCATTGCAACATCTCGCTCACCCAGATGTGAGAGATGGCAGAAAGACACATTTTTCAAATTTAAAATGATGTTCAAATTTAAAATGATGAAAGACGCATTTTTAAAAAATGGTGTAAACATCAGTAATAGATTTCTACTTTATGTTTTCATTATATTTTTATAAATGCTCAGCACCTATCTCCATAAAAAAAGCAGTCCGAATTAGTGAAGTTTTATTGTAATATATCACTACCAAACGTACTCTGTATATTTTAGAAAGATCGATATATGACAGCATATACCTAATCTGAGACTTTACTTAAAACGCGAATAATCAATAGGGCAATCTGGCCTCGGCCTCTCTCAAGAAGGCGGTTTTGACAGAGTGGTACATGATCACCGGTTTGATGGTCAGATATCGACCTACATCATCCAGGCAATCCGCCATCTCTACAAAGAAGCAAAATTGCACCTGATACTGAAAATCAGTTTATTTATACATAGGTCCCATTGACCATAGAATATTTCTTAAAAAATTACCTCAGTTAACAAGATTTTTTTAAAAAATGTATTTGCGTAAATGTGTGCATGGAATTTGATGTCCTGGCATGATTTAACATAATGAACACTTTATTATTATTAATATCCATTTATACGAATGTGAAGTTAATGATTTTAATCCTCGGAACATGATTCGCCATCCATCACTCCACTCCGAATCTTCCAAATGTTGCATTCTACAGAATTAGAAACCCTAATCTGATGTTCTGTTCTGTACTGAGTTAGTTTAGTAATTAGTGGTGCTATTGTAAGCAGATTGATGGCAGAACACACATGAGATGGCCAGATCTTTGAACGTGTCAAGAATGGTAACGTCAGGGTCATGGCAACGACGTCAAGAGACAGGAGATGTCTCGAAGGTAAGTTCAAGGCCGGCCAACACTTACAGCAGTGGTTTTCAACCAGGGTGCAGCAACAACATTCTTGGGGTATCGTGTAATTTGGGTTTAAGTTACTTAAATTTATTATTATTATTATTTTTTTAAAATTTGTATATTTATTTCATTATAAAAAGGTGTTACAGTATCCATTGTACCGTATCTTTTTAATTTTGTGGTGATCTATAATTGATCTTTATTTAGTACCTCTATATAAAGAATAAAATTATTATACAGGTATATATTAAAAGGTCGAAAACCACTGTTAGGTATTTCTTTTTGGCCTAGGGATTCCGTGAAAAAAATTACTGGGACACTAAGGGCGCCGTGAACCGAGAAAGTTTGGGAACCTCTGACTTACAGCATCGTAAGATGACAGCTAGGCAGCTCTTTCCGTTTCAAGTCAAAATGTATAAGGCTTTAGGAAAGGAGGACATCAGGTTTATTATTATTATCATTTATTCAGCCACAATCGCGCCCCTATGCAACCTTGGGACATTGAGATAAAAAAAAAAATAAAAACAAAACACGAAACGGCCCATTGTTTGTCTCCTCTCCCCCACCTCTCGCGCCCTACAGCAGAACTCGTCTGACTGTGCGACAAAATTGTCCCTGGAGCCAAGATCAGTGGACCAGTGCTCTTTAGAGGCGAGTCGAGATCCAGTCCTGAAAGTTATTCTCGACGTGTTCGCGTTATGAGAAAAAGTGAAACACGCTCACATCCCTCTAACGCTAGGAAAGAGACTGCTATCGTAGCAGTAATTTTAGTCTTCAGAGTATCATGATGATATAATATTTGAACACGGTGCACAGGTTATCTTCGATCTAAATAAAATGAATAAAAATAAATGTTCTGTTTATACTCCGGGACGACCACAGAAGGTCAGAGAAGTTCAGACTTCGAATGTAAACAATTTCCTACTTGTGTAGGTTTTTACGAATCTATTCATTCTTAATTTCATTCCAAATATCATTAAGATTGGACTCATTGAGAATAGTCATTTTTTTTATTTCAAGTATTTAGTATCATGGTAAATGGCTGTACATCTTGTATGGAGACATCTTTTCTACTTACTTGGACATAATCCCTGAGCCCTGTGTGACGCTTTTCGCAGTTGATATAAGCCTTTAGTTCATTTTCATGGACAATGATAACTCTGTCGTGGCAGTAGTTCCCATAGAGTTCAGTTGGTAGAGGATTGCTTCCTTCAAAGTGAGACGATTTTTCGGGTAGAGCGGCCAGCCAGAACTAAATCCGATTGAGCATGTCCGGGGCATGCTTTAGGTAGACGAATTGAGCGACGTCGACCTCCTCCCGGGTATCTCCAAGCACCAAGATTTTCCTTTTATAGAAGAGTGGCCATAAACCATTTAAGCAGCATGCTATCTCGTTGTGTGAGTTTTTGGCTTTTGGAAATGATCTTACCTTTTCCTCATTATATCAAAATATGAGCATTTTTATTTCTATCTCAAATTTTATGGCTGCAATTTAACTTTAGGACACCAGTTATACTTTAATCATAAGAACCACATTCGCAGATAGATAACTGATTCCACATATACTGATGATGTTACTATACTTAAATGTAAAAGTAGACTTTTCAGCTATTTCCCGGTTTACGAGTTTTAAATGCAGCTGCTCCGGAAGAAAAATCGCTTGTAATCTGATGTAGTTCATCGAATGAGTATGCAGCTAGTTTCTGGAGATACAGAGTTATCGACATCTGGTATATTATTATCATTATTATCGCATTATAGTTATTGCATACTTTTTACTTACATGAGTAATGATTATGCAGAAGAAACAAAAATAGCAATATTACCCATCACTGCCAGAAAAAAAAAATAAAAATAATAAATTTTCTGTTTTTACTCCAGGAGTGTAATTCTCCCACTCTTGGGAGTTCCCAATAGTGCGAGAATACAATAAACAGCACCGAATTCGTATAATCATAGCCAGGAGTTCACATAAATAGTAGAAAGATGTATGTTCAGTAAAACCATTAATCAGCTACCTCAATAGTGGGAATGCACACCTCTTGACGCCAGTACAGCCTGCACACGGCGAGGCATGAACTCTAGGCCTCTGAACGTTGCAGGAGGAATGTTGTACCATGTCTCCAGGATTGCGTCCCGTAGATCTGCATAGATAATCCGTCGTGGAGGATCCAAATACCGGATCTGTCGATCCACGTAATCCCAGATTCGTATCCAGCGGCCAAGATAGCACCTAGAAGTCACTTTCGTGTTCAGCGAACCATTATTATTATTATTATTATTATTATTATTATTATTATTATTATTATCTGTTTATCTCTCTTACTTTATTTCTCTTCCCATTCTCGAACAATACGGGCAACGTGGCAGGGTGCATTATCCTTCTGGAACACATATGTGCTGGCTGAGAAGACAGTCACTATAAAGGGGTGTAACTGATCAGCCACGAAAGATTGGCAATTTTTATCGTTCATAGTGCAATCTATACGTATGAGGATTCCAAGAAATTCCCAGGAAAATATACCCCCATACCAAAATACTGCCGCTACCTGCCTACTTCTGTTGGACCAGGTTGAATCACTTACCCTCCTTCTGCCGTCCACACGACATAGCAAGGAATGTAATTCATCGGAAAAGGCAAAATTTTTTCTAGTCGTCAGTGTTCTAATGACGTCGTTGGCGGTACTTTGACCAGGTGATTACTCCAGAGGCCCATATGGATGAGGGTTTGTTGGATCGTGGTCTTGGAAATACCGCTGGGGGTCTTCCCCTGGTTAAAGTTCATGGTCATGTAGAAAAATATAGTATCTTATGCGCAGCTGTTCCAGAGCATTAGTTCATCTTCGCCTTGGTACACTGTGATGAATACTGAACTCTGTAAAATGCCAGAAATGTGTGTAATGTTTGGCTATGTGTTGTTTAATTATTTCTGGCCACTTTGCCACCAGGAAGGCAATTACCTGGAAAGGCCTGCCCAGTGTCCCTCTGCAAGGTGGTGGGCCACAATTAAGCGTGAATTGTGGTGAACCTCAGGTACTACAGTCATTGTTTGCTATAAAGTGGGAAATCCCTCGCCCAATGGAAGTAGTACCCTACCAGTGGGTGCCATCAAAATTCCCGTAATTATAGTTGCTCAAACTAAGAGTTACAGCAACAACAAAATGTTCATTAAGTCCAAAACCTACATGAATTTTTGACGTATGCAATTTAAACAGGATCAGTACGGTATTATTCAAGAGAGTTATTGTTACGTTATTTATTACGTTAATCAAAACATAAGTAATTCTTTACTAGAAAATGAGCTTTAGATTTCAAAAAGTCATTAAAGTGAATAATTAGCCATAAAAATACATCCCTAGGAGGCACTGATATTGTTCATTTAACAATATCTTTGTAATTGCTATAAATTATTCACATAATTTTGAAGCACCTGAAAGTTGATGGCATTTTCCAGAATTTGGTTTACTGACCAATTTTGGATGGTTCTAATTATTTGTTAAAGTTGAATTTTAAATTTATCATAAAACTTACAAGAATATAATACGTGTTGCGAGTCCTCTTAATTGGCCACATGAACACAAATCAATAAGGTGACAAATTAAAATAAGCTAACTTAAAGCATCATATCCTGTTAAAATATAATTCGTGTATAAAAACTGCGCGTGAACCATTTAATAATACTGTATTCTGGCGTACAAGTTAGTGCAATTGCATCATTTCTGTACGTAGCCAACTACTTAAGTAGTTATAAATTAAATTGGCATCATTAAGTATATTATTCTGTAATCTAATACAGTACTGTATTCTTATTTACAAACGTAATTGAAGGTACAGATTCTTGGTAACTGCGCATTTAATAGAGGCGTGCCGCCTTTTCTGTCATCTAGCCTTTAAGATCTCAAGATATCTTAGTTTTTCCTCTTTGGGAGAGGCATTAATATTTATTCCGTCAAAATTAATTGTACCTTTTTCTGATATAATAAGACAAACCAGAGTAAAGTTGCAGAAAAAGTCAGATAATACCTGGAGGCAGAGGTCGAGACAGTTCGACATGCCTTCAAGAGAACTAAAAGGAAATTGCATTGAATTGGAGTTTAATTTATATTGGACTGTAAAGAAACTGGCACAAGAGAACCATACTCCTACAGCATTAGGTTATAGCAGTTACAACTGCTTTGTAGAGAATACGCAATGTGCGATTCGTATGGATTGATGTTTTTAACTCCATTCCTTCCGAATGATTTGGAAAGGGAATTTAACTTTTTTTCCCTACTAGGTGTGATAGATGAGGTAAGAAGGTTAGTCTGTTGTTAATAAGAATGCCAAGGTGTTTTAAAAAAGTAACAAAGGGAATAGGGACCCCATTAAATGTCACTGCAATGAGCAGTGACACATTTTCATTACCTCGTTACTTTAGAATCGAACAATGAATGGACCTCAAATTCTTAACTAAACTAAAGAAAACACCGACTGAAAGTTGAATTGTTAATTGAAGTGTATGGAGAAGATATGTCAAGAGTTCGCATGTTTGAATGGCATAAAGATTTTTAGAAGGAAGAAAGAATATGGAAGAGGATGAATGACCTGGCCGTCCGGTATCCGTGAAGGCTGATGAAAATGTGGACCGAGTAAGGACTTTAATTAGAAGTGATCGTCGTTTAAGCATTATAATGATTGCATCAGAACTCAATATAGACAAAGAAACAGTTAGACAAATTTTAACTGAAAATTTAGTCAAGAGAAAAGTGTGTGCCAAGATAGTGCCAAAGATTTTGAACGAAGATAAAAGAATCTCCAAGTTTGTGAAGATGTTTTGAAAAAAAATGAAGATCGAAACTTCTTGAGTACTTTAATTATTTGTGATGAAAGCTGGCTGTTTCAGTATGATCCAGAAACTAAAAGACAGTCAATGCAATGGAAGACAAAACAATCGCCCCAAAAAAACAAGAATGTCAAAAAAAAAAAAAAAAAGCATGCTTCTTGTTTTCTTCGATATTATACTACACTAACGTTCTGATAAGGCTGCATGAAAAAAATTCTAAGGAAAATACCTGAATTGTGGGAGGATGGTTGGATGCTCCATCACACAGCGTGCTCTCTGTTCGCCACTTTCTCGACAAAAAAAAACAAATCTCTGTGTGTGAACATGCACCCTACTCGCTAGATCTAGTCCCATGTGGCATTTTTCTCTTGACTAAACTGAAAAGTGTCCTTAAGGGAACCTATTTTCAGTCCATTGAAAACATTCAGAAAAAACGACCGAAGTAGTAAAAGAGCTTACAGATGACTTCCAGAGATGTTTGTGTGCTTGGAAGAAATATATGGAACAGTGTGTGCAAGACGCGCACTGGGCAAGCTTTCTATGTGATCGCATTCCTGGTGGTAAAGTGGCCAGAAACAACTAAACAACGCACAAACTTTACACACATTTCTGGTTTTTAACAGAGTTTGTATCAACACAGGGTAGAACGGCGGAGCTAACTAACGTTATGCAGCCCCCCCTACATAAGATACTATATATTCTACATGTCCGTGACTCTCTACCCTTCAAGCGGTACCCGACAGTCATACCGTTTTCGAAGTCGTCAAATCACATTCCTTGCTTCGTATGGACGGTACGCCACGAACCAGCAGAATCACATTACCGCTTCTCACCACGACATGTGTGCCACCAAGCTTTGAGGAACGGGCCATTACTAAAGCACATGATGGTTTTGATAGGACAGTGTATAACTAAACATTAGCATAAAAAGTAGATATAAAAAAGAGTGGTATACAAATCCAACAGATTGATAAATTAAGAAAAAGCAAAAGAAAAACTAATCGGTATAATAGTTTAAGAAAAGGCATAAATAATATAAGGTAAAAAAAAAATAAATAATAAGACTGAACATTAATTCTCGAATGAAACAATAAATGAAAGAAAGAGCGGAGACCTTTCTTTCATTTCGTAATAATTTCGTCAATGATTACAATCAGTAATCGTATTCAGCAGTGACGTGTGCTTGAACAGTCCACTCAAACTTGTATGCTACTGTTTATCACACTTGATCGCTCGCCTATGTCGGTCCATATCTAGAGCATTGGAGGCTATCTTATGATGTCAGGGCATTGTGTTTGAACCGCCCTAGGGAAAGAAGTGGTGTGATGAGCTTTCTGTTTACAAGAGTAACTGTTTAAACATTACATATTTACACATATGAACTGAAATCGTACGAGAATTATTTTAACAAGCAATAATAGCATACGGAGTTTTATACTGTAAAAGTGTTATTTGCACGCCATACAGCATTCATTGAAATATTGCGGAAGCTGCTATTTTCTTCACCCATGGGCATTTTAAAATCCATTAAGATTGCAAGTCATAGTTAGCGCAGTAAATCTGCACTATAGCTAAGTTTGCGGGAAGGTATGGGCTGTAGACTGCAAGATTGTGTTGATCAAGGATGCTTTCGAGAATAGCACAGGATCAGTATCCTGTTATTGTAACAGACATGGAATTTGAATCTGGATTAAACTATCTGTGAGATGCATTCGATGTTTATTGTAATGTATAGAGCTAGGAGGGTTCTCCAGTGGTAGAGGCTCTATCCCTGGGGCATATCAGTAGTGTCAGCAAGAAGTTTCAGAGTTGTGTCGATCTGATGTTTCTTATTCTGGGTGGTATAGCCTTAGCGAGACTGCAATCGGTTCCACCATAGTGTTTACATTCTCTGAATATGTTTGTTCGCGATATTGGCCTTGAGTTTTGAATATATGAAGATATAGCATTTAGAAAAGAATCGAGAGTATAATATTAACCAGAATTTGAGTTAATTTTTAAATACGAAATTAAGTAATTGGCTTGTTTCACAAATGATCACTGACATCATAAATCAGGATATTATAAGCAGAACGATAACATTTGAACCCGTAGTGTAATAGATAAGTTTCATGTGTGTTTTTATTACTTCGGGTACAGGTAATCAAATTCAGTATTTTAATTATAATTTTTTGTCATTAATAATTGAAATAAGTGAAAAGTAAATGTAGCTATCTCCTTATTTAATTAATTACTAAGATCTTAATAGAACACTTAACAAAACTATAGTTTTACTCTGAACTTATTCGTACAGTTCAATTAAACTTTATAATATTTATTGCTCTTCTGTCAGATATATTTTTTCTCTGTGTATCTCTTCACAAGTCTTATTGATATAACAATATACGGAAGCGTGCACAGACTGTCTAGTGCATCGAAACTAAACCAGTCTTGTATAGTAAGGATTATGTAAATAATATATACTTTTTTTTTTTTTTTTTGCCTGCCATTCATGGACGAGCTGCGTGATAGTTCTCATAAAATAGTAATTCTTTTACATTAGCTCATTCCATTTCTTTTTAATTTACTAGCCGTCTATTATCCAAAAGATTTTTTCTTTTTTCGCCTGAGAGAAAGACTGACTTATATTTCCTCAGAATTTTTTTGAAAATACAAACTTGTTATTCGCTGTGTCTAAATGTGTAATCCTAGTTGAAGGATGAAGTTTCCACACGTCTGACCTCTTATGTTTATTGCACCTTTACTGAGTAAATACTGTATTCCTTGTTCTTAGAAGGGTGCATATTGGGAGTGGTTTCTGAGTATGTGAGAGATAGTTGTGAAAGAATTGAAGAACAAGTTATTGTCCAGTAGGGTGGTGTATTTATCAAAGCAAATTCCTCCCTCTAAGCTACTACAGTTTTATCAGTAAACGAACTTTGGCTTCTGCTTAAGTTGTCAAACTGCCTGCGATATTTATAGCTTTTACTAAGCAGTTTTGCAAGGGATATTGCCAAACATCGGGCCAGCACCTGCTTTCTTTGTATACACTGATCCCATTCGCTATTTTTGCAGGTGCACTTTCCCTTCACCTGTGAAGTATGCTCTGTTGCTCATCCTTTGGCAGAAATACCTCTGTAAAGCCATGTGTTTAGGTGTTCGTCATTTCCTCCACTTCCTCATGATTATCTCCTTTTCTGCCTGTTACTGTGAATAGAAGAGAAAATATCTACAGTATCTACCTCTTTATAAATTAAATAAATTTTCTGTTTATACTCCGGGCATATAGATTTTCCAGATTCAGTAAATTTTCTAATGAATATCTTCAAAACATTTTAAAAATTTGCACATACAGTATTTTATTTTACTTGCCATTTGTCTTATGATGATGTTTTCTGTTGATTCTAGTTCTTATTTATGTATCAGTGATTCATTCTGATATCAAGTTATTATTAATGGGTAGTAGTCTTTTAGCAACTGATGATGACTTGAAACTTATTAACCCCTAGAATTATTTTCTTATTTTATAAAATGTAACTACAGTACTAAGGTAAGCTGTCAGTTTACCGATAAATTTGAAGGTGGGTTAACAATTCGAACCAGATCATGTTACTTCACAAAAAGACTTGGATCGGTTGCATATATGGTCCTAAAAATGACAACTAAACTTTAATGCTTTTAAATATAAGGTTATATTTTGGAACCAGAAATCCTGGAGTCTGTATATAAGGTGTAGGGGGGGGGGGAGCTGAAAGTGGTCCAAGATTAAAAAAAAAAAAAAAAGACGGTTGTTATGCAACATGACACGAAATTATCCATGCACTGTAAACAAGCGGCTAGAGGCCCTTGGAATCCTGTCTATAATTTGTCGAGCATTTTGGAATATTGTATTCAAGTACGGAGATTGCACTAAAAAAAATTAAAAATAAAAACAACTTCTGGAGAAGGCTGAGAGAAGGGCAATCACATTGATAGTGAGTCCGAAGCGAGGCACATAAAGAACGGCTTAGAAGATGCGGACTGCAAAATTTGATTATTATACAAAGGGTACTAGGAACGTTTTGCAATATGACGCAACAATGAATCACAGGAAGCTGCTTGTTGCTGCATGTTGAGACATGTTCATACGTGCATAGTAGCCGCCGCGCCAAGTCGATGGGCTCAGTTATTCATTAGTAGTGAGAGTGTCAAGTGCTTGCGATGGCATCGTGGTCACGAAATGAGATAAGGACAGTTTTGCGGTATAATTTCGTGCGTGGTTTAACCATAGACCAGTGCTTAGAAGAAATGACTCTTGCACTAGATGATGATTGTCCACATCGTACAACGATATTCAGGTGGTATAGAGAATTCCAAAGGGGAAATTTCACTCTGGAGGATTCTGAGAGGCCGGGAAGGCCACGAACGTCAGTTACGGAGGAAAACGTTACTGCTGTGAGGAAAATGCTTGACGAAAACAGGCGAGTGACCTACCAACAGATAGAGGATACTTTGGGCCTAAATGCACCAGCAATTCGTTCGATTCTGCAAGATCATTTGCACGTGAAGAAACTTTGTTCTCTCTGGGTGCCGCATCAACTGACTGAAGAGCAGATGACACGACGTGTGACTTTGTGCCGGGAGATGTTAAAAAAGTTTGATAAGGGACAATCTCGGTATGTGAACAACATCGTGACAGGTGACGAGACTTGGCTGTACTATTACGATCTACCGACCAAGGCTCAAAACAAAGTTTGGGTCTGTGATGATGACGACACACCCGTAATTGTCAGAAAATCCCGATCTGTAAAGAAGAAAATGATAGCTGTATTTTTCAAATCGAGTGGAATTGTGGAACGTGTCGTTTTGGACACGCAGAAGACAGTCACAGCTAAGTGGTATACTGAACAATGCCTGCCTAAAGTCATTGGATCTATGAAGAACCTGCGGCCAAAGTCAAGAATGGACACCTGGTACCTCCATCACGAAAATGCTCCAGCTCACCGCGCCAAAGCCTGTACCGAATATTTGACCACGACAGGACTGAAACTTCTCGAGCACCCTCCCTACAGTCCAGACCTTGCTCCATGCGACTTTGCACTGTTCCCGCATGTGAAAATGAAGCTAAAAGGGAGGCGGTTTTCCAGTGATGAGGACCTTCTACGGGCTTGGGACAACGAGTGTGCTTTACTCCCTAGTGAAACTTGGAAGAACTGGTTTAAAGATTGGTTTCGGAGGATGGAGAGGTGTATTTAATGTAGAGGAAATTACTTTGAAAAAATTAAATAAACAAAGCTGTATTGCAAAACTTTCCTAGTACCCTTTGTACATCTAGGGGGAGATCTAATTGAGGTGTATAAAGCACTGAAGATATTGAGTTAGATGAATTAAGGAAGGTTTTTTCTCATTTGTAAGTGAGAACAAACTTTCCCGAACAGAAACAAATCAAACACGAACCAGGGAATATCTCAGAGAATAACAGAGTAGATTTCTTGAAATTCACCTATAGAGTGGATTGTCGAACGTTGGAATAAATTGTGACCCACCGTGGTTGAGGCAATGAGTGTGGCTAAGTTTTAAGCAGAATTGGATTATTGCCTTGTGGGAATGGTACGAATATTCTATATTATTTTAATAATTATTGTTATTTTATTTATATATTTGTTTTTGGCTGTAGCAAAAAAAAGTTTTCCCTGCCTTAAATCGGTCAAAAATGACTCCAATTAAAATAAATAAATACAGAAAATCTGGATCTGTGCATCACACTTGTTTTAGTTATTATAATGGTTGTGAAAAATAATTGCCTTAAAATGGTCATTATGTTTTTTAAGGCAATGATACAAACGTAAAAACAAACAGGTTTAAGCCAGAAATTAAAGTTAATTTATTTGAGAAAAGATGATCCCAAAAGGTGGGAGGGGGAATCCGATGTTATTTATATTTTTGGAAGAAAAAAAAAAAAAAAAAAATCCATACAGACATTCATAGAATAGTTAGTACTATAAACGAATGTGATCTAGGTGTACGAGTATGATAACCATGATAAGACTTAAATTATAAAACTTCGGGGAAGTATACATTAAATTTATACAGTAGTAAAACCTTATTAACCAATGCACAGTTGAATTAGTAATGAAATGGTAGAAAGTTTATAAAAACTATAATATATGGTAGGCTTTAAGGCCTTTATATACACGGTTAAAAAAAAAAAAGTTCGTAATTGGAAGCATGTTACAAATGTATAGTTGCGCAAATGAAGATTCAAATGTTGAATAATCTTGATGAGTAGTGAAATATTTTACAGTAAATCCTGCATGAGTGTTCAACGTAGTATCGGATGCAGTAAATAAAGGTGATTTGTATGTGATATGTTGAACGTTCTCTCTCTAAATACGATGCAAGTATAAATAATGTTTGAATTAATAATATTGGAATCAGTGAAGGTAGGCTGGGCAGTTTCTGCTCAGCCTATGACGTTTATAATGTTGAATATGTAAACAGAAGTGCACGATTTCGCCATCTTTGCAACCCTCAATAGTTTTTCAGAAATCCGCTTACATACAAAGGGTACTAGGAAAGTTTTGCAATACAGCTTTGTTTATTTAATTTTTTCAAAGTAATTTCCTCTACATTCAATACACCTCTCCATCCTCCGAAACCAATCTTTAAACCAGTTCTGCCAAGTTTCACTAGGGAGTAAAGCACACTCGTTGTCCCAAGCCCGTAGAAGGTCCTCATCACTGGAAAACCGCCTCCCTTGTAGCTTCATTTTCACATGCGGGAACAGTGCAAAGTCGCAGGGAGCAAGGTCTGGCCTGTACGGTGGGTGCTCGAAAAGTTTCAGTCCTGTCGTGGTCAAATATTCGGTGCAGGCTTTGGCACGGTGAGCTGGAGCATTTTCGTGATGGAGGTACCAGGTGTCCATTCTTGACTTTGGCCGCAGGTTCTTCATAGATCCAATGACTTTGGGCAGGCATTGTTCAGTATACCACTTAGCTGTGACTGTCTTCTCCGTGTCCAAAACGACACGTTCCACAATTCCACTCGATTTGAAAAATACAGCTATCATTTTCTTCTTTACAGATCGGGATTTTCTGACAATTACGGGGGTTGTCGTCATCATCAAAGACCCAAACTTTGTTTTGAGCCTTGGTCGGCAGATCGTAATAGTACAGCCAAGTCTCGTCACCTGTCACGATGTTGTTCACATACCGAGATTGTCCCTTATCAAACTTTTTTAACATCTCCCGGCACAAAGTCACACGTCGTGTCATCTGCTCTTCAGTCAGTTGATGCGGCACCCAGAGAGAACAAAGTTTCTTCACGTGCAAATGATCTTGCAGAATCGAACGAATTGCTGGTGCATTTAGGCCCAAAGTATCCTCTATCTGTTGGTAGGTCACTCGCCTGTTTTCGTCAAGCATTTTCCTCACAGCAGTAACATTTTCCTCCGTAACTGACGTTCGTGGCCTTCCCGGCCTCTCGGAATCCTCCAGAGTGAAATTTCCCCTTTGGAATTCTCTATACCACCTGAATATCGTTGTACGATGTGGACAATCATCATCTAGTGCAAGAGTCATTTCTTCTAAGCACTGGTCTATGGTTAAACCACGCACGAAATTATACCGCAAAACTGTCCTTATCTCATTTCGTGACCACGATGCCATCGCAAGCACTTTACACTCTCACTACTAATGAATAACTAAGCCCATCGACTTGGCGTGGCGGCTACTATGCATGTATGAACATGTCTCAACATGCAATAACAAGCAGCTTCCTGTGATTCATTGTTGCGTCATATTGCAAAACTTTCCTGGTACCCTTTGTATTTGAGAGCAACTTGCGAAAAGCGTTCTGTCGTTAAGTTTCCTCTATATCTCATTATTCTACCTGTTAATAGTACAGTAGTCCCAACAGATCAGTCGCTGAGCGTTATATATCTCGTTATAGTGCACAGTCCATAGGAGATCTTGGTAACGAGCATATTTCTGACGTCTTGTGACCAAGACACCGGTGGACGCCGAACTTTCGTTATCTCTTCCCCATAACAAAAATTCCCACGTTTCCATACTTTCCGATCTCGTCTTTCGAAGTGACACTCAAATATCTCCGTCCCTCTTTTCCCAGCTACCCTTTTGTAAGTTGGAGTAAGTCTTGGAGCGCTTTGATTGTCACCTGTCCAAGTGTGTCGCCAGAGCGGCTTACTGCCTTTAATCAAAGCAGACATGCCGCTTGCATTCCAAGGGGATATCTCTTCGAGATCTACGGATTAGTCTGTAGTCAGGATTTGTCAAGAGGGTGCTGTGTGTCTTGTATGTACACTTTGCAAAGAATGTTACCATATTGTTTTTGACCTCTGTTTGTTTGGTATTAGTCTCCCGCGAAGAGACGTGTTGTTTCCCATAGATTACAGGCATCAAGCACCGTGTTTGATGGGTTTGTAATTTCAGCGCAATAAGTCTCATTGTTCCCATACCCTTTCGTAGTCGCAATTTTCGGGAAGGCGCTCAGTTTCAAAGTTTTGCTAGTTTCAATAGTTCGCAACCCTACCGGTAATTACCCCAATGGGGTAATGGCGATTGCTATCTATGCTTTTACCTATTACGGTATATGAAGAATAGTTAGACAGGATAATCTTGCTAATGGTTATTTACTTAGCCGTCTATCACAGGCGAAATTCTTTTAGGAATGTGATTATGAATAACGTACTAAATGACCGATTAGTCTGGCAACATTAGTCAAGGTGAAATCGGCCAGGTAAAGCAATTCCGAAGACTAACCCACTCTGTTGAAAGCTGTAAATAAAATACCGAAACATGAAAGAAAGTCAGTGATAGTAGGTTCCTGTCCTGAAGTTGTCGTGCATCTAGCAACCAACCGGGTTTCCCACAATTTGCTTGCGTGACGTCACGTGTCCCGCTTTTAAAACATGTGTGCTGAATGTGGAATAGGGACTTTCTTGTCTGACGACTAAAGTGGACTGCATGAGAAGGGACTGGAAACTACTATGCTAGGCAGAAAGCACATAAGTACACGTGCCTTGAGTGACCGGGGTTCAAGCCCGTGACTGCTGAATACGGTGCTGTTTCTTGTATTCTGTCTATCTTGTGAACTCCTGATAATTTGGTCGTCCCGGAGTATAAACAGAAAATTTATTTTTTAAATGTACTTCACTTCTCAAAAAATCATCATTTATATTCGGCTGTATATAAGACTTTCTGTGTAACCAGAGAACTTAATGCGCAGAACACATTACTGTGATATTTATTGACGCATTCGGGTTCTGTTTCAACTTCTACACTTTCGCACATACAGAAAATACTGCTATGTCTACTATAACTGAACCCTTGAAGACTTCGGAGTTGATTCATCAGTTGGCCCTTGACTAGTAACTGAAAATATCAGAAACAGTGGTAGGTTAATGCAAATTGCGTTTTCTCTCTCTCTCTCTCTCTCCCCCCCCCCCTCCTCCCATCTATCTATTTGTATATTTGTGTGTGTGTGTGTACACACCCTCCTGGCACACTGCCTTCCTGTGGTGACCTACAGTTTCTTGTGGTTAATAAACGGATAATAATAATAATACATGTGTATATATATTTATATATTTTTATCTTAATACGCCATTATTATTATTATTCAGTAATTGTAGTGTCTCATTTTATATCAATAATCAAAGTACAGTGACTTGCACTGTAAGTTTTTTTGTTTTTTTTTAGCTTACATTCTTACAAAACAAAACATATACGGGCGTATATGTTTTGTTTTGCCGTTTTAGGGAAGTATTTGTATACTAATGTTATGTTTGATGCCAATGCCTTCTGATGTTTTCGGGTCATGGGCGGATAACAGTGGCATATTCGACAACTCCTTTTTTCCACATGGCTTCGCCCTCTGGGATTTTCTTTGTTTTGTTTTTGAAACTTATCTACTCTTTTAGTTATTATTACGACGGTTGTAAAACAAAACTGGTTAACTAATTGGAATGATGTTATCATGGCGAGATTTACATTATATTACATTATTTTAGTTTATCAAAGATAATTTGCAAAGTATACTTTGAGAGAAACTTGCCGCGATATCGGAGACGCCTACTAATATTACTTTTCAAGACCTGTGTTTATCAGTCTGTCTTGGCTATAATTGTCAAGCAAGGTCTTGCCTATTTTATTATGCAACTAGCGTGCCATTCTGCTACTTATAGAATAATGTCTGTAGGTGTTCTCCGTTCGTTTCTGCAGTATGCTTATCGGAATACTAATTCAACAAAAGTTTTGTATATCTGTAGCTGATAATGGCTTGGGGAGAATGATATTCAATTGAATACTACACTCTCTCCCGATCGTATAGAGAAAAATTGATTAATCCTAATAGAGATCTTTATAGACTGAGGAATAATTTCTGATGTGCTAAATAAATAAGGCTGGCGAACCCTATTGTCATAAAAAAAAATTTATCTTAAGAAAATTTATCTTGTATCCCACTAAGGGCATGTAAGATGGATATGGTGTTTTGTGTACCGTAAATTCATAATCCCTAGGTTTTACCTACGCTACTTTACCTAAAATGTTGGGGTACTAACGATAAGCACATTTTTATGTAGACCGTTAACCATGCAAATATTTTAAGAGTACCTGTGCTGCAGCAGAGGTATAATTGAAGCTATTGAAACTCCTTCATAGGAATGAGTTACATGCTATGAGTAAACGAACTCGTGAACAGATGCCCGAATGCCATAAATGACTTAGGGTTACGATGGATATGGAAACTTCTCACCATTCTGAAGCTCCTAGAACATTGTACCTAAAGTTAGGGCTTACAATACTGGGATCCCGGTCATTTCTTTCCGGTATTGAAATACCAGTATTGATACAAAAAAATACCGGTTTTCCGGTACTAATTTTAAAAAAATAATTGTTTATAATTTAATCATATAAAGGTTATAAAACCTTTACTAGTAGAGATAACGACGTCATAATCATCTTTATGTGATTATGACGTCGTTATCTCTACTAGCAAATGTTCGATAAAATATCGATAGGACACCATGCAACCTGTCCACAATTCTCGGACAACTTCATGCCTGACCGTATTGTAACTCCCAAGTCCCGTTCCTCCACTACTTGACTTTAGTTCAACTTCAAGTGTATAAGTTATTTTGGGGTGGTTGCTGTTCCCCAGGTGTAAGACCTTGCATTTTGCTGAATTAAAGCATAGCTGCCACTTTTCTGACCATCCCGGAAGTCTATCTAGGTCACTCTGAAGAAGCTCTGCTTGGCGGCGATCATTAACTACTCTACTGATCTTTACATCATCTGCAAGTTTAGACCTCACGCCCTTCGTCCCTTCATAGATATCATTTAAGATAATCAAAAACAACAGTGGTCCCAATACTGATCCTTGGGGAACCCCACTTAGATGGTGCCATCCATCTAAGGATTTTCCCTATGATTTCAGCCTGCTCCAGCTTATAAAGTAACCACTCGTGTGGGACTGAGTCAAATGCTTTGCTGAAATCCAAATAAACAATGTGGAAATTATTCCCTAAATCCAGCTCACGAGTGATCCTGTCAAAATGGCTAACCAGATTTGTTTAACATGATTTTCCCTTTACAAAGCCATGTTGTGTATCCTACAGAATTCCATTTCCATCTAAATGATCCCGAATTCCACCCTTGATCATTGCCTCCATGATTTTCCCTACTACTGAAGTTAGACTAGTAGATCGGTAATTTCCCATTACACTCATCTAGAACCGCCTTTATGTTGCAATTTACACCAATCCAACGAAATCTCTCCTGAGTCCAGTGATGCGCTCATAACTAGTCTTAATGGTTCAATGCACTCACTTGCTGCCTCCTTTAAGATTATAGGGTATATGCCATCAACCACAGGAGCTTTACTCGCCTGTAGACGTGAAAGTTCTCATTAAATAATCATTTGAAATTTCAACATTAATTACATTTTTTTCAACTTCACTTCCATAATATGTCATTGACACAAAGGATTTTTTAATGTAAATATCGATGCAAAGTAACTGTTGAGTTCATCTGTAACTTCAGCTATGTTATCTAATACTATCCCACGTCCATTGCATAATAATAATAAAATTCTTTATTATTATTAAGAATCCAATATGATTTGTCCTTCTGTTCTTTGCATTTATATATGTGAAGAATTCCTTAACTGCACTATTTTCTCTCTTCTTTATTCCTTATCCCCACTCTTTGCTCTCTCCCAGACTCACTAAAGATACTATAGTGAAAATTATACTTCGCTTAATAAAACGTCTTTCTCCTTCAGAAAATGATGAACATAATTCAACCATGGAAGACCAACATGCAACAGAACATCCGTGTTCCGCAAATTCTTTCCAAAATAAGAAATTTCCCGACTCCAATGAGATTTTAAAAGATGAATTTTAGTCGGAAATTAATGAAATACTTAACTATTTTTGCTAAAAAAGTTCAAAGCCTAGAAAATACGGACTGAGATCGTCTACGATTATCTTTGTACCAGAATAGAATCGGAAAGGGCGTTTTCTGCAGGATTTTTTTTTTTTTTTTTTTTTTTTTTCGTTATCTAAAATTGTCTTTAATTCTTCTTACATTGTTATATGATGTAAAGTATTCGCGACATTCTCATTATAATCAGTTTGATTCTCATTAAATTGAATAATTTCATTTGGAAACAGCCTAATCATTAAGTTTGTTGCAAAATCTATAAGCCGTTTTTTGGTAATCTATTAGCACTTACAAGAAAATCCAAAATGTCGTCAAGATTTTCATTTCGACGTTCATTTATACGAGTTTTCATTTTATTTAATAGTTCTTGACCTAAATTCCCTGGAATTTTTTCCAATTTTTTTTTTTTTTTTTTTAGCATAAAGTTAACTGCCAAATGTGTTGAAGACAGATTTGCATCTTGTCTACTAAGTGCTTCTATAGGTAATTTAATCGGCTTTAAGGAGTTTCTCAAATCCTGAAGCAATTAAATTTGTGATTTTTTATTAAATCCATATTACTAAGATCTTCAAAGAGCTGCTTTAATGAATTGAAACAGTCTTAAAAAAGTTAAAATCATATCAAGTAATGAATTCCAGTGCGTCTTAACATCTGTGATTAATTCTATTTCATATCCTAATTCACATTTTATTTTCTGTTGTAGAAAACCGTTGCGCACAGTAGACTTCTTAAAAGATTTTACTGTTTGACGAACAATTTGAATATTTTTCTTTAAGTCATCAAGAATTATCAAGACTTTGATAATTCTAATTAGTCAACATCAACACAGAGTTCTTCTTTCTCTTCATCAAAGGAGAAATCATCTTCTGAATAATCTGAATCAGCTAAGTCATCATCAACTGTTTCAACTTCATTATCCTCTTAACTCATGCTTTTCTCGTACAAAACATCGCATACAGCTAAACGTATTGTATGGTTAAGACACAAATGATATAATACAGGAGACTCACAACGATATTTTGACATAATACAGTACTAGCACCGTCACCCGTTGATCCAACAATGTTTTTCAAAATTGATATTGAAATTTTTCAATTGATTTCTTACAAGTTCTGCTAATTGCGGAGCTGAATATGAATTTTGAATTCGAACTAAACCTAGATTATATGTTACACCATCATTTCCATGAAGATTAATATTTAAAAATCGTCTCATTTTTGTACTTGTCCACTCATCAAGAGAGAGACTAAATATTTTACTCCTACTCAATTTTTCCGGTATTAAAATTGTCATTTCTGATTTTTTTAATTTGATAAAAATTTTGAATCAATTTCGTCACGTCTTTTTCTGCTTTAGGAAGCTTATAACCTGAATTACAAAGACTTTCTCGAATAAAACTAGATTTTGTAATTGCTCTTACAGATATGTTATCAACAGCAACTAATTCCAAAACAATCCCATCCAAAGATTTTTTAACAAAATAATTATCTAAAATTTTTACATTTTTGGAAGAACTACATTCTTGTTTTCATCTTCTGTTTGCAAAATTATTCGGTGTTTAGTTTTTAAATGTTTTATCATAGTTAGTGTTTCCATCTTTGTTCGATAACTTTATTGAACATTTCTTACATTGGACTTCGGAGTTCGGTCTTGCTGCAAAGTGTTCCCAAACCTTTGAGCTCTTTTCCTTTGGCATAATTAAAGCATTTTTCAAATTATCTGAAATTGTACAAAAATTATTAATATATTTAAATAAAGAACAGCATAGTTAATGTTAACAGGCAAAAATGTGTTTAAAATATTATATAAGACAAGATAATCATGAGAGTAACAAATTTAATTTGTTAAAAGTAAAGGTTATTCCAAGTTATAAATTCGAACTGTTCGGAGAATCTCAGTTTCTGTGAAACTTGATATAATACAGCAAATGTGTACATCCATGAAAAATAATTACAAAATAAATCACTTACTATCTAACCTCAGCTTGCAAAAATACATACATAAAAATGTGCAGAAACAGTAAAGAAACTCTTGTATAAATCTTAAAATATTTGCATCACAATCATATTTTTTTGATATAACGCGTTATATAAATGAACAAAGCGAGTTATTGCAACGCAGCGCCATCTCACATATGAGATAGAAAAAATAGCAATATGATTAGATCATAATTATATTTAGAACATTTAACAGGTAAGTGAAGATAACAGTACTTAAAACAATGGAAAAGCAAGATTCGAACTCGCCGAGTATCGAGTTCGAGTAATTAATAAAAGACTCGTCGAGTATTTTATTAATTACTTGAAACTAAAAACCCTAGTGGTACCTACCTGAAAAATGCACATAACTTAATTTAATAACATTTTAAAATTTTTGTGGTACCTTTCTCTGTATTTAAAATTTAAATACTCTAGTTTAATTAAAAATGACATATTTTTATATGGTTAAAACGTCTGCACACCTTGTGTAGTAATGCATGTAATAAAAGAAAAACAAAAAACTCAATTTGCGAATTTTCACTTTTAAGCTATATACTGCCTATAGAAACAGTTTTTCAGGTGTATTATTTTTAACTATTTTGATTGAAGTCGTACCAAATATAGGTGTTAATTAAATTCTGGAGGATGGCAAACTATAAGTAATGCTTGTTATAAACGTGTGGTTTATAAACACTATAAATTATGAAAAGTTAGAAACGACTGGTTTTCTTTATCAAAATTTGTTGAACTTTAACAAAGCTGTTTTACAGAAGAATTAGGTGCCTATTTCGAGAGAGAGAGAGAGAGAGAGAGAGAGAGAGAGAGAGAGAGAGAGAGAGAGAGAGAGATGGTGTTGTTGGGTTTTAGGCGCATCTGCAACTTAGGCTATATTGTGCTGTATTAATGTCTGTAAATGGCGCGTGTTCTGTGGTCGATTTGCTGTTTGCTGGACAAAAAATTCGCGATTTCTAGAGGAGAATGCCATGCCACTCCTACCTGAGACCGACTGATTCAGCCACGTTGTGAAAAAGACCCATAAAAATTCAACACGTCATTTACTTGATTGGACCTCAGATCTTTTCCACCCGGTGTGGGGAGGACGGTTATTATACTAGCTGTGCTACTCATGAGAGAGAGAGAGAGAGAGAGAGAGAAAAAAAAAAATATTTTCATTTTTAAATAATTCTGTTAAAATTTATATTCTAATTTTCGCTGCTAGTTGATTCCTTGTCAGTTTCATCTTTACTGACATTTATAGAAAATATAAGTGGTTCAACCATTCTCTCTTCAATCATATCACTTTTGACCCAATAATTATTTTCCAGATCTCTAACATGCTGTACACAGAACCCATCTGTTAAGTGCATCTTATTCAGCGCGTCTTTATTATTAAACGATTTTTAAGATTTAACGCTTCTTAATTATTAAATAGCAGACTTGCACCTGGAATTCAACGATTTTTATTACCAACGTGCAGAATAATAAACGGTGCGTGGTCACTGCTACTTCCATTTAGAAGCGACTGCTCCCGATTCATCTTGCCAATCCCTCCTTGGTTTTGGATGCATAAGTATCCACGTTTCATCTAAGTAAATAACTGGACGAGGATTTTGCTGCCAAAGATTGTTTCATTTTGCAAATATCTTCTCTTGCCATCTGCCATATTTGCATGTTCAGTTAAAATTTTACGGTTATCGTGCTTCCACCAGTCAAATTCAATATCTTTCATGACAGGCGTAACTACGCTCGGCTAACAACGAATTCGTTCTCTCTGTCTTTAATCAATTGAAGTAAATCATCTAATGATACATTATAATTATTAGCGTATTCGTTAACAGTCAAACGTCTTAAACAACTCTTGCTGAAATTGCCCGTCCCGGTAACTCTTGCACATCTTTTGGGCCTTATTTTCCTTGGTGGCGATGGCTACATACTTTGCAATACCTCGAAAAATTCTTAATCACTTCGCTGATTTTTCATTGCTTATTTCTTAATGCTGTACGTAATTTGAGCAGTTGACTAAAAGCTTTTTCCCTTTCATCAAAACACTTAGCTTTGCCATCGTAACTTTTACTTTTAACTTTTGTTTGAGGAAGAAGGGCGAGATTATCTCAGTCGTCCAATCAGGATCTTTTCTTGTAACATCTTCATTTTAAACTAAAATTTAGGTGAGTTAATCGACCAAATTTTATTTGAAACAGTTTCGTGTATTCATATATACGAAATTCAGACTTTATTGCTGTCTTTTTCGTGTTAGTTGCCCACAATTCCCATCGTAATGCAGAACTGCTTTCTTCGGGAATAGCTTAAAAAAAGTTAACTGTGATGAACTTGCTTTAATTGGAAAGGGTAGTGCAGTGTGGCAGTATTCACACAAAAAAAAAAAATAAATAAATAAATACCCTTCGCATTTCAACTGCAATATTAATCAGTTTATTATTGTTGTTGCTCTTATATTATTTTTCCCTGATTTGGGAGGTTCCACCCCGTGGCGGGTATTGCTACCAAATACACAAGGTAGTTATGTCTGGTATTATTATTTTAATTCTCTGGTGTCATATTTAGAACCTGAAATGTTATTTAACATGGAACTATATTTGTTTATTCTGCTTAGATGTTTCCTTTGCATTTCTTTTCTTTTCTCTTACTGATGTGCACTTGGTTTATTTTGGAAAAGGCATCTTTCTTTGCTAACGATAATTGTTTTTCAGATAATAAGCTGCTATGTGCAGTCATCCAGTTTATTTTGGTTTATGAATGATGAAATGCGTGAAAATGATCTGGCATTATTCTTTAATAAGTACACAAATGCGAGGAACTGAATGTGTTTTATGTTTTGGTGAATTGTATGTAGTTTACAATACGGCTTTCCCAATGTGTTTTGCAAATGTATCGTATTTAAAAGTATTTTTTCCATCTCATCGATTATTGTACTTACTGTGTATTCGTATTGTTTTACGTTGAGTCAAAACCCTTTTGAAGGAATTTCTCCTAAATGAGTTGGAAGTAGTGCTTGCTGCAATCGGATCAGTTTATGTGTAATCACGCACGGAGCTCCAGACAGCTTGCTTTATGTGTTGCAACATTCATGGGGTCATTGCCATTAAGGCTGCAATCCATAAAATAAATCGGCGCGCGAGAGAGATCTTGATTACCTTTTCTCTGGATTCTATTGTTTCCGTTTTTAAATTAGTTAAACCCGATTTTAAACTTTTTTTTTTTCGATCCCATTATATGCAGTACAATATATATATATATATATATTTTTTTTTTATAGTGGTCATTGTTTGGGAGGCATTATGGGATTAAAAAATTGACATGAGTTATTGAATTTGGACGTTCCAAATACTGTATAATAATAGTAATAATAACTGGGGGCTTCGTTCCCTGCTCGCCAATCCCCCGCGCACGCTTTTCTACGTAAAATGTAGAGGTATGACGGAGTAAGTCAAATCTTTTCTATGTAAGCGACACACCTGTCGAAACGCACTGATGTTCTTCCTCCCCCTTTTTACTCCCATCCTTCCAGCTATCTCTCTCACTCATGCTTTTTTTTTTTCTTTTGTTCTCCGTCAGGAAGCTTAGGCGACCCCTTAGGCGTTCACAGCAGCCAGAGTACTGTGAACAGCCTGGCTCACCTCCCAGTGGTGGTGGCGGGCAACGTGGAGTCTCACTAGGAGTGAGACCACGCCTGCGGCCAAAGAAGCCAGCACAAACAACAGAACCCAACACTAAATTACACATGCACTTTTCTGGCTTTTACAGAGGTTCTGTATTCATCACAAGAGTACTGATGGCACGGATGTGGGAAACCACAGGCGGTGCCTTGCGCAAACACTATGATCTATATCTAATCAGGAAATGACCTATATAATTATTTACCTGTGCACTTGTAGTGACGCAATTGCCCCTCCCATTTCTACCACGGGACCTGCATCCATCTCCCATTGGCTAATAAATATCACTACGGTATGTAATTATTTACCTGCGTTTACCTAGGTCATTTAGGAAAAGGCCTTCGGGTTCCATAACGCATGAGGAATATTGTTGCTTCCGAAAGAGCAGGACTGAAACATTTAACTAAAATGTTTATAAACTACACAAATATTTAAAATATTTACAAAATATTAAATTGTTTATAAAAAAATTTACAAACTATATCAGGTTCCTTCATCAGCTGACATTACAATGGAACATCAAATGAGGCCTTGCATGGTCATGTATTACAGAGTTGAAGCACGTGCACGAGGTTGGTGAACGTTATGGAGGCTTGTCTTTCAATGGAAGATAACAATCTAATTATTTACCTGCGCATTTGTAGTGACATAATTGCCCCGCCCCTCTTCTCCCATTGGCTCGAATAAATATCACTAGGAGGAAACTTTTTTAATGTATAGAGAGATAATGTATTAACAAGTGAGCCTCTATTTGCCACAGTTGAAAGGTGGTTCGCTAATTTTATGAGTGGGTAAAAGAAGTTTCAAGATAAATCCCAGTCAGACTGGCGCTTTGATGTCGGTTAGTGAGGAAATGTGCCAAAAAGCTGAGACGGTCAGGATGATAAATCGTTGAGTGATAATAACATAAGTTGTTACCGAATTACAGAGGTGTTAGTGTAGGATCCACGGAGGTCATTCTGCATGTAGGTTTGTCTTAGCTGAGTTCAAGGCTGTGCGGCACGAACGCTGAAGTAACAGATGGAGAAATTTTCGGTGAGTGCAAGTCATTTTCGGGACGAGTATGAACAACGTTTATATGCTGGATTGGAAGTTTTTCGAGAACTGTATGGCAAATGTATTCTAGTTAAAAATGCTACCACATCATCGAAAAATTATGTTGCAGTTCTTTGGAATGTAACGATTTCGCCTTTCTAGTACATGGCCATCCCGCTGTGGTTTCGTTTTTCAGATTAATAAACAGATGATAATTATAATAATTATTTGAAAGCCGTAAAAGAAACGAAGTAAAAAAATATTCTCGTCCTAGGGGAAAAAATATCCGTAGATATGACAGACTCCCAATTTATTAGTTTTGAAAATTGTTTTCGAAATTTTCTGGCAGGGCTGCTAACTGATTGAATTATTACTTTATCATTAAAATATAAAAACCAATTTGCAATGCCTAATCTGAATTTTTGATTATGATTTATATTAGTATTTTTGACTCTTGCAAATCAGAAAGCACTTTAATATCCAAAAGTTTGGTGAATGTTGCAAAAAATTCATTTTATTCATTTAAAAATATTTACATTGTTAATATTCTTCAATATAATCTCCTGCAAACCATGCACTGGTTCCATCGTGCCTGGCACTTAACAAAACATTTTTGGAAATATTTTGTGAATCTTTTTAGGCAGTTCATCGGGGTTGATTGAATTTCTTGAATCGACTCGAATCATTTTCTTTTCATGTCCTTGTTTTATCTTTCCATAAGTTGCACGTTGCCAAATGAGACGAATTGGGTATGGTACGACGGGATGTCTTTGTCGGTCAAAAATTGCCTGACGGCGAGTCACGCGGCTCGTTGTCGTTGTGAAGGAGCTTACCATTTGTCCCTATATATATTTATATATATATTTATTTATTTATTTATTTTATTTTTTATTTTTTTTTATTTTTTTTTTTTCTGGATCGTTTACTGTGAACTGTGTTTCCCAAGATTTAAAACTGCTTGGTAGTAGGCTGCATTAACAGTGTCACCTCGTAAAACGAATTCTGCTAGCATCATCCCCAAGTTGTCAGAAAAATGCGCTTGCACGACCTTCACATGTAAATTTGACTACTGTGCCTTTCCTTTTTTTTTTTTCCTTTGGTCTTGGTGACGACGTTGTTTTCCCCTTGGAAACTTTGGTGCCCGCGTCATATTCATTCACTCACTCAAGACTCATCAGCTATTAAAATTGTTCTTAAAAATAAAGGATCCGACACAGCTTGCTCAAACAACTGAAATGAAAAATGAGGATTCGTATCGTCTTTAATATCCACTGAATCAGTGGTAGAACTTGGCGCTCACTCAAATCATGCCCAGTTCTTCAGTCAAAATAGCCTGAATCGAATCAAATGGAACGTCTTCTCAACAAGATTTAATGCTCGTATGTTGTTCAGATTTCTTCGTTTTCAGCCTACGCGACAAGAGAGAAAATGTTTTAATCAAAGCAGCTTTTCGCTAGACTGGCCCGTAACAGCAAGTTAAAACTTGGTGTGCACATTCTCCAAAGATGTTTTAAACTCCGCTCACAATCTTAACTAATAAATAAATAAACTTTCTGTTTATACTCCGGCACGACAACCAAGTCAGTAGAGTTTACAATAAATCGTCAATACAAATATTTATCGTATTTAGTAGTCACGGGCTTGAACCCCGGTCCACTCAAGGAACACGTGCTATGCACTCTCGCTCCTGACCATTGGGCTACGTCAGGCTACTACTATGCGTTCAACAATTATGAAATCATCCACCGAATTTTTTTGATAAAACCTTGTATTCTCTGGCTGATATGCAAAATTGCTAAATGTGTCTAGAAGAATGGGGTCTACACTTTGGATAACATGCCAGGAACTGAGCCAAGAGAGCAGAACAAGGCCATCATAAAGTTATCTTAATCCAAGACTTGGGGTGTTTACAATTAGTGTAGAGGTCATTTAGATATAAGACATCAATATAGCCTGTCTGTAAATTTCGCTATTTTATGGTCAGTTTGCTTGTTTTGCAGAATAAAAATCTCAGTTGCCAGGAGAATAAATTCTGTATCTAAGCCCCCCCCCATTTAACTAACTTGACCAAAACGATCATTATCGTATTCTGTTGGCAAGGCAGATAAAAAGATGATTAGTTATCTCTGACGAGTTGCTTGCAGCCTTGGAAAGGATGACTTCAAGGAAGAGAACAGTAGTGCGAAGACTTAATGCGAGTTGACTCCGTGCTAGAAACCAATGATCTGTCTATTGACTAAAAAGTACAGAAGTAGTGATCAAATATTTCTCAACCTGTGGTCCACGCGAGTTTACAATAAAACAGATTTCTTTACGGTAGGCAACAACACCATTAACAGTGATGGGATTAGCAGAAAAATGCAATCGCACGACCTTCACATGTAAATTTGACTGTCGCGCCTTTCCTTTTTTTTAGTCTTGGTGACGAGGTTGTTCCCTCTTGGGAAGTTTAGTTTCCAGGTCATATTCATTCACTCAAGATCATCAGTATTAAAACTGTTGTTACAGATATGTATTAACAATACATACCTGTATCTATTAACAATCTAATTTATACTTATGTGTTTTTAGTAAAAATGCAATCGCACTACCATCGCATGCAAATTTTGACTACCGCGCTGTTGTTGTTGTTTGTTTATTTGGTTTTTAGGAGCATTTAGCAACTAAGGCCATATTGCTCCGGGATATGCGGTGGTAATTCCCTGACCTTACCGCATCCTTCGTATTTGGTGGTGATGGGCTCGAACCCCGGTCTAATCAAGAAGCGTGTGCTACGCACTGCTGCTCCTTCCCACCTGGTTACGGAGGCGCCGAGTACCGCGCCTCTTCTTTTTTTTTTTGGTCTTGGTGACGAGGCTTTTTCCCCTTGGGAACTTTGGTTTCCAGGTCATATTCATTCACTCAAGACTCATCAGCTATTAAAATTGTTGTTACAGGTATACCTATTAACAATCTAATTTATATTATAAATAAATATTCATTTATTGCAAATACAGCAAGCCCATCACAGCACTAGGCTAGGAGCATAAATTCAGTACAAAGGCGACAAATATAAAAACAAATATAGCATATTCTATATATACATTAACAATGAATATGAATTATAATGATAAAAAAAAAAAAAAAAAAAAATATATATATATATATATTGGAGATGTTTTAAGTACGCATACATATCATTGTATTTTTCAAAAGCAGTTATTATATATTTACATCTATAATTTACTATTTTTCTGGCCCGTAACCTTAAATATATGTGGTCCGTATCTGAAAAATGTTTGGGGAAACATTGATCCAGCACATCCTCACCGATGGATTTTGATTCGGTCCACAGCCCGTTTCAGGATGTCATTTTAATCTTGAGACAATGCAGTACCTCCACTGTGAAGGAAAAGGAGGATGGGGTGGTATCGTCATCGACAGTTGGATGATGGATTTGATGGTGGGTCTTTATTACGCAGACGAACATATACGAGATCTTTGAGCCTTGTATTTAACTTTTTAACTATGACTCTATCTTTAATTTTCTGTTTATGGAAAACTACTCTCCCCTCCCCCAAGTCTAAGATGGCAGAATGCCTGAAACTGAAGATATTCAAAGAATGGAGTGGCTAATGCTGTTGCTTGATCTAAACACCAAAAAAGAAGTTGTTTTGGTAGTCGAATTGCAAACCATAAACCCTGATGACTACGCATGAATTGAAATTAGTTCCCATGATATAATATGTTTGTTGAGTTGCTCTTTGGTAAATAATATGGAACGATGAGGTAGCCTAGTGATCAGGAGCGCGAGTGCAGTAGTACATGCTCTTTTGAGTGGACCATGGTTCAAGACCGTGACTGCTAATTACGATTAACGATTGTATTCATGTTTTATTGTAAACTTCTCTGACCTGCTGGTCGTACCGGAGTATAAACAAGAACATTTTGTTATAAACACGTTCCACTATATACTTATGATAATAATAATTAAATTAAATACTATAATAATACGTTATTGATAATGAATACTGTAATGGTACATTCAGTGGCGAAACTGGCCGACCGGGCTAGCCGGGTGGGTAAAGTGCCTGCCTAGCAACCCAAAGGTCGCGGGTTCGAATCCCCCCTTGGGCTTGGATAAAAGTACTGCAAAAACCTTGGGAGGTGTATTATGGCCACAGAAGCTGATGCGCCAACAACTACAAAAAAAAAAAAAAAAAAAAAGTGGCGAAACTACCATATTATCAAGTCCATCGCTCCGTGGGGGGGGGGGGGGTGTTCTTTGAAATCTCTTTTGGTTTCGACCTCAACACGAACCTTCCACGAACATCATGGGCTGGATATGATGAAATTCCACAGCTTATTTTAAACTGTCAGCGAGGATGCCATTTAGGATCGCTAAAAGTGATCCTAAATGACATCCTCACCACTCAACTCTTCCCAACAATTTGAAACCAATAAAAAGTGCGGCCCATGACACAATTCTGACCAATAATGAAAGCTCATGTATTCTCAAAGTAAGTGCCTACTTCTCATCTTAACCAGCCAGATTCAGCCATGTGATTCTCTTTATAACCATTAAGCACAGAAACGGAGGTCCATCATAACAAATCTGTTAGTAACCACCACTACAATTCTGGAGGCATTTCAAGATAGGGCCGAGTTAGCAGTACCTGGATGAGCAGTACCTGGATGTCCAATCTGCATTCACTGCATTGATGTCCGTGGCCTCTGCAAGTGTGTGAGGAAACATATCAGATTAAAGAGTGTTCATGCATTCTTAAAGTTGCTCCTAACGACAAGTGTTCTGCACTGTACCATGAATACAAAAAAACAAAAATCTTTTAAACGGGATAGTTAAGGTGGGTGTACCCCAGGGTGGGATTCCATCGGCATAAGAATGGATGCCGCAATGCATCCATTCTTATGCCGGTAAGCAGATTTCAGCAGCTGTACTGACGGTCTGAAGCTCCTGTATCGGATCCATGAGATTGAGAGCCCAAATACCGATTTGCTTCCATCATCAACAGCGTGCAGAATCTGACAACATACCTGTTGCAGTTTTCCATAAAAATTTCAACAAAATTAATGCATTAATGATATTCTCCCTAAAAGAACATCCAACCCAGTTGAACCTGGAAATTCATGGAATCCTCATTCTACTAGTCACCAAGCAGAGAGATCTTGGGGTAATTTTTGACTCAAAACTCAGCTGTGATGAAAGTCATGTAACAGACATCCACAGCAAGGTCTGTAAATCCAGGTGATACTTCAAGCGACAGCTTTACATATCACCGACTGTGATATCAGACTACAGTATGCTTACTAGTTTGTTCAGTCTGTGATTACCTAAGGAGCTGAAATCTATGCATCTGCTGCAAAAACAGAAAACCATCACATCTGATAAGTACTGGCTACTTCAATGGATCCTATACAAACATAGCGTTCCTCCACTTAAAACACAAACTGAACTTAGAAAAGTTTCAGAACGAATCTTTGCCCTTCGCTTAATCGCAATAATACAAAATTTGTACATAATTTAATTTTCTGTACATCCTTAATAATAAAATTTAGAAAATTTCAGAGAGGATTGCAAAGCTTTCTGTACTCTTTGAAGGCATGTAGGTAGAGCTCAGCTAATGTAATCTGTCCTTTTACTCATTGATTAAAAGAAAAAAGAAAAAAAAGAAAAAAGAAAGAAGAGAACATCAACATGTCGTTCGCTCTAATCCCTGTTGTGATCACGCAGAAAATTTTCCACGTTGATTGGAATTTTTCCAGATGATAGTTGGTGTCATTATAAGATACACATGGTCATACGGAGGTCCCAGATGTTTGTGATATTCTTCAACATGTTTATTCGCCGTTATCGCTACACTGCGGTTGGCTTTGACAGTCACGCTTGAGTCAGTCAATCACATACTTAGTGTTCATAACGGAAACAGAAAACTATGTAAGTGGAAAGAAACGCATTTGGGTGAGGATGATAATAAAAGAAGTGTTATAAAGCAACGACAGAGAAGGGAGTGTACCGGAGTTTGGAAAGTTTGATTTTTGATGTGACTGACAATACACATTTGCCCTTTTAATGGGGATAATATGATTTGTCGATGTTAAATTGAAGCCAAATATGTGAATTTTTATTTTATTTTTATGAAAGAAAGATAAAGAAAAAAAATGGCGTTTTATGTTTTAAATGTTTGCTTGCTCCTCTGATTATGTAGCCATCCCGTAGCATGAACAGAAATTTGATTTATTTATTAAGATATGTAATTTCGAATTGTATTACATTAAAAAAAAAAAAATATATATATATATATTGTTCCAGAGACTTTCCAGCTGTTGAGCTGTGTGACTGAATTTGATAGGCAACTTTTTTTTTTTTTTTTTTTTTTTTTTAATGCAACTGTAATAAACACATTTGTCCGTATGTCAGAATATTCGATACTTCATCAATGATTATTTGGTGAATCTTGGTTATTTTTTTAGCAGGGAATTAATCTGATATAACTGCAGCGTAATCTTCAGTACTGTTGTCTTAGATAATGTTGCAAGCCTATGTAGATTACGCTAAAAAATATTACAACGTGTAGTGTACTGTTAAGGAACCAAAGACCTTGGAGATATAATGGTGAGCAGCTTATTGAACTAATTAGTGTTCGCAGCATCATTAGCTATCATTACATCTCATCGTTTCGTGTCACACGGAAGATAATATATCGACTTCTGAGAACTGCACCCACTCTGCTTCCTGAAATCTTGGGAGGTAAGAAATGGGAACGCGAGTCGTTTAATCGGTTTCGTGATCAACGTAGCGGACCTGGCTTTGCTGATTCGACATTGAGTCAATGGAGTGACTTGTTATGGAGTCAATTGAATGAACTTCATCTTGAGCTACCAACAGCAATGAAGTCCACCTGATAATGCACTACAGGCAGCATGTGGTTAACGTACATCTGATACAATCACCACATTTTATATCATCCATCCTCGTATGCGTAATTACTATCCATATATACGTACAGTACATCGTTTCGCTATAACAACGCCGATTGGTTAATGCTAGGTTAACCACTCGGCTACACGTGTTTCGGTTGAACCTGTTCGAGCTCATGTGACTGCTAAATGAGTTAGTGTTCTTGTATTCTTTATCTTGTAGTAAACTCCTTTGTCACTATGTAGCCGTCCCGAAGTATAAGCAGAATATTTATTTTTTATTTATTCATAAGCGCGAGTGAGGGCTCAGTTAGTACCAAGCTCACTGCTGTGCCTATACCAACAAGCTTGTTTGCTATTTGATTTCGATTGTGTTGTTTTTACATTTAAAACAGTCTTTATTTAGTGTTCTATCATTTCAGTTTAACGGCCAGGTCAGTGATTTTAAACTAGTGCTCCTTCCTAAGAATACGTGAGGCAAACAGTATTTTTTTTTTTTTTTTTTTTTTTTTTTTGTTCTTATTACACTATGTAACAGAATAATGTTTGTTTATATTTAATTGTTCCTTGCGTATTTTCTGTGTTGAATCCAGTGGTGCCATTGGGTTTTTTCTCTTGTGTCAATATTTTGACTGCATTGAAGGTTTTGTGTTTTCGTAACATTTATGTGTGTTACAAACAGCCACCGTAGCAGGTTGGTCAAGCGCGAGGTTATAGAAGTATGCTTTGAATGTATCAGCCAAAAAAAAAAGTTCAAATATTTCTAGTAATTTTTGTAAAAAATACAAAATTGTCTGATCTGGCAGTTTTATAAACTTGCTTATAAATAAGTTAAACTTTCTTTTATTCCTTGAATTAAAATTTTTAAAGACTGCTTAATATCATTAAATAGATTTTAATATTAAGCATTTTTTAAGGGAGAGTTTCGAAAAACAACTCTTTGCAGCTCTCTCCAACTATCAAGCTTGTGTGCGCGCGCGCCTTGCAGAGTACCATACACACTGTTTTTCATATAGACTATTACATTCCCACTTAGTAACAATTTTCCGATTTTTAAAGACCCTGAAAGAGGAAACGAAGTAGCTAATATTTAAATAGACAGTAGACAAAGAAGTGAAAATACATCGAATGAAATAAAAGCAGAAACTTGTTAAAGTAAATAAGTCAAGGTAAGTTGGTTTGAGATTGTTGATGAAGGCTCCGTAATGAAACTTGCACCACAATCTGAACTCATGATACACAGCTTCTGGCAACGGTATTAGATACTAGTAAACTACATGATTTTATTACAAATTCAGTGTTAAATTCAAGTGATTCAATGATGGAAAAAATTACAAATTATTTGAACACTTTATTATTGACCCTGGCAATTTCATTATTTCCATCCGGTGTTGTAAAATATCGTCGTAAACAGATTTACGTTTTCAGTATTGATTTGGGATTGAGTTCATTCTTATTAACAACTTTTTTTTAGAACTGTAACAAACGTTACGGTACACGAACGAGAGTTGGCAAACTGCATGTACACCAGTGTCCTTCCTTTGAAAAACTGAGGCAGCCAAATTACAAATAAAGTACTGTCTCCTTTATTTTGAAAGAGACTACTTCTTTAAAGGAATTATTCACTCTTTTGTTAATTTTCTGTAGTCGTCCTGAAAATCTGTTTTCATATCGAGAAAGTTGGTTTTCTTTTTTAGTGGACATGCATCTTTAGTACAACACACAACTCATTAAGAGAGAGAGTTTAAATGAGTTAATAGTGGTAAACATTACTGTTCTTTTATAAATTAAAGAGAATTTATTCAATTTCGTATAATTAGTGAACGCAATGGTCTGCAAACATTTGGCAGCGTACCAAGAAATTATAAAAATAGTTGGAAAATAAATGAAAAATTTCTCCCGTGTCTGTACCAAGTCTCCCCGACATTGCAGAAGCTCGCCTGGTCACATGACTAGTCTTTAAAAATATCTTGCGCCAGTAGTTTTTCTATCATTTTTTACGCCTTTAATTCATTAAACTTTTCTGAAATATCCAGTTTTATTTTCCTTGGGATGCCTTTTCAGGTCACTGCAGTTGTATCTGTTCAGTATGTAATGTTGACATTAACCCCATCTTCTCTCCCGCATGAGGTAGTTTAGGATGGGTTCAGTATATGAGAAGTCTTTTTCTTGTGACCAGACAAATATCCGTTTTTATTAACATATAGTGTAGTCTGTATCTGCAACGATTGCTTCTTTTGCGTTGACCATCGGTCGGTAAAAAAAAAAAATAATAATAAAATAAAATAAATCGAGGTTGAATTTTTATTTTGGGGGGGGATGAATTTTTGTGTTGCTGACATTGCAAAAAGAAATTGCTTTTAAATTGAGTTAAGAATTAGCTCAAAAATAACTTAAGATTGGCCTTTTTTTTGCCACAAAATACTTTTTGGATTTTGTGTCGGACCTAACAGAATGTGTTAAGAATTTAAAATTTCAAAAGCATTTCTAAGATATTTCAGTTGTTTTTAAATACAGTATGCATGCATTAGTTGTTTTCATAGCAATCTTTTTAATTAGCTGATATCCCAATAGTCTTTTGAAGTGTTTCGTAAAATTTTAATGAATTACCGTGTGATAATACTTGAAAAAATTTTAGCAGTTGAAAAGATACATTTGTTTGCATTTATTGGCAGCAACATGTATTAATTTTCTCTATGTTTGTAGATGACTGATGGCCGCCTAAGCCAGGTGGTATTGTTGGATGACCGACGTTTGGATATACTTATCAAAGTAAGTCATTCATTTCGAAGATTGTTTTCTTAATTTTAGATTGCGTGTTTTCTTTATTATGTATTGAGTTAGAGTAGCAAGTATTGTGATATTGAGTACTGCAGATTCATCTTCCTTTTCTTTGCTTACCTTTTATAAAATAATAAAAATAAATGAAGTTAGAAAAATCTCTCAATTACAGTGGCGGACAAAAAAAACTGCATCACCTTAAAAAAGGTAACATTTGTAGTGAAACGTATAAGATATTGTTTGATTACAATCATTTTGTTTGTCGCAAAGCAATGGTATTGTATCAGCCATTTCTATAAATACGGCGTTGGAAGGGTATACACGCTCATTAGTATCCTGTTTTGAGGAAGTGTAACTTGCTTGGGCTAAAACGCATGTTTCATGGACAAAAGAGCAATGGGACACCATCTTTTCTGACGAATCGAAATTCAACCTGCATGGCTCGGATGGAAAGCGATATGTCAGAAGACGAAAATCGGAGGCATACCATCCTGACTGTAAAGTATCCCTCCCTCCTGTCAGATGGTCTGGGGATGCCTAACAAGCAAAGGGGTCGGGCGAATTTTAAGTTTATTATCGGAACGGTTACTGCAGAAACCTACACTGCTATCTTGGAGGAGTACCTGAAACCCGTTATTAGGAATCGCCACACAGATGTCCAAAACTTCATTTTTCAACAGGACTCAACACCTTGCCACACAGCAAAATTGGTAAGTTTTGTGCTATTTAGATTTAATGATGAGTTTGTCTTCTTGTTTCTCAAGTTTTAAAACATTTACACCAATGTTTTTCTCCCTTAAGGTGCAGTCATACCTGAGAAATGCTGGCATTACAGTGTTGGACTGGCCCGGCAACATTGAAACTTGCTGGTGCATAATGTCGTCTAAAATTGCTCAGAAGAAGCCAACAAGTAAGATTCAGCTGCAGGAGAGCATTGTAAGGTGTGGTACCACGAAATTGGGAAACCGTATATCGAGAAGTTGATTAACTCTATGCCAGATCGTTGCATGGCTGTAAATGCAGCCCGAGGAGGAAAAACAAAATATTGAGGACTTAATTTGCTGATTTACAGTACATAATACTATTACGTTAACTTGTCATTTCAGCTTATACATGTAAATGCAGTAAAATGTATGTTTGGTTGTCATGATTGCCATTTGTATGATTTCTCATATTTCCATTAATTACGCATTTTACCCTTTGGGGAAGATATTTATGGCAATTAGGTATATTAGGTGGAGTCTTTTTATTGGATTTCATTCACAGATATATATCCCATCTAACAAATGCATTTCGAAAATTTCTGCAACGCACAATGCAGCGCAAAACACATTATTTGCAAAATTCACAAGTGATGCAGTTTTTTTGTCTGCCACTGTATATGAGTTGGCATATGATACCAGTTTCTTCCTCACATCTCTGGGACGAAATGTAATTGAACTTATTTGAACAACCGCACACTAATATGTTTTGTAGTATGTTCTTTGTTATTTCTTATTATTTATTATATTGATATTATATACTTTACTTCTAATGTGTTCTTTATTATTGGAACGATGGGAATAGAACTTTTTTAAAACTAAAGTCGCCCACAGATTCTAAGATAATGCGATTTTAAAATTTCTACAATTCATATATATATATAGTATCAGCCTGCCTTAAATACATTTATTTATATCTCAATACTTTTATTATTAAAAAAATAGTTAAATGAGGAGGCATTTAAATTTCTAATTTTGAACTTGTTGAATGTTTCCAAAAATGATAGTAAACTTAAGTTTATATTCGTTACTAAATGGCTGAGTTAATTACCCTTTAATCTGTGTGCTAATAATAAATTTCTGCATTTATCCGATATTTCCAAATTTCTTATGTATTTTTGTGGTATTAAATAATTTCCAATGGTCACTCTCAGCATGCCAATTGTTCTGAATTAACATTTAGGGAAACGGCTCCTCTTGTCAGAATTTACCTCTTGCAGATTTAATTTCACCTATTTCAGCAAAATATATAGTGGTTTCGCCATTTGTCACTTTTTTTTGAGAGAGAGGTCACTTTCGAATTCCTTCACAGATTGAATTCGTTGAGTCTCTGAAGAAATTGAGAGAGATTGAAGGTATTCGTAAAGGCATCTTCAGTAGAGGATTTTGTTAGCCGATCTTGGGCAGAGGGAGATTTCTGTAGGCTTGGTTGTTATAATTTTAGGTTTGAAGCCTTTGCTTGGAGGAGGGGGGGGGATTACTTAACTAATCGGTCTTCAATGGCTTCCGCAATCATAAAAAAACGGTAGCGCTTCGTCCCACAGATCCAAAATCTTCTTTTTTTATTCCTGAAATATATATTTTTTAAATTCTGTTTAGAGTATACAAATATTCGACATTTCATTAATGCATTGCAATACTTTGCACTATATTAATAGCATTGCAAATGTAATGTTTTTAATGAAAATTTAAAAATGTGTTTTCGCACGTGTTGTTTTCAAGGAAACAACACTTTTAATTATGCTGAAAAGAAAGCATGTTAAACATGAAACTGTTAGTTTTTTTTTTATTTATTTTAAAGTTTATAAAATGATTAAATTCAGCATTGCGCATATATTTTTACTTATTCTTCTTAGGATCTAATGTTCTCCAGTGCCTATTAAATGTTATTAAACTGCTGAAGTACGCTTTATGGTAACATCCACTAAATGGTAGGGCGGTTAATGACAGTAATGAAGGTATGCTGCTGCAAGAAGAGCTAGAAAAATTAGGCAGGTTGGGCTGAGAAATGGCAATTGAAATTTAACATTGAGAAATGCAAGATACTGCATATGGGTAAAGTAATCCCAGAGTAACGTACCAACTGTGGATTCAAGATAGAAGAAAATGAACAAGACCACCTGGGACAATTGTGCAATCAGATGTGAAGTTCTCTGAGCAATGCAGACAGGTTGTCAGAACAGCTTGTAGGATTTTGTCAATAATATACAAGAATTTTGCTGGCATGGATAAGGAGGTGATTATCCCATTGTATAAGAAAGTGGTCAGGCTACATCTTAAGTATTCTATACAGGTCTGGAGACTTCGTTTTAGGAAGGATGTAGAGCTGCTGGAACTGGTACAAAGAAGAGCAATGAGATTCGTGAGGAAACAAAGCGGTGCTCCTACCAACAAAGGCTTCAGTTTTGTAAATTGCAGCGTCTGGACACTAGGCACCTGCGATGTGATCTGATTGAGGTGTTTAAGGCTTTGAAAGACTTTAGCAAACTCAGTGCTGATGGGATTCTTCCTCTTGTTCAGACTATGCACATGAGGGAGCATAAATTCAAATTGAGAAAGGATGGCTGCAAGGAAGAACTAGACAAACTATTGGAGGGGATGGATAAGTGACATGGGAAGGGTTTTTTTTGTGTTTTTACATGAGAAATGGAGAATCCATTTCTTTTATTAAATTTATTTTGGCCTTTCTTTTAAACGGCAACTAACACGAAAATACACCTTCTGTATCAATAAAGTTGGCATATACTTATATTGTAGACCTATATAAAAGCTTCTTTCTTTATAAAGGCCATCATTATTATCCAGTATTCCATATCAACACAATATTCCATTATAAATGGAATATTGTGTTGAGTTAAAACGAAAAGCTTTTTTTTGCCAGAAACTCTGATATGGTGAAACATCTCTCAGTGCTATATGGTAAGAAAAAGGACCTTTGGCATTACAATCGTGATTGCTGCATTGTTGATATTGTTTCCAGAGCGCTGACTCCTTGTTTTTCAGCTTAACAACTCATGCCAACATTTGACGCATCACTACGCATTTAGACTTGCACATTCCGAGATTTGTGTCAAGAGAAGAACCCGACAATGCCAATAAGCTATTTAGAAATAATCTTCCAGAAGATCTGTATACGAAAAGCTGCTAATAAAACAGCTTTTTGCTAAACCACATACTGTATTATTTATATACCGCTAGTACTGAACTGCAGTGTTATTCCATTCACGTCCTACTCTTTTAGAAAAAAATATCACGTAATAAGGCTTCATAATAAATCCGAACAGGTAAAAAAAGTTAATGTTATTTTATAATGGCAATGTGTTTACACGGAACAGCACACGAACCAATGGGATTAATATTTCAGTTGTAGCAATGAGAGGATAAAAACGTTTTGCGAAAGACTACTATCTCATATAAGTCAATTTCTCATTCAAATTACTTTGAATTAACTTGAGTTTTTAACTGCCGTCCTTCACTACCCTAGACTGTAAAGGAAATTTCATTCATTGAAATGAATCCAGTTACTTCGGTTAAAGGAATTTGATAAGTGTTTTTAAAAAAAGTGTTTTATTTTTTATTCCAGTAAGTTTTTACTTGGAGAATCGCTACAACTTATTTCTGACTTAATTAAAAATAAGTCACAGACCTTAATTATGGAAGCGTTTTGTGCCCAGTTCCTTCTGCAAGGAACTGGGCACATAACTTTTCTTCTTTCCATTGTAGGGAAGTACTGAATACCTAAACCCAGCATTCGATATGTAGTATATTTAAATTCCTTTCCGTCTATTAGTATAGTTGCTCTGACACATGGATATGACAGCTCCCTCATCCATAATAAGAAATTGATAAGCCTGAGAACATAACTTCTGAAGAATTGAGAACGCTGTGACCTTACACGCGATCTTGTCAATACAGTATTATAAATGAAATGAAATGACATTTCATTCTATAGCCAATGCAGTACTGTGTATAAGGGGACATGCAAACTTTTCAGGCCACGCCCTTCCCTTTTACCAAATAATTGATTGCGCCTTCTTCCCAAATTAAATTTAAAATTGATATGGAAAATCATCTGAAAAGTGGCTACCCTCTACCCACCCTCCCTCCAGTATCCCTTCTTAGTCGAAGAAGAAGAAGGAAATGAGAGCATCTTTAAAATTAATATATTTATTTATGCTCATATTATTTTTATATGTGTGCAGTCATGTATTATAGTCATGATAACGTTTTAGCATTTCAGCTCTGCAGAAAAACATTTGACGGCATGATTGTAGTCAGTCGTCAGTACAGAGTTACTCACTCTGTGTTTCAATCCACGAAACTACAAGAATTTTATCCGAAAAATTCATTCTCGTAGTTTCTCTTTTGTAAACGCTCCTGATTCTGTGTTGTCGCCTCAGAGTATAAATATTATACTCTGAGGCAACCACAGAGTATAATATTATACTCAGACAATTATATTATATTTGCCTTCGGTTGATTGTTTTGAGTATTACTCGGCGTATCAATCACTTTCAGTTGCCATTTCATAAGGTTTATCGTGTGTTATATACTACAGTAGTGGCAAATGACGCAAGAAAGCAAGCTTTTATAGCATCAGCAAAAAAAAAAAAAAAAAACCATGCACTTCACTCATCCATACCCTCCAAGAATTTGTCTAGTTCTTCCTTGAATTTATTCAAACCATTCACTTCCACAACAACAGATGGAAGCCTGTTCCAACAATCAACCACCCGCTGGTTTAAGGCAAACTTCCGCACATCTATCCTGGAACCATCCTTCCTCAACTTGAATTTATGTCCCCTCATGTATGTAGTCGCAGCAAGAGGAAGGATGCCATTAACATTTAGCTTACTCAATCCTTTCAAGGCCTTAAACACCTCAATCAGATCTCCCCGCAGATGACTAGTCTCCAGACGTTGATTTGCAGAACCAAAGCCTTTCTAGTTTAGAGCACCAATCTAGTTATCCTTCTCTGCACCGGTTCCACAGATGTACATCCTTTCTAAAGTGAGGTTTCCAGACCTGTTTACAGTACTTAAGATGTGGCCTGACCACTGCCTTATACAATGGGATAGTCGCCTCCTTATCCATGCTAGCAAAATTCCTGGATATCATTGACAAAACCCCATGAGCTGTTCTGACCGACTGTCTTTACTTCTAAGAGAACTTCATTTCTGACTGCACAATCCCCAGATCTTTTTCATTTTCGACTACCCTGAGTGTAATGCCACACAGATGGTCGTTATGACAAATAGGTAACAGTAATCATAAGCAGTATCTTGCATTTGTCAATGTTAAACTTCAACTGCTATTTCTCAGCCTACCGACCTAAGTTTTCTATATCTTATTGCAGTAGATACCATCATTACTGTCGCTAACCACCCTGCCAACCTTTGTATCATCTGCAAAATTAGATATTAAGTTTGATATACTTTCATCATTATCTTTAAAAATATCGAAAACAACATCTGTACAGGTGTGTATTTATTGGTCAATTTGTGTTTTCCTGATAACTCATCTGGAGAAAACTCCATACACAATTTGCATTAAGGGATCCATGTTTATTAACAAGTTGCAAAGTAACATGTTGGGCTAATTATTCCTGTCAGTCATGCTAAAAATAGAAGAAAACTAAGGTTTTTCTTTAGTTAAGTAGAACTCAGATTACTTTGCTACAACTTGACGCACTGAGAAATAGCTATCCCGTCTTTTACAAATTTGTGCGAATAGAAATACCCAACTTGATATGACATGGAAAATTATATAAAGGAATAATGCGTTTTTCTCCCCACTTCGAAGGAATATTATGTTATCTTACGGCAAACCTAATCCGAGCTTGGAGAATCCGTGTAAAAGCATATACCTCCACGAATGATATAGTTCCTACGTATATGACTTAGCCTCATATTGATCCTATGCATGGAATTTTCTCATTCAGTTCCTAAAAAGGGTGGGTGAAAAATCCCTCCCTTCCAATTATCTTTCCGCTTCATTTACTGCCATTCTTTCCGAAGTGATGGAAAAATCATCAGCAGCCATTTCTTACTCTATCTTAAAATCTACCATCTGATTAGTGATCGCCAGTATGGATTCTGTCATTGTCGATCCATCGATGGTATATTGGCTATTGTCATTGTCCATCCATCGATGGTATATTTTGCTTAGTTAGCCTCAAGCCTTCTAAAACTCAATCCTGTCTTATTTCTCATACAAAAAAAATCTACTGCTCCTATGCTTATATTCAATGAAACTCAGACCTCTAGACAAGGTTTCTGAATCGAACATGGAATCATTCCAAGAAGTTTATTTTAAGAATACCAGGTCATATTCTTATCTTTTAAATCTGATATCGATCTACATGAAACCACCAGGAGCATCATGTCACTTAAATTCCTTTATAATGCCGAGTTCCAACCAAAGGCAGCGTTGATCCACATATCCATTGATTGAAGAAGGCGAAAATTATTTGGTTGAACTATTTAACCAGAATAAGAAAAATATATGCGCTGCTTTAGGGAACTGAAGAGATACGCGCGATCACTACTGGCTACGCCCCCGCGTGTGAAAAATACCCGAGTTCGAATTATATTAATGACAAAAAATTTTTGTGTCTTTTTCACAAAGTGGCTGAGTTAGTCGGACTAAGGAGAGGACAGTATTTTTTTCTCCGGAAACTCAAAACAGGCAAACTGATCATAGAATACATGCAGTAGGGTCTAAGTCACTGATATGCCTATAACAATACTATACTGAATTACTGGCTACAGCTTAAAAAAAGAGAAATATTCGGAACGGTTGCTTGTAGTGGACAGGCGTCAAATCAAGAAAAATGGATGAAACTGTTGTTGAGATCCAACATACCATAGATATTTCTCGATATCTATTTTTGAGAGAGGTGTATGATTTGTGTTAGTGGATATGCTATTTCCCAGCTTTCAGTTTTGCCTAACACGTCTGCAGTATTTCAGGGTATGCAACGTCAAGTCCTAAATCATTATCTGTAACATTTGCACAGAGTTCACGAATTATACAAGACCATCTTTTGTTGCGGTTACGTTATGAAAAACTACCATCCTTTGGTGAGCCACCAGTAAAAATCCTGTCCAGTATGCAAGTGTTCTAAGACTCCTATCCGCAGTCTGGAATATTTAAATTAATTCTTATAAACTTATCATAAATTTTCGCCAACACATTTCCCAATTCTTCGGGACAGCTGATCGAGAATCCCTGTGGTAATACTAGTACGTAAAAAAAAAAAAAAAAAAAAAAAATTAAATAGCACAAGAGCAGTAGCGTGCAGTTATCTTGAACAGGTGAAGTGGTAATTATTAAATCAATATAGTAGTTACAAAAAAATTTCTGAAAAATGTTTTTTTTGCACTTGTTGTTTTCTGCGATACAAAACTTTCATTAATTCTGTTAAAAAGCATTATAAACATGAACTATTTCTTTTTTTTTCTTTTTTTTTCCCATTTTCAAGAAATTTAAAAAAATCATTTTAACTCCGGGTGTCGCAAAAATCACAGCAGCAGGTGCATCGTTGACAAAGTACGCCAATCAGCTTTTTGGGAATAAAACGAAATAATTATAAGTGGGGACGTATTTTATTCTTAAATTTTAATTCTATATTGGATAATATGATCAAAAATGTTTCAGTTCGAGTTCTGCCAAACCTTGAAATCTTTATGACAAAAGTTAACGTTCATATCTCCGAGATACTTTGTGAAAATTGTTTTAAGTTATCGAATCCATATTATTTAATCCAAATATTCAGTTTATATGTGTAAAATTAAGTATAAGGGTGACAGAACAACTTTCTCTATTCAAACATCCGGTCAGCCACTTCATTCTTTTGTAATATTGTAATTTGAGATGTTGTTTTTTTTTTTTTTTTGTGTATTTAACCTTGAGTCAAATTGAGATCTGTTTTAAGAATCTTGTGCTTATCGGAAAAGCTCCAGTTACTTAATGACTTTTCTGTTAAGAGTTTCTAATATACAGCTACACGATTCAACATTTGCAACATCATACTGATCCACAACGTTACTGCTCTGCGTCGTTCGTTTTTGCGAAACCCTGTAAATAGAATATCAACACGAAGCAGACTGATGGGAACGAATTCTTTCCTTTGCGGGTCTTCATTACATGAACTAGAAGCTGTAATTCTGATGATATAACAAGCACAATTTCTGTTAATTGTCTCGTCATAAAAAATTGTCTAAAACAGCAACAGTTAAATGCAGTGTTATTGGAAGAAGAATCTAAATATGATAAAATACTTACATTGACTTCAAGAAAACATTAATACGAAGTGTATACTCGTATCTGATTGACAAGTTTTCTCGTAGCTTTCGCAATGCATGCAGAGTTACACAATAACAGCAGAGCTGCATAGTAACTGTTCTGTTAATGGAAATGGAAGTTGCTGTGTAACGTTGTTAAGGTCTATGGGTTACTTAGCGTTAGTATAGTAAACGAAGTAGGCCGCCGTAGCCTAGTGGTCAGTTGCGCGGGTACATAAGTACACGTGCCTTGAGTGACCGGGGTTCAACCCCGTGACTGCTGAATACGGTGCTGTTTCTTGTATTCTGTCTATTTTGTTAACTCCTCTGACTATTTGGTCATCCCGGAGTATAAACAGAAAATTTTATTTTTATTTTGTTATCCTTCCATCTCAGATAGACGATCTACAGTCTCACTTGGAGACATCTTTTAAGATGTCCTCCCACAGGATTTGAGTCTAAGCCTCTCCAGAGGAGTGAAAAGTGACGAACCCGCTATATTATCGCGAAAAACAATGATTTATTTTACAAAACAAGATACTGTACTTAAATTTTAAAGTTACTAGAGGAAGCATCCTTCAGTGGCTAATGTGGAGGAACGTTGTTGCACAAGAGGTAAACGATCTGAATGTTCATAATCGAACTGAGTTCTTTTTAATTTTAAGTGAACTTCGGTTCATTTAAAAAAAAATAATAAATAAATATTTCGGGAGGAATAATTTCTGACGAAGAAATGTCGCAAAGTAGTCTCCAGTTACCGATCTTCCAAGTGGCACATGATCGGTGACAACAGTGCCCTCATAATCGTCGGTCACTATGACCATTTGTTTCACTTCATTTTTGATTGCCGGAGACATTCAGAGAGGCAAGGTGAAGATGGATGCTTCCACTGAGCTGATTGTGACTCCAAGTCCGACTCAAAGTTGCATGTCTGTCTCATCAATGGCAACAGTGCATTTTAAAAACTCTTCACCTTGTTAGTAACGTGCGAATAACTGCATTGCAATTTCTTTATATTCCGCTTGTTGTCCATATGACAGCAAATGTGGGACCTATCGGGTCAGATGAACAAAAAGCGGAAAATCTTAAAAAAGTTAAAAAAAATCTTTCGTTTTTTTAACACCTCAGTTAAAATTCGGTGAACAGATTTCGGCATTCTAGATTCGTTGGCTGTTGCAGAAACGTTCTGCACAAACATTCCGCACTGCCAGCTAACATATCCCACAACCAGAGCGAGATGGGCAGTTTGACCTTCCTACCGGATTCGACAAGATATGGACCTGACAACCATCACCGATGAAGACATACTGCGGCTTTGCTGCCAACACGCCGTTTGGCGAACTGAACTGGTTACTCTAACCCAATTCCCTTTAAAACCCCATCCCCAGGCAGGGGAGGGAGGAGACAGGTCTCTGTCTCCTCCTCTTCCCCATCCCTTCCCCCCATACTTCGCCTGGGGGGGGGGCTCGTCCCCACTGACCTCTTTGGGGATGCCTACTCTATCATCCCCATCCTTCTACCTGTTTCTCCCAGTCTCCCCCCCATTCTAACTAAACAGACTCAGTACACCCCTAATAATGCCACCAAATTCTAATCAGCGTCAAAAAATTCAACCGCTTTCTCGTAAACCTCTTTCGGCCTTTCCAAATTCTAGTGTTCACCCCTCCCCTTTTTTTTTTTAGGAATTGCCACTGAAATCCTCGGAAAATAGATGGCAGGACCTGCCAGAATACTTAAATAATCTACTGGGTGCCTGACTTGCCTCCTCGTAGTAGTAGTGGCATGTGATGCAAGAAAGCAAATGTATGAGCTTATGCAGCATCAGCCAAAAAAAAAAAAAAATCAAACCATTCCCTCCAAATGCCTGTCCAGTTCCTCCTTAAATTTATTCAACCTATCAACTTCCACAACGACAGATGGAAGTTTGTTCCAGCAATTAACCACCCACTGGCTAAAGGCAAATTTCCGCACATCTATTCTACATCTCTCTTTTCTTAATTTGAATTTATGCCCCCTTAGGTTCTTTCTTTCTTTCTTTATTAACAAAGAACAGCAAGCGGCCCCTAGCCAGAAACTGACAAATCCGCTATGTACATGCATAGATATATATACAATGATATATATATATGATACAATATATAATGATACATACAATGATATATACATATAATCGTGTTAATTACAATGTTATAGGTGTGATGAACATGTATCATGTTCACAGAGCAAATCACATCACGTAATTAATCAGAAGTATTACTTGTGTCCCAGGAACCACAAGACAGCAGTCTTTTCCTATCCTAGGAAGAACGAAAACCGCACCCACTGAAGGTAGTGCTATATACCAATGGGTGTTAGCTAATCCTGTATCCACAGCTGCCCAAACTGGGGTACCAGCTAATAAAAAAAAAAAAAAAAAAAAGAGAATAGATGGCAGGCGATATCAGTTTCAAGAGGCTATAGACATTGCAGGTGTTGGGTTGGTTCCTTGTTGTTGATATGTTGATAAACTTGAGAAGAATTGCTTTCTTTTAGTGAAAACAGCAGAGCAGAACTGTTGTAGAGCTGAGAACGATTGAGAATTTTCAGTCAGCGCCACTTCATTTCCTTCAGAGAAGTTGCTGACAGCAGCTTGTAATGTATTTCTGTCATCGTGGTACAGGTTGCAGCGATACAGAATGTGCGTCCAGGTTTCCTCAGCACCACACAAGCAGAGATTGGTGTCAGACAAGGCAAATTTAAATAGTTTGGAGTTGATGGAGCCGTGCCCAGTAAGTATATACGATGTTGTTAGGCTAGGAGAAAACCATTGGCGGACGCTCTTGTTGAGAGGGAAGGTAACTGCAGGAACAAAAGAGTGGGTGACTTGACCAGTAGTACTGGAATCCCATCGTGATTGCCACACACTGATAAGTTCATTCCAGATTCTCCGTTTCTCGTCTTTGATGTTAGCAGTTAAGTTGCATGAGATGCCGAGAATCTCGCCGGGAACTCCGTGCTTTAGACGATAGCATAGTCCTTTGAAAATTACATGCAGGTCTAGTGGTAAGACTCCAGCAAGGACCTGCAGAGCAGCAGAGGACACTGTCCTGCAGGCCCGGAGCATGGCAAGCAGCATAATCCGTTGAATGGAGATGAGCTTGGAACGGAGTTTAACATTAACGGCTCTATGGAACCAGACTCCCGAAGCATATAAATAAAAAATAAATAAATTTTCTGTTTATACTCCGGGACGACCAAACGGTCAGAGGAGTTCACAAATAGACAGAATACAAGAAACAGCACCGTATTCAGTAGTCACGGGCTTGAACCCCGGTCACTCAAGGCACGTGTACTTATGCACCCGCGCGCCTGTTGTTATTGGTACGAATACTGCTGTATAATATAGTAAGAGAGTCTTCCTGTTTAGTCCCCAGTCCGATTTGGAAATTCGGATAACTGCTGCAGTGAACTTCTTAATCTTCGAGGCGAGGTGATTAATATGAGAGGAGAAGGTTAACCTGTCGTCTAAAATTACGCCAAGATGTTTTAATTCAGGAACAAAAGGGATTTGCTTTCCGTCTATCTTTACATTTGGAGGTCTTCTATAATCTAACTTGCCTTTAAAAATCATCAGTTTTGTTTTTGTGGCAGATATTCGCAGTTTATGTATACTTGACCACTTGATTAGCTGAGAAAGAGTTATATTGGCTGATTGTTCTAGTTGCAGACGTGATCGACCTGGAATTAGAAGAACCAAATCATCGGCGTAGGCGAAGGCAGAGATATTGTCAGGTTTTTGCGTGAGCCAGCTGTCCAGAACTATGTTCCAGAAGAGGGGCCCCAGAACTGATCCCTGGGGGCATCCTCTTGAGATGGTCCTTGAGAGAGAGATTGCTGTTTTGAGATTACTTGGATGAGTCTATTTTGGAAGTAGCTTCTAATAACTTGGAATAGTTGCTGAGAGCACTTGGCTTTGGTAAGACGATTGAGAGTGCTCTCCCACCAGAGGGAATCGAAAGCTCCCTCGAAGTCAATGAATATGGCCATTTCATATTTTGCCCTCGAAGCTGATATGTGGTTAACTAAAGAGACCAAGGCGTCTTCACAGGATTTTCCCTTCTTGAAGCCAAATTGGGATGGAGACATTGTTTTGGCCTTCAATTAAATCTGCTACTGTGGGTGCTAACAGTCTTTCAAATAGTTTGCCAAGGTTTGCCAAAAGAGAGATGGGTCTGTATGCTTTGGGATCAGATTTATTTTTGTCCGGCTTGTGGATAATTTTGATCAGAGCTACCTTCCAGAGATTTGGAAATATCCCCTCAGTAAGACATTTGTTGTACATAGTTAAGTATTTCTGGAAAGATTTCAGCAAATTTGATAATTACAGCATTTTCCACAAGATCTAAACCCGGACATTTATGGATATTTATTTTGCTTAGGGCCAGCTTTAGCTCGGGAAGAGTGAAGAGATCTGTTGCATATGAGGAGTGGTAGGTTGAGTTACTATTCCTGATAGATATTTATTCTGGAGTTTCTGTGGTGAGATCGTCCAGGGGAAGCAAGCGATCCAGGATGGCGTTAACTGAATCATTCCAGTTAGTGGTTTCTGTGTTGTTGTTCACTACAGTGTTGTACACTTCATGAGAGTGATACTTGTTTTTGCTAATTTTATATAATAGACCCCAGGGATCAGAATTTCCTGTGGAGTGAACTAAGTGTTGCCAGGAGACAAGTTTTTGTTTTGCAATTGTATTTACGTATTCATTCCGCTGGCCTTTATAGATATTTTTTAGTCTGGTGACTTCTGGTTCAGGCCAGTACCTTCTCCGTTGAAAGTCTCTGCGTGCTTTGTGTACTTTTTTGCGCAGAGTGGAAAGTTCAGCTGTCCACCATGGAACTGTAGTATGCTTGCTAATTTTCTTCTTAGCGGAGCGTTCTGTAGCACCAAGTAAGGCAGCCTGTACATAGAATGCATATTCTGAGGAATTTAACTGGTTCAAAGACCGGCGAGTGTCAACGTTAAAATCCTGGTGAATTGAAGACATAAATAAAGGCCATTTGATGGTTTTGATAGAAAATCTTTTGAGATCTTTTGGAGGAGGAGAAGGAGGGGGACCTGTAGAATTTGGAAGGAGAGATACCTTAAAAGTGATTGCTCGGTGGTCACTGTTTGTGTAGTCAGTATGTATGGTCCAATCAGAGATCCTCGACGATATGGCGGACGTTGAAATGGTTAAATCAATGTTTGATTCTCCGTGGACGTTTGAGAAGGTATGCGGTTGGTTGGGTAAGTTGTGCAGATTTAAATTGTAGGTGAATAAAAATTCCTCCAAAATCCTACCTCTGTTGTCCAAGACACTGCTGAACCATAAGAAAGATTTTGCGTTTGAATCAGTTGTAATTATTAAATATGTGGGATTTAAAATAGCAAACACCTGTTCTAGATATCTTTGTGATAAATTAATATCTGCTGATGGTGGACAATATAGTGACAGTAAGTAGAACGAGAAAGTTGATGTAGAGACTAAAATACAGGTGGAATTTTGATTACATAAGCCAGAGATAACAGTGATATCCAGCTTGTTGTTGAATATGACGATGGCAGATTTAGGATTTGTTGCAGAGGACTGGATGATTCTTGTAGTCATGGGATATCCCATAACTTTGGAAGATTGCCCATAAATGTGCTTGGAGACATAAGGTTCCTGAATGCATATTATATCAAATAAATTTTCTGTTGCAATGAGCCTGATCTCATCAGCAACGCATCTAGAGTGTTGTGCATTGATCTGCATGATTGTAAGTTGGAAGGGGCAGTCTGGTTCGCTGCCTAGCTATGCAGAGAGAGGCACACTGTCTGTCCTTGGTCTCGGGATCGCTTGTACCGCTGGCTGTTCATTATGATTGCCAAACGATGGCATTACCAAGAGACCTGCGGGCCACATATCTGTGTTTAGATATCTTTCTATATTGGGACTTTTGATCTTAATCCGGAAAGAGGAATAGGATGGATGCCTGGTATGGACCTTTATGGGGGTACCGGGTATGTTGAGCTGCTTCAGAAGGTTTTCGATTTGTTCTACTGTTGTTTCCGGGCATAGTCGACTTATAAAAATGCTGGTAGGCCTTGCCCTCCTTCCTCTACGCTGCACTGTTTTGATACCCAATGTGTTCGGATTAGAGCCAATAACTGCATCACGATTATGAGCTGCTTGGGTGAAGAAGGTCTTGTCTTGCTTGGAAGTAACGTTACTGTTGATAGGTGTTGATTTCATTCTCCATGCTCTTGGTTCAACTGTCTTCTTAGAACTATTTTCAAACGGCATGTTGTGACCATCAGTTGTATTTGTTGCATTACTGTCCATTGTTGGTCGGAAGTAATGCTGTTGTATGTTTTGCTGCAGATAGCTCGATTTGGGCTGTTTGGAATTTTTGTAGTTCAGTTTTGAACCTCTGACGGCCGCTTTAGTTGGTCTTTTGGTGTTCTGATGCGTTATTTCTCCTTGTGCAGCTAGTAACTGGTGTGTAGTCTGATTCGGTCTGTTTAGCTGAGAGGATCTGTCTCCTCTTAATAAGGAATCTGGAGTTTTTCTTTGTGTGATTTTTTGATAAATTCTAAATAGTCAGAATTCCTCAGCATTTCTTCAAGAGGACTAGAGACCTCAAAAGCAGGTTTATTATTATTATTATTAATCGGCACCTGAGGCCTTAGGTTCGTAATCTGAACAAGTGGAAGGATCCCATCAGAATTCAGCGTGCTCAACCCATTCAAGGCCTTATATACCTCAATCACATCACCGCGCAGATGCCTAGTCTCCAGCCACTGCAATTTGCAGAACTTAAGCCTCTCTTGGTAAGAGGATCCCTTCATTCCCCTCACCAATCTTGTTGCCCTTCTCTGTACACGCTCAAGTAAATCTACATCCTTCCTAAAATGAGGCCTCCAGACCTGTACGCGGTACTCAAGCGTGGCCTGACCATTGCCTTATACAGAGGGATAATCACCTCCTTTTCCCTGCTAGCAAAATTCCTATATATCATTGACAAAACCCCATGACCTGCCCTGGCAGCCTGTCGTGGCAAAGTGTGGCCAACGTTGGGTCCCAATAGGGGGCCCAACGGCTAAATGGTCAGAGAAACAACAGAACATAACACTACACAACAAACCACTCACACACTTTTTAAATCTCTGGCCTCCACAGAGTTCTGTATCACTTACAAAGAATACAACGCGGAGATGGGGGAACCCCCGTACCGTCAGACAACTAACACACTTTGCTTTGCTTTGCACAAACATTCAATGCAGGAACTGTTTCAAGCACACTAACGTTGAGGTTAAACTTAAAGTTATTATCCTGATAAATGTCATTCGCGCACACTTACACCGTATATAAGTGTGAGTAGTGTGCATTATTTTTGGAATAACCCTAGTATATTGTTATCTGAAAGATTGTAAAGATCTGGGATGAAATAAAAGTTCAGTTTTATTTGACAAGCGTAGAAAAAAAACCTAACTCGATTATTTCTTTAAAAAATAACTGCTTCTAAGCATTCTACTGACATCTTGTATATATGGAATGATTTCACCCTCTTTCTCTCAAAAATATCCTTTTTGCTCAACTATCCTTTTCACAAGCCTCTAAGGGACACCGATGCCAAGTGCAGTGGATTAAATAAAATTATTGCTGGGACTTCCGGGTAGTATATTTTCTCAGTTTATGTGCATGTTTCCCTTTTGAGAAATTGGCAATACCTTTTTAATGTAGTTGAACATGTTATTTGATGTTTCTCATTTGAAGAATTTGAGATCCGAAGATATTATAATAAAATGGAACACCGTATAGGAACACCGTGTGATTTTATTAGCAATACATGATCTGAAATGGCTACCGCTCGTGAAGATATGAACTTTTAAATGGATCCGTGGATTCAGCTATCTTGACAGACTACTATAAAATTAAATCAGTTATTGCAATTTTTAATGAAAGCTTTGTGAATTTTTATGAATTAAAGATTTTCTCTCCCGTTTTAGCCGAAGCTGTACGCTGGAGAATTGCTGGATATGGTGGCCTCCCATTTCAGTCTGAAGGAAAAAGAGTATTTTGGCCTCGCTTTCTTGGACGACACGTAAGCACTTTATTCACTTTTAAATAACCATCTTCAGAATTTATTACAGGAGGATAAAGCCACACAATCTATAAAAAGGGTTTTATGTATTTAATATGTCATCTGGAATTTTAGAAAATGATGTCATTTTGAAAACGTTAGAATTTTAAACTACATTTAAAAGGTGTGCACTGGCTACTTTAATTATGCCTTCTGAAGGAATAAATATAATATGAATTAAAACGGCGGAATGGACAGAGGTGTCTATTTCTTTCCATAGGAACTGATATATGATGTGGAAACTGGAATACCGTATTTTCTCAAGTACCCTGCGCCCTTGAATAAGCTGTGCATCCATCTTTTTAAGATATGAAAGAAAAATGATAAAATAAAAGTAATGTGAATTCGTTTTCCACCTCAAAGTCATAGTAATACTGAAAATAAAGAACTGTTAGTGAAAACGCCGAAGTTAATGAAAAAAACGCAGCCAGGGTTCGACTCGCCAGAGACTTTTTCTTACTTGACCCGGCTGCCTCCCCGAGGCGGAGGACGGAAACGCGAGGTCCCACTAGGGGCCCTGGTTTCTAAATGCCAGAGGAACAGCAGACCAACATAACCCAACACTACCGTATTCAAAGTCTCATCAGCTTCTCTTCAAGTTCTTGCAGGATCTATTCCACTAGAACTTCACGTAGCTTGTAGACTGTTGTGTTATAGACTGAAAAACGCAATTCCAACCGACTTCTTTGATATTAGAATCAACTTGAATAATCATAATATGAAGGGTGAGAAGAAAAACATCTGGAGCGAACTTGTTAACATATGGTAGACATGATGGGACACGTCGCTGACCGAGCAGGTTACTAGAAAGTTTTCCCAGAGGTTACCTACCTAATGGATAAAGGAAGAAGAAAATGGTTTTCCATATCCATACAGACGTCATATCTCATTACTGGACATGGATCGCTAAACGATAAAACTGTACACATTCGGACTTCATCATACTAACCTCTGCTCTTGCGGACAACGTGAAGACTGGCACCACGTGTTATTTGACTGTGACATTTATGAAGACTTGAGAATTCCTTTAAAAAATTGTGTTTGAGATTTTCGTCCCGGACTGGAACATCACCTTGTGGAAAACAAAGAAGTTTACAGCACCTTCCACAACTCTGCTTCTCTTGTTTTTGAAAGACGCCGATCTATTGGACAAACACCAACTGCTTCCATCTGATTTTTTTTTTTTTTTTTTTTTTTTTTTTAATACCTGGCCACTGTTTGTGTTATATGCCGAGTGTAATTATGTACTGATGTAACCATATCAGCTTAGTTTCAGTTCTACTATTATGTTTTATGCTGAGTGTAAATATGTTCTGTTTACTGATGTAACCATATTAGTTTAGTTTTAGATTTAGATTTAATGTTTTATGACTCAGTTTGTTTGACCACATCTCCTTGCTCTGTTTGGGCCACACAAACTTAAGAGGTTTTTTGGTCTTCCGCTTTTTTTTTTTTTTTTTCTCTCTCTTTTCTCCTGAGTACGGGACATGTCTTCTTCTGGGAACCTACAGGCCTTGTTGTTGATGTCTCCTTCCGCGCGGACAGGATGATGATGTTATGGAGGCGTTTTGTTTTGCCTCTTCTAAATTATAAATTTACAGTGTCCTGTATGAAAGCTACAGATTTAAATAGCGGACTTGAACAAACGTTCCTGGTGCCGCCAAACCTATGACATACGTACATTTTAAAACTAACACAAATACACTATCTCTTTTTGGCATTTACAGAGTTTGTATTGCGTCACAAAGCACACTTCGCGGTTTGTAGGGGAAACCCCGGTGCCGCTAGACATGAAACCTTTTACATGACCTTTTAGATTTTTTAAATTTAAATTTACATAGACGAAGTTAAGTGTTTTTTTTTTTAAATTTTTTTAAATTTTTTTAACATTAATTTGCCTTTGTTGATGTAGGATTTAGGCGCATCAGCATCTTAGGCCATATTTCATCGTATACATTATATCTGTAAATTGCGTGTGTTTTATGATCGGTTCGTTGGACGAAAAACCTGAGTTTCCGGGAATAAAAAAATGCTACCCTCGTCTTAGACCGACTAACTCAGCCACGTTGGGAAAAATACCCATAAAAATTCCTCGCGTATTGACGGGATTCGAACTCTGGTGTTTTCCAGCCGGTGCGAGGAGGTTGTTGTTATTTGGTTTTTAGGAGCATTAGCAACTAAGGCCATATTGCTCCGGGAATATGCGGTGGTCATTCCCTGACCTTGCCGCATCCTCCGTATTTGGTGGTCACGGGCTCGAACCCCGGTCTAATCAAGAAGCGTGTGCTACGCACTGCTGCGCCCTGTGTGAGGAGGACGGCGATTATACCAACTGTGCTATCCACGAGGGTGTAATAATTTCTACATGACCTGCAGTAGGTAGGGAGGGTGAAATTTCTAAATTTCCCCACGACCTCAGAGTCTTGTGTTGTGCACTTTCATTCTTGTTTCGTTACTTTTTGATTTCTAATTATTAGTTTCCGCTTCCTTCGCTATTATGGTTTGCGAGGAAGCATCCCTCCTATTTCCTTCGTTACTTTTTCCTTCGCCTACTTAAAATTAGTTTATGGTTTGTTTCCCACCCCCACCGGCTTACCTTACTTATTCATTGGTATTTTAAAGTTCATTTCTACATTTTGTATGGCTGTCCAGTAGGATATAAATTCGAGTGCGGATGTTATTATTTGGATTATTTTTCTGTTTTTCAAATGTCATATTTCCCAACGATGAGGCCCCAATTAGTTCCGAAACTGATCCCTGAGAAGTAACGGAAATTTCCTACCTTAACGAAATAGTCATCTTGCCATGACATGTATATCGGATTTCTCCTTAGATGGCGAATTTTTAAATAGATTCATGTCCAGTATGAATTAATAAGACTGAATCCTAATTGATAAGAATTTTATCATTAACCGTAGCACACGCTCTTTGAGTTGACCGGTGTTCAAGCCCCTTACTGCTGAATACGGTCGATCTGCCAACCCGCACTGGACCAGCGTGGCAGATTATGGTCCATTTCCCTCACCATGAATTGTTGAGGAGGCTTCCATCCTGCAGTCTGTTGATAATGGCTGCACTTTACCTTTACTTACTGTAATTATCGGTGGCCACTCAACAACGTTTGTTGAATTAGTCCCGAGTATAAAGCATTAGCAAGCATTGTGCGTGATTATAATTGTACTTTTTTCTGTTTCTAAATTGCCCCACGTTACCATATAACAAAAGTACAGTATTTAGGACTGTGCACTTTAAAAAAAAAATTAGCTTTCTTTATATTTATGTTGACTATTTTATACTTTTTAAGACTTGTTTGGGTGCTTCAACTGATGCGGCCATTTGTTACATCGATGAAGGCGTCCCCCAGGAGGTCATTAGGTTAAATATACCCTTATGATTGTTTTGTGTGTAATTTTACACTTAGGGGGAGGCTGATTAGGTAGCGGTAAAAAAAAAAAAAAAAAAAATCGGTTCAGCTAGTGATTAGAATTTCCTGTTAGTCAGCCACGTGCATTGACGTTGCTTGAAGTCGTATTTCCGCTCTTACGTGAATTAGTGTCGGCTTGCGTCGATTAGGCTTTATCGTGATCCGTTTGGAATTGCCTGTCTCGCTTACTCACGGTGGATTTTCTCAACTTTGCATGAAGGTTTATTATCATCGGAGGCTGATGCTTTTCTTTTCATAATATGGTGGAATCTGCGACGAAGCGCATTACCAAATTCTAGAAATTCGTAAGTATACTGTATCTGCCATTATTAATCATCATTGCTTGAATTAAGCTCGCACAAATCTCGCGCTTAATGTTTTTTAAATTAGGCATCATTCTACTATTGTAATCTCGAATTTTGTTACAATTATTACTTTTCCCTTGCTTTGTCTTTTCCACGTATCCTTCACAGCGTTGACTTCATGTTCTCCTGACTCGGCGAGAATCATCCCCCGTCAGAAGTTTATAATTTTGTAAATGAAGAAACGTTTGCTTTCAATATCCAGTCTTTTGTGGATAGCAATTGTTGAGAAGCTTACAAAAATAATGATGTTTTTAAATTCATGTAGTGCTTTAAATATTCATATAATTCATACTTTCAAAACACTGAGTCAACTGTGTTGTAATAGCATAGCATGTTTAACTCTTTCACGAGTGAGTCTGCTGCACGTGCCCCCTTCTCTCAATTAATTTTCGATAGATTTAACAAATTTATGATTTGCTAAATCTACAGATATACGGATAGTAATTATTATTATTGCTTTCTTAAAGAAAAAAAAAATGTAGTCCGCAGAAGGAATCCTAATGGTCCTTAATTAATGACCTTAATGGTCCCAACTATTGTGAGATTGCATGGAGTAACTTCACTGTAAAGACAAACATGGTTAAGTCTCCGGTACCATCTAAGTGGATAGTCTGGATACATAACCACATTTTTCTTTATAGTAGAGTTATTTTGACGTATTACGGTCCGTTGCATTTTCTTTTGTTTCTTCCCCCCCTTTGATTTAAGTTTCTTTAGTTTGAATGCTCATGACCACCCCTCGTTTTCTCCCTTAAGTTTTGACTTATTATATAATTTTATTTTCCATAATGCCTTTGTTATTATTTATTTGTATTAATTCTGTTTATTATGATATGACTTTCAAGATTAATTTGCATATTTACGTTTGGCTTAGATCTGTCGATTGGCTGGTTCGACATTTCAATTTGTATTTCGTTTGTTTATTTAAATTATAGAAGGCGGTGGCCATGACCCATGTTACATTTTTTATTTTAATTTGTTCGTTACTTTTATATCTCTCTCTCGCTCGCTCGCGCGCGCGCATGAGCCTTTGATTGTACAGTGGTGAACGACGAAAGAGGAGGATCCCTTTTGGAGTTGACAGCTGCTGACCTTCTCCTGAAGGGGTATTTCTTATGGTTTCATGGATACATTTAATTTCATCTATTGTAGAAATGCACCCTTTCTTTGGTGGATGTAAGGATTTATCTCCTTAGGCGGGGAAGTTATGTATTCGCACTATGGAGGTTGCATTAGTTTCTATGATTTTATTTTGATTGTTAAGATACCATGGTATTCAGGTAGCATAATCGCACCTTGCGAAATATAACCCTAATTATAATATTTTTCCTCATTGGTTTCGTGGTATATTTGGTGATATATATATTTCAGTTGTATGGAGATTTAAAATTCTAAATTCTCTAGTTATCCTTGGTCGCATTTCTGTGAGATTCAGACAAAGCGCGGAGTGACCAGCGAGATTGCTGTAATGTTATAGAAGAAAGTGCGTTGTATGGTATGTTTTCTTAGAACATGCCAAATTCTTTTAGTGGAGAGAAATTCTACAGGCAGTTAAAGGTTATTCGTTAGCTGCCCTCTTCTTTCATTTCGTATACCTTTGACCCACAAGTCATGGTAACGACTGCTTACATGTGACAATTACAGTGTTTTTTCTTAGAGCAACAGTTGATGAAAAGGTGGAATTGTAAACTAAATGCGTCGCGGAATAGGCAGTGACTGACGTTGGCCCGCCTATATACACCGATGAGCCAAAACATTGACCAGCGAGTCGTTATGCAAATCGAAGCAACTGCAGGTGAACTACGGCGGGTACGCGGGTCGGGACATCGTATAAAAAAACACATGATACTGAGCTCCGTTAATCAGTGTTACTCTTGTTCTTCAGATGGGAAAGGCAGCGGACTTAAGCGAGTTTGACAAAGGCCAAATTGTAATGTCCAGACGACTAGGTCAGAGCATGTCTGACATAGTTGATTGTTCTGGTTGGGAGGAGGAGTCCCGTCGGCATTGAGCCGGCTCAGGCCATTCAGGGCTTTGTGCACCTCAGTCGAATCGCCTCGCAGGTGCCTGGTCTCCGGACACTAATCTGCCGGGCTTGGGCCTTTCTTCGTGGGAGCGGCCCTTCGTTCCATTTGCTGATCTTGTTGCCCTTCTCTGTGCTCGTTCCAACAGCTCTGCATCCTTCTTAAAATGAGGACTCCAGATGTGCAGAAGTTTGCCTTTAGCCAGCAGGTGGTTGATTGCTGGAACAAACTTCCATCTGTCGTTGTAGAAGTTGATAGCTTAAACAGATTCAAGGCAGAACTACAGACGTTTGGAGCAAGTGGATGGGTGAAATGAGAAGGGTGTGTGTTTTTTTTTTTTTTTTTTTTTTTGGCTGATGCTATATAATCTTGCTTTCTTGCATCATGTGCCCTTGCTAATGCTAATATCCGTGGTTATTAGCATTAGGTAATAACCACGGTAAGGACCACATTAGGTAAGGACCACTTTCGGTAGGTACTAACCACGTCAGCCGTGGTTAGTACCTACCGAAAGTGGTCCGAGAGGGGAACCCACGAACCGCCGACGAGATGTTGGACGACCACGGCTCATCGATGCTCGAGGTGACTGACGGCTCTCCCAGATGATACGTAGCAACAGAAAGGTGACTGTGGCGCAACTCGCCGGTAATCAGAATGCTGGTGACGGGAGTAATGTTTCAACACATAGTACATCGAACTCTACTCAAAATGGGGCTGTGTAGATGCAGGGCGCTCTGAGTGCCCATGCTAACCACGGTTCACCGGCGACAGCGCCTACAATGGGCGCGCGAGCATCGAAACTGGGCCTTGAGTGATTGGAAGAAGGTCATCTGGTCCGATGAATCACGTTTCCTGTTGTACCATGTGGACGGCCGGGTACGTGTGCGTCATTTACCTGGGGAAGTGATGGCGGTGTCATGCTTCATCATCGCCAATATGGCTGACGTTATAGTCGTGCGCATGAAACATTGCTCTGTAAATGTTTCCTCCTCCCCCGCCACCCCCTTTCCTTCACCTGGTGAGGCATGGGCCTGTCTCACTGACCTGGAGTCGCCTATCATATCGTCCTCATACTTCAGTCTCTCCCTCCTCTATATTTATGCAAGCGAAGCGAATTCCCCACGCACCTAAATCTAATTGTTTAAAATACCATCTCCCATATTTTCTGCCCTATCAGTCAAGCGAAAACTCCCTCACGCAAATGAACTCAAATGCCAACATGTGTATGCATACACTTTTGTGTGTGTGCGCGCATATAATTAAAATTTTTTTTTTTTTTTTTTTTTAGGTCCTAGCCACTGAAATCTCAGGAAAGTAAGTGGCAGGACCTGCCAGAGTAAAATAGAAACTACTGGGTACCTAGTCTACCTCCACGGGGCGAAGTGTGGGCAACGTCGGGCTCCAGCCAGCAAGAGGCTTCCGGCTGAATGGCCAGAGGAACAACGGCACATTAACAACACATTAACAATTTCCACGCCGACTGGGCTAGCCTGGTGGGTAAAGTGCCTGCCTGGCAACCCAAAGGTCGCAGGTTCGAATCCCGCCTCGGGCTTGGATCACAGTAAAATGCAAAAACTTTGGGAGGTGCATTATGGCCATAGAAGCTGATGCGCCAACAACTAAACAAGAAAAAAGAAGAAAAAACAATATCCACACACTTTTAAATCTCTGGCCTTCCCAGCGAACTGGTACACCTACAATGAAAGCACGCGGAGATGGGGGAATCCTCTGGTGCCGTTAGACATCAATACACTTTACGTAAACATCATTGCTGACTAGGCACACCCTTTCATGGCAACGGTCTTCCCCTCTGACGGTGTCATCTTGCAGCAGGATAATGCGCTATTCCACACCGCCCGGATTGTTCGAGACTGGTTCGCGGAACATGAGGAAGACTTCCATGTATTGCCCTGACATCAATCCCATCGAGCATCTGTGCTTTGTGTTGGAATAGCAACTCAGATCTGCTGCGTCTCAACCACGCACCTTACAGGATTTAAAGGATCTGCTTGTTATGTGTTGGTACCAGATACCACAAGACACATTTAAAAATCTTGTAGCGTCCATGCCTCGCTGGGTACAAGCTGTTTTGGCTTATTGGTGTGAATTCTTTCTACTATAGTGTCATTTAATTTCAAACTTTAAAGTGAGGACTTGCATCTGGTGAGTATGGGCTTGGCACACCGAGGGCCTGATCTGGATATCATCATTCTTCTCTTTCTTGGTGATTCCATTCTCTCTCTCTCTCTCTCTCTCTCTCTCTCTCTCTCTCAGGGTTACTTAATTTTTTTTTTTTTTTTGGGCTGGTGCAACAAAAGCCTCGGGCTTCCTTGCACCATATGGCTAATGATGATAATAATGATAATGAATTATCCTAAATTATAATAATTTCCTAGAATAGGATAGGAGGGATTTCATGATGAAAACATTTTGGATTAACTTGGTGGATTCTGTAAAGCTTATGGGATGGAATTTTTTTTTCAGCTTAGCTGGCTTTAGATGGTAGACGGAATTTATTTTGTTAAGACAGTATTTACTTAAACAGAGGAGGTGTAAGGGTTTTTGCTAAAGTCACTGTGGAGAAATTAAACGTTCAGGGAAAACTGCTTGTTCGGGCGTAAGGGAAGTCGAAACCCTGTCGACTTAGGTCAATGGCATGTTACAGAATTACACTTGGACACTCTCTGAAAGCGTTTGTGTGAGCTTGTAGCTTAGTGGTAAAGAGTGAAGGTACAGAAGTACCACACCCTTTGAGTGACTGTGGTTTAAGCCCGCGTGATTACTAAATACTATGTTGCGAACAAATTAAATTAGAGATTTGATCAAATCCACTAATACTGATGTAGTTAAGCTTACTGAGCCATCACTCAGAGATAAAAGATGAATTTCATTTGGTGCTTAATGGCCTTTAGTTGTCATTGCGCCTTAAAATCTCCGATTACAACGACGTGAATTTCATTTAAATGAATATTGTATGCTCTTGTGAGCCATGTGCAGGGTGGATGATGTTTCTGATCAAAACCTACCTGAAGGTGGCAAGAATGTTCCCCGAGTCAGATCAAGGTAACGCAGCGTCCTTGTGGTGCGAGTTGACTTGCAATAAAGTAAGAATTAGAGCTAGGAAGTAGTAGGAGTATGTTACAGGCCAAATCGCTATGAGAAGTATGACAAAAAAAATCTCTTTAAGCAGTTTGAATGGGCTAATAAGTACGATTGAATGACTTGTATATCTATGGAGTTTGTAAGCAGCACAAACAGGAGGAATTGGGAGGCTGGAGGCATTTAAGTGTGATGCCAGCATTGTTTGAAAATTTTGACACAGTTAATGAAACAGTTTCAAATTCATCATCATAACACATTTAGCTCTACAAAAAAGAAATTTAATCTGAAATGGTTAGTTTGAATTCTTGTGGCCCGAGCAATGAGGCAAACTTTTTTTATTTTGTGATACACTAGAAAACTATCTGACGTTAACTGAAGTTCGAAATATTTGTATGCGAGCTGTTGTATCTAATTGTACGTGTAGCTGTATGATCAAATATACTGTATGTCCCTGTAATTTGAATGAGATATCCAGATGTGTGGTTACGTTGGATGATGTAGGGCAACTTTTTTTTTTATTATTATTTCTTTCTCAAAGAAACTTCTGTTTTCAGTTAAGCTTTGGATTAAGCCTTGAGCTGGAAAATTGGAGCAGTGTGTTCCACAAAGCATTAACTATGTCAACAGTATGAAGAACTATGTTGCTGGAATTCTTAAAGTCTAGTAGTGCGCTGAAAGAGTATTCTGCATCATAACAGTGAATTGCAGTACAAGTAGAGAATTATTTATTTATTTTAAAATGAGTGATTCTGGCGAAGGTGCCGATACTGCGAGTTGGAGAAAATTAAAAATTATTAAAAATATTTGTAAACTAGTGCATCGGAAAGAGTAATCACTAGGATTAAGAAGTGTTACTTAAATACTGGTTTGAGTTTCTAATAGAATTTGAAAAATTTGGAATCGAATGTTTTGTGAAATGCATATTTTGAATTACAACTATTCATAATTGGCGTGTACTGATAAGTGGTTCATCGTTGTCACAACTTTAAAACTGCTTAAGGAAAAAACGAAATGAAGCACGTATAAGCAGGCGAAACTACAGATTTTGTGCATCCTTGTTCTCTCTAACAATCCCTTCGCTCATGGTAGATCTGACGGTACGATAGATTCGCCACTACTTCTAAATATAAATACCTTTAGAGAGCAGTTTTTGTGAGATGAATTTAAATGTGATGGTCCCAGGGCCCTTCCCCAAAAAGTAAAAGAAAAACAAGGAAATTACTTACTTTTCAATCTTTTGAAAAGTGAACTCTCAACTGCAATCACGGATTTCCAAGTTATAGTTAATAAGGCTTAACGAAAAATTCAGTGCATCACATCATGTCTTTTCGTAAGTGAAGTACGAAATTGGTAAAATGGCATCGTTTTTATCATATCTCATATTGTGAATACCTTCACAACGAGTTTCCTGGTATTGCAATACCTTGAATAAGTAACGCTTCACCAATGGGGAGGCCCCAGGTGCCAAGCGATTTTATTAGTGACTAAGCGATTTCAAGCGACTTAGTGTTCTGAAAAATATACCAGTTTCTTTAATTTTCATCGTTAAATTCCCTTTATTTGTGTGAAAAGCTCTTTGTCCTACAATCAGTAAGTGAAGACACAGAAAGGAAACTCACCTTTCTTATTTTTTCTCTTATTCTCCCTTTTACTAATCTAACTTACACAACCGCTTGGTCACTAAGTGGCACTGCTCTTGCCTCCACTTGGCGGAGCTGGTAACCTGGGAGAGGAAAGTAACACTCGCAGGGCCAAAAGAGCAAACATGAGTAGTAAAATAACTACTAGTACTACAGGGCTTCAAGAGAAAGCCCTACCAAGTAGTGATACACAAAATCAGAGACAGAAGACAGATATGGACCCACCAAAAATACCGACATACATTGTCATACATGCGACAGGAGATCAGACATTAGGACGTATGTCTCCGTTCGTTATTCAGAAAACATTAGAGGGTCTAGTAGGATCTCCCAGGTCAGTTCGACGTATGAGATCCGGAGACATACTAGTGGAAACAGAAAATCCCACACTCCCAGAAGTTGCTATCAACAACAATTTTGGAAGAATGCCAGTAGTTGTAACACCACACAACACGCTGAATTCTTCCAGAGGGGTGATCTCAGAGTGGGACCTCTTAAATGTCAGAGGAAGAGCTCACAGAAGAATTAAGAAGCCAAGGAGTAACAGGAGTGAAGAGAATTAATATCCGAAGGGATGGAAATATAATTCCAAGAACCCTTATCATAACATTTAATACTCCAAAACCTCCAACAACAGTCAAAGCAGGATATCTGAACTAAGTACAACAATACATACCAAATCCACTGCGTTGTTACAAATGTCAGAAATTTGGACATTCGCAAGTGGCATGCAGAAACTCAGCAACCTGTGCAAAATGTGATTCTAAAGAACACGAGACTACAGTTTGCTCAGCCAACATCTTGAAATGTACAAACTGTAAAGGGAAACACCCAGCCTACTCAAAAACGTGCGAAAAATGGAAACGAGAGAAACTAATTCAGAAATACAGAACATAACATAACACAACATACCAAGAAGCAAGGAGAAAAATACAGCCATGGCCTACAAACAAGCCAACATATGCACAAGCAATAATCCAATATAAATCAGTAGAAGTTCAAACTGAAATTTCCATGCTGCCAAAAGAATCACTTACTGGATTTAAGGCACAAAAACAGGAGAAAACAGTGAATACCCCAATTTCTATTCACACAGAACAGATCAGCATCAATAAATCAACCAAAAATCAGCATCACAACGAAAACCGACCTAAACTTATAAACACCAAAGCAACCGAACAGATGGAAATAGAAAAAATAAACACATCTGAAGAACCAGTACCAAAAATTTTCACAGAAGAAGATATAGACATGGACCGGCCAAACTATCCTAAAAAAGATAAGACAAAGCATAAGAATGCTCCATTTTGGAAACAACCTGAAAGCCCTAGGAAAACCTAATAATAATGGATCAGTTCATTCAGTGGAACTGTAGAGGACTACGAGCCAATGACGATGATATCCAGTGTCTGGTAACACACCATACGCCAATATGCTTTTGGCTACAAGAGACATACCTTAGACAACAAGACACCCTTTCAGTAAAAAATTATAGAATGTATAGGAAAGACAGAATAAGAGAAAGGTCAACACATGGAAGAGTAGCCATCTGGGTCCATAACCACATCCCAACCGAACACATTCCTTTAAACAACAATATAGAAGCGATAGCGGTAAAAATAACACTGAGATTTAGAGTAACCATCTGTTCAGTGTACCTTCCACCAAGACCAGATATACCATTTGAAGAAATAGACCAACTAATCTCCCAACTCCCATCACCTTTCTGTATAATGGGAGACCCGAATGGGCATAGTCATCTGTGGAGAAACACTGATGTCAACAGACGAGGACGAATAATAGACCATCATAACCTTTCTCTACTCAATAACGGCAAACATACTTACTTACTTTTCTGGTATTTTAAGACAACTAACTGGTTCACAAGTATGCAGTGTGGGTTTAGACATAATCGATCCACATTAGATCACCTTGTACGAATAGAAGCAGATATAAGAGATGCATTTATAACCTCAAAGCATATAGTTGCTGTATTTTTTGATATAGAAAAGGCCTATGACACAGCATGGAGACACGGTATGTTACAAGACATTCACGATGCAGGACTCAGAGGACATTTACCACTATTCATCCAAAATTTCATAAAATTGGAACATTTCGAGAGAGAGTACAAAACACAATGTCAAAATCATATAAACAAGGAGTTCCCCAAGGGTCTGTCCTGAGTGCCATACTATTCTCCATAAAATAAATAGCATCACAAAACAACTACCACCCACAGTGCACTATATGTAGATGACTTCAGTATTTCATATCAAGCAGAGAACATGGGAACAATAGAAAGACAACTACAATGCGCAATTAACAACATCAGTCATTGGGCCCAGAAAAACGGGTTTAGAATATCAAAACAAAAAAACAGTCTGCGTACATTTCTGTAGAAAACGAAATTTACACCCTGAACGTGAACTAATATTGCAAGGTAACATAATACCAGTTAAACAAAGTGTAAAATTTCTTGGACTCATTCTAGACAACAAGTTGAACGTATAAGAGAACTACGAATAAAATGTATGACACAACTTAATATTCTTAAAGTCTTAACAACAACATCTTGGGGGGCAGACCGTTATACACTGCTCAACCTGTACAAAACACTAGTAAAGTCAAAAATAGATTATGGACCACCGGTTTATGCATCGGCAAGAAAGAGCGCCCTCAAATGGTTAGATCCGATTCACCATAGTGCAATACGAATAGCGGCAGGAGCTTTCCGCACATCCCCTACATACAGTCTCTATACAGAGGCTAATGAATCACCACTGTTCCTGAGGAGACAACAGTTGGCACTGCTGTATGCTTACCGGATAAGACCCATAAGAGAACATCCGACTTGGACAACTTTATTCTCACCAAAATGGGAAAACATATATAGGAACCGCAAAAGAGCAAACGAGCCTCTAGGCATCAGACTAGCAGCTACTGATAACACATGATCTCAAAATAGATAACGTTGAAAACCTAGAAGGACATATAGTTCCACCATGGATAAACCATCCCACAGCTTATGAACTCCTCACACAAAATTGGAATAAAAATACTTTATCAGACAGCAACTTTCAACAACTGCATGCAGCACATAGAATGCAATATCCCAATCACATACCAATATATACAGACGGATCAAAATCAGAGAACCATGTAGGAGCATCAGCAGTATTCCCAGGCGTTACATTGTCACGCGAACTCCCAAAAGAATGCAGTGTTAGTATTAGTAGCAGTTCAGACAGCCCTGGAGCATTTCAGAACAACTTACCACTTGAAAACAGTAATATACTGTGATTCATTAAGTGTAATCCAAGCCATACAAAACACAAGCAATATAACCCATCCAGTACTCTGGCAAATTAAACAGATACTAACAGACTTCACAAATAAAAAAACAAGAGATACTGTTCTGCTGGATACCAGGACACAAAGAGATAAAAGGAAATGAAGAAGCGGACAGAATTGCAAAATCAACCACTAAAGCCGTAGCCTAGTGGTCAGGCGCGCGGGTGCATAAGTACACGTGCCTTGAGTGACCGGGGTTCAAACCCGTGACTACTGAATACGGTGCTGTTTCTTGTAATCTGTCTATCTTGTGAACTCCTCTGACCGTTTGGTCGTCCCGGAGTATAAACAGGGGAAAAAAAAAAACCCTTCAAGAACAACATTTCACAGTTCCACATAAGGACTACAAGCCAATCATTAAAAATCGCTGTCTTACCCAATGGCAAGAACTCTGGCAAAAACAAACATGGAATAAATTATATGAAATAAAACCAAAGTTGGGCACTGGAAAACGAACATAAGGAAATCAAGGAGAGAAGAAGTTGTTCTGACCAGATTGTGGATAGGACATACGCATTTCACAAATGGTTATCTATTACGTGCAGAAGAATCCCTAAGATGCCAAGTATGCAATACTATCCAAATAGTTAAACGTATACTTATAGAATGCCCAACACATGAAAATGATCGACAACGAATCCTTTCATGATTATATAAAGGAAACTAAAACATCACCCTTAAAGATCTTTTAGACGACAAGGAACACGTATCAGATATTTTTAGATTCATACAAACAATCAACGTATACCATCTGCTGTAAATAATAATATAATACCACAGAAATATTTAACCTTCTTACATTCGAACAAGATTTATATACAGAGAACATACAATAACAAATGAACTGGCGCACTATGATCTCCGTTGTCAATGCTCCAATAAACACCAAAACAACAACAGCACCAATGGAGAAGACTATTGTTACTTATTCTGGGTGGATACCACCACCCTCCAGACGTCCGTTTCAACGCTATTTTCGTACATCGGAATATATAAAAACGATACCATTTTACCAGTTTGGTACTTCACTTACGAAAAGACATGATGCAATGCACTAACTTTTTCGTTGAGTGAAATATTTACGTAGGTTGAGGCTATAGTCCTACCAGACTTTTTTAGTTAATAAGGCTCTAAAGTTAAGTTTATCTCTTAGCAACGATTTCTTTTTTAAACTTTCATCTCAACCACTGCATTTGGTGAAATGAGGATTTAGGATTAGTGCAGAGTTTCCACTGTGAAGACAGTGGAAATTCTGCACTAATCCTAAATCTGGGTTTGCGTAGATTCCAATCGAAGAAATTGAATAATGGACAGATTTAAGTAATGGAAGATGCTGATCTCCTTCAACTCTAATGATTACTTCGTAGAACGATGGTTACTGAGCAGCCTTCCCCCCTCCCCAAAGAAATGCTGAATTTTTTTTTTTATGTCACGTAAAATGTGATAGAACTATAAGCGAAATACCACGTAAAGAAGGGGGGGGGAAAGAAAAAAAAAAACAGCAGTTATTATTTTAATGAGCTCAAAGCATTCCATTTGTTAACTTGTAAAATTTGGATTGCCAGATCCAAAAATTTTCAAAACGTTAAGACGCAAAAAAAAAAAAAAAAAAAATTTTCAAAACGTTAAGACGCACGTGGCCATTACAGGTTTCAACACATTCTGAATTAATCGCAGCATTCGAATTCCGATTCCAACAAGAGTTAGTGTATAATATTTACATGTGTTGGACAAACTTCTGGCAAATGTATTTAAATATATATATATATATATATATATATATATATATATATTATTTTATTATTTTTTTTTTTTCGCCAAATATTAGCGTTCCATTTTTGGTATTTTTCAATTCGAACACAGGTTTAGAGAATGACGTGATTCATCGGTGCTATCAACTGTCATGAAATTTCTTAATCCTAGCTTAGTTGGACATTCTTTTAATGGTTCCTAGTGTAAGTCGATTAACCATCCCACGTAAGAATGGTTGAATGGGCACGCTAATATTTAATATACTAACGCTAGGCACAAATGTGGAGTGTACGGAAAATCTAAGGCACCAATAACACTTTAACACGTGGTCCGCTGCTTCTTCATTTCCTCATTTTCTGAAATATCTCAGTCAGACTTGCTTCTTGATCCAAATGTACGTTCCCAAAAGAATAATTTTAGTTGTTTTATAAACTGGGCTGCCATAATTGCACAAAATTGGGGTTTTGTTATCCGAGCAAACCAGAAAATCTCGCGAATCACTTACAGTCTGCGGTTATGATTGGACTTATCGTGATTTTCGTTCCGGTTAATGAGTGTGTAGCAAGCTAGTTTTTCTAAGAACGGTTTCAGCGAGTCTTCGGATAGTGTGGTTAGTTATCCGCTGAATGGTGCAGCTGATGACGTCCTTCAATTCACGAGTCGCCCACGTTGCAACTCTGTGGTTAGTATTTCACGCTGGTGATGTCATAGCGGAAGCTACGAAAACATTGCTGTTGACAAGCATCCCGTGCTGTCTGCTACGGCCTTGAAAAAAACAGTGTCCCCCCCTCCGTTCCCAGTTTAAATCAAGGCTGTGTGGGTTCCGCCTTCCCTTTTCTTATTTTGTGAGTCACGAGTTTTTTATTTTTTTATTTTATTTTAATAACACAGTCTTTTTGTGTCAGTAGGTTATGTTCTTCCAGCTTAAATGGATTCTGAATTCATGTTTGGATTCCGATAGAAATGGCCCAGAAATTCATTCAATGTGTACCTAACAAATATCTCTCTGTTTTACTGTACCACATACAATACCTGATCGAGGTCCAGGACAAAACGCGATTATAAATTACATAAAAAGATGATTACTGTATTCCTCATCTGTCTCCATAGGGTCCTTGGTTGTTGTAATCCTCCTCCCACCTTAATCTAAATTTGATCGAATGCATTGGCTGTGTTTAGTACCTCTCATTGAAGCAGGAGTGATGGCAGTTATATGATTCTAAAAAATAAACAAAAACTTAAGAAATTTTATAAAGATGAGTACTGATATAAGGATTTTAATCGACCAGCTTTTTATTATCTTGCTTTTTTTTTTTTTTTTTTTTTGCAATTACGTTAAAGCTTTGGAGTTCATGCTCTAACGATTTCTTTAAGTGGAGTTTTTTTAATGGAGCCAAATTATTGGCTCCATTTTTTTAACGCCTTTTTACATTTGTTTTCCCCTTTTCATATGTAGTGTCATAGTTTTTAGTTTCCTCTTCTATGATGAGAGATAGTAATCAGCTTAGGATTTGATTGAAACTTGGACTTTAATGTAAGCATCACCCAGGGCCAAATTAGCTGCGTCGCGAATTTTGCTGGCGTCCGATTGTAACTTCCCTCCCCCTTCCCTCTGAATTGGAAGATTGAAAGGTCGCCCTGTGCATTGTTGAAGCTAGATCCGACTTGTCAGTGTAATTGTTGCTGTCATGCTATAGTTGTTGGGTTGAGAAGCGAAGATCCACTATTCCAGCTGCAACTTGCCGATTATGTTTGCACTCATAAAAATGCAATGAAACAGTTGAAGGAGAGTACATACACCAATACCAGATTCAAAAAAGGTTAAAGCGTCTGGATTTGTAGAAGCATGTAGGGTTAATCCACGTGTGTGCCCGCGAGGCACAGCTGTATACAGCAAAGCGGTTCGACCGATGCTGAGGCACAGAATATGCAAATAGACTTTTCAGTTCTGTATTATCTGTTCCCGTTGAAATTTATGAGTTGGGATGAGAGGGAAAGCATGCTGCTGCTGCTTTTTTTTTTTTTTTTTTGCATAGGGAGAAAAATTGGCTGGGATGATGGATCTTTCGACTCTCACACATGAAGTGTAGAGAGTGGATGTTTTCGCAGAGTTGAAAACCATGGTTGTCGCGGGCGAAATTCTGATCGAAGAATAAGCACAGGTGATGATACTTGGAATTTTCCACTGTGATTCTGGGGAGAAAATGGGGGAAGAAAGCAGCTCGATTTGTTTCGGATGCTAGTCGAAGTAACGGTTTGAAAGCTGAAGATTTTTTTTTTATTTTTTATCATTATTTTTTTGCAGACTAATTTTTAGCATACATATTTCTCTTCGTTACAATCTATGCTTAACATTACGCGGAAGCTGTTTGTTTGGTTGGGTGGGGGTATAAGCTTTGGAAACACGTTCGTAAGAAGCAGACTACCGTAGCCAAGTGGTCAGTTCGAGGCTTCATAAGTGCACGTGCTTTGAATTACCGGGGGTTCAAGCCAGTGACTGCTAAATACTATGCTGTTTCTTGTATTCTCTCTACCTTGTGAACTCCTCTGTGTGGTCGTCCCGGAGTATAAAACAGAAAATTTGACTTATTTACTCTAATTCCCAACAAAATGAAGTGTGCATTGGGACTGTATTCGATCTTGCAATACCCATGCCAGAATCTTTTATTCCCGATTCTTCTTCATTTAAACTACGTAGAATTACTGCAAAGCTGACAGTACTGTGTTCAAACCAAGTCCTCTGATATTGTAGATCAATTTGAGGAAATCATGATTTGATATTTTCATACTTTGTCTTAAATTTGACGCGGGTAAATAAATCGGTCACTACTGATGCGTTATCGACCCGTTTAAGTTTTATACGGTTTGAGAGAGAGGCAGGTTGAAAATAACAGACTACATACAGTTTTTCATTAATTCATTATTCGGTTCATTCATTTAGGCATTTGCGAAATTTTTCAGGAAAATAAATAGATCGAGAATATCTGATGTTCTTATCTTTATTCTGTTATGCAAAGTCATATGACGGATCAAGTAGTTAGGGAATAAAGACTTTATTTATTGCATAAACTTCAAGAATTTTAGTGATAACGTCTTTAGTTGTAAGGCGTGTATAAGAATTTTTTTGTCTTCCCCTCTTTTCCACGTTTGTTTTTACAAAGTAGGTTCAAATGTTTTAATTCCGAGATCAAGCATGGTCATTTAAAATTAGATCCTAACGTTCAAGTGTGTAGCTTCAAATAGGTAATGATCGTATTTGAATGCAGAAACAAAACCTTTCTATACACTCAAAACATGATGTGTAAGCACACTTTTTTCATGCAGTGTCACTGATCACTACCATATTCGCATAAGTAAATCTAAAGTGGTAACGTAAGTACCTCTTTGAGGTGTTATCATATTTCACCAGCTTCTGTGGCGCCATATCCAGCGTACAAGCAGTTTTCTGTAATGCCCGGAGCTCCCTCTTTAGGTAAATAACTTACCATATTTCCCTTAATGGCAGGAAGAATTTTTGTCAGGAAAATGCAGGTATCTGCCGTTAGTGATAACACTGTCAAAGAAAAGCACAAAGTTGGAGGGTGGGAGAACTTTTATCATTGACAAACCTCTTCTCTCTCTTTCTCTCATTACGGACTGATATGATTCAGATTGTAACATAGCATAAGTGCCATCTATCGGCATTATATGGAAACAGGAATCTACAGGATTATAAAGTTGACTCTTTAAAAAAAGAAATTAAGGATTGAAAACTAAAAATGTTATGCAGATGCAGTTTTTTGAGTTGTATTTAATAAATCATTCAATTTTTTTTTTTTTTTTTTTAATCAACGAAAATATTTAGTTCAAAATTTTGGCCACCAGGGAAAAGTTTTTATTCCCAAAATAGTTATAAAAATGCGCAACGTTGAAACAGCTTCTGTAAACCTTTAGTAATACGCGTTCATGAAATTGCGCCGAAGAATTCGGCATTCGTTTTGCATTCGGCATCTTCGAGCCTTATGGCGTTTTTAGGTCTGCCAGATTTGGTAGGATACAGGCGCGGCGCTAGTGTTTTTTGGCGCCCCTAAGCAGAAATGTATTTGCCGCTCTTGAGATACTTTTATTAAATATTATTATAATAAAAAATTTGAATTTCGGCGCTCCCAGGCGTTGGATCCCCTATGCCCTGCTTACCAGGCCTACCGTGTTCTGCCAGCCCTGGTAGGATTCCCAACAAATTTTGACAGACTTCGAAAATCTTCTGGTTTATGGAACAAGGTGACCATATTTAGAGTGAATTCAGGCTTATTTATCCTCTCCTCACTTAAGTTCTTAAATGTATGTCCTGCAATGTATGTCCTCGCAATGTATGTCCTGATTCTACAGGACATACATTGCGAGGTGTTGGTGGCGGCGGCTTAGCTTGTGTGAACATACAGTCAAGCACACTTCCATACACCAGTAAATTGTAGCTCTGTGAGAGTATTAGGAGGTAAGTTCCATAAAAAGTGTGACTCGATACTAAAATTAGTCATGGAGGCATACCATACTGTAACTTTTAGGAATGAAGATTTTCATAAGCCTCAATACTACAATTTCTACAAGTTGGAATATCATTTAAGGTCAGAATTAGTTTTATTCTGGCCACATTATGTTAAAATTGACCAATTTGAATATAATTTATCGTGATAAAACCACGCTGATGAGATTGAACGAGCTTGATAATCAGCAGTCAGTTGTAGGTGCAGTGCTTTAATTTTATAAAAGAAAGCGTGGAGAATACACTTTTTCTTATATTGTGCCACAAGAAATCGTAATGCTTCAGTTGCGTTGCTATCATTTTGATGATGATAATAATGAAAAGTTTATTTAGATTGGTTTTGGCTTATTGGTAACACGTTGCGCGCGTGATATTAGATCTTCCTTGATGGCAAAGTTTAATACAAATATTTATTGTTGGCTTAAAAATGTTATATTGATTGAACACAACGCAAAAATCTGCAACTTTATATTAGTCTTTTCGGTTTTTCAATTGTTTTGATACTTTTTTTTTTTTGAGACAACCTACAAAAACTTAATTTTTCATAGGATTATATAAGATGTATTATATGTAAAAAGACAATGGCATACAGTGTAAAATTTGTGAGCGTGTTTCAAAAAGAGTGGGAAATATTTTTAAACGTATTCTAAGGTCCAAAATGAAAAAAGGGGGCCGGGGGAAGTCGTAAGATACTCGTATATTGTCTCCGATTTTGAATGATTACGAAGGTATGACTGTTAAAATAAATAAATAAAAAAAAAAAGCTATGGAGTTTTGAATGATAAAATAATAATAATAAGCAGATATATATATACCTAGTAAAATGTTTATTGATGCTAGGTACCTTAAAACTCCATAACTAATTTTTAAAATTCAAAATAGAATTAGACATATGTTTAGGACTTTTTTTTTTTTCTTATTTTGAATCCTAGAAATATCCCAGAATTTTTTTGGCTTATTGGCTTATTATAAATGCTATATAACATCGCATTTATACCAAAAATGCGATGTTATATAGCATTGAGAGTTTTTTATATATATAATTATTGATAAAAAATAAAGAAAGAAAGTTAAAACGACAATAACTGTAAGTAATATGTAAATAATATTTATGAGTCAATGCAGTTGCAAGCAATCATGCAATACACCCATAATGTCTATAAGGATAATATAAAGAACCATTAGAATAAGTAAATCAATCCAATAATAATACCATCAGGGATCTAAGAAAACGCAAAAAAAAAAAAAAAAAAAATATATATATATATATATATATATATATATATTATCGCTTTTTACCGACAATCTAGATGACTTCAACTGGGGCCAACCACCCAGAATGAAGGCCAAAAACGACAAGAAGTTCTCTGTTTCTGTGATGATCAATATATGCTAAGTAATTTAAATCTAACCAAATATAAACCAGAATAGACCGGATGTAAATCGAATATAAATAAATCGAAAGAAGATAATAAAAGTTAAAAAAATTTAGAAATATTAGAATCAAAGGTAAGAAATATAAGTAAAATATAAATGTAAGCATATATTAATCATCGTTGACCCGACAGAGAACGTAATTTATGGATTACAATAAGATTAAATATATAATACATACTACATATTGACCGTATCTAGGACATAATGTAATAGTCGTCAAAATAATATGTGGTGCCCCCTATGTGATGGATACGGTAAAAATAAATAATTAAATTAACGCATAGAGAAACATGCAGATAGTAAGAAGAAAAACTAAAGGAGTAGGAATAATAGAACCTGAACTCCATAAAGGCGAAAAATAGTGGTATAGATAAGAAATAGTTTCTCCTACGTCCTCGGATTGCCCTAATAATTTCGGAGAAATAAAAGTAAAGAGTGTAGGACAGTTTAAAAACATTACAAGATATAAGTTGTGGCTCGGGTATGCCCGGGATCGCAAACCCGTTCCTATAGTAGGACCCTGAGCTGAATTTGCATGTTATCTCAGCGTGAACTTAAGTAAATTTAAATGAATTTAACTATATATATTAAAAAAAAAAAAAAAAAAAAATTAATACACTGTAATTTGCAAGCCGGTGGGTACAAGTTTTCTACGCCGTAAGACACCAAGAATGCAAAGTGTATCCTATTTACATATATACATGGCACTAAATATAACGATTATATTGAAAATTATATTAAAACAATAGGTTCAGAAAACAAATTTTTGAAATTAATTATGTTTATCGCTTTCCTGAAATGATATTTCAGGTAAGCGATAGGGAAATTATTATTGCTCAACCTGCTGTACAATGCTGTTAAGCCCGCTGAACAATTTTTATTACTATTGCAGATATAAGCAATCCTTAGACATTGCGATAAAATTATATTAGCATGCACTGATTTTGATATATTAGATTTCCAGTTTGTAAGGCTGACTACGTTAAAATTAAATGCATCTCTTTTATTATATATGTTTACGTCTATATTATTATTATGGAATATTTCTATATGAAGATCCAGATAATTTGCTATAGTATCGGAATTATTAGTTTTTTCCAATACTAGTTCTACTGGATATAATTTACTGTAATCGTGGACAAAATGTGGACAATTAAAAACACATATATCATCTACGTATCTATATATAAGTAGGTTATCTTGGAATTCTCTTTCTGTATAATGTAGATAAAGGTTTGCGATTATGCTTGATGCTGGACTTCCCATAGGGGTGCCAGTCACTTGTAGGTATAACGATGTTCCGTCATATACATAATTATTAAAGATGCATAATTTTATTAGAGAATCCCAATAGGTTAAATCAACCTTTATAGCATTTTTATTTTCTAAATATAGTTTCTGGAGGACGACTTTTAAGTTATCAAGATTAATGCTCGTAAATAGACTGTTAAAGTCAAATGTTTGTATTTGATGAATATTGTTATTTTTTAGAGCATTTATAATAGGTAAGTTATTATTTATTATAATAGTTTTATTTAAGTTATTTAATATAATTTTAAGTAACTTTTCTAACATTTTTCCGGGAAATTTAGCATAACTATCTCTACATGATGTTATGAATCTAAAAGCAATCGGCGTTTTATGAAATTTGGGTATGCCATATATAAATGGATATTTTAGGTTATTATACTTTAACTTTAATTTTTTATGTAATGCAATTAATTTTTTAATTATTATATTAGAAGAAGATGTTATCTGTTTATATGTATGGCTAGACTGTAGTTCATTTTTTAAAATTTCTATATAATATGATTTACATATGATTGCATAATTGCAAGCAGCTTTGTCAACGGGAGTAATTACAAAATGTTCATGTATATCTTTGAGCTGCCTATTTATTAATTTGGTATTATATAGATTATCCTGTATGAATTTCAATTGATTATATTTGCTAGATATGATATTAAGCATTGTAAATAGCCACATGTGGTATGCTTCCACCGGTATGTTATGGTTGTATGCTGATCTTATGCAGTATTTAAGTAAATCTAGATATAACAATTTTTTAAAGTTAGATTTATTAACAGGTAAATTAGGTCGAAATTTAAAACCCAGTGATAAAAAACTCTAAGTTCAGGATATGGGATTATATCTAAATTGCCGGTTATAATGTGATTATGGTTAGGATCCACGTACCTATGAAAAGAAGGTTTGTGGCAAACACATGTATCCTGTCCGATGTTAATATTGTGAAGGTTTGTAGCTATTGATTTATAGTAAAAGCTTTAAGACCAAATGGTCTAGAATATCTAAATCTGATATTAATATGTAAGTTATTAATAGGCAGTAAGTCATTACGTAAATTAATAGTTTTATGTATATCTAAATCATCCATTAATTTATTTTGAAAGTATAAGATGAGGACAGAGTTTTCCGGCTGCTTGCTAACATTCAAAATATGAAATCTGAATTTGACAATGTCTGATATGATGTGCATAAGATGAGAAGATACAAAGACGTAATCATTGGTTTTCTATTTAGTGCTTTGAGTACACTAAGTTTAATACTGAAAAGTGTGTTATGTATTTTACTAATATTTATAGGATCCGTGTCCCACATTTTGAATAAATCTATGAAGTCTCCTATATGTTCTCGGTTGATTTTATATGTGTTGGATTTACTATATTTCCTATTGCGATTATATTTACGAAGTTTGGCAATTTGAAACATATTATAAACGCAAATATCTTTTAAATTATTCGTCATATATTTTTGATTAAATTTATTATTTAGACCGTATGGATATAGTGTTTTATATTGTAACATGCTAATATCTTCTTGCAATAATCGTTCATTTGCGTTATTAATTACGTTAAGTATTGAAATGAAAATATTACCAAAAGTATGTTTTTGGAAATGTCATATTACCAAAAGTAATCTGCATGTTTACTATCTCTATGCGTTAATTTAATTATTTATTTTTACCGTATCCATCACATAGGGGGCACCACATATTATTTTGACGACTATTACATTATGTCCTAGATACGGTCAATATGTAGTATGTATTATATATTTAATCTTATTGTAATCCTTAAATTACGTTCTCTGTCGGGTCAACGATGATTAATATATGCTTACATTTATATTTTACTTATATTTCTTACCTTTGATTCTAATATTTCTAAATTTTTTTAACTTTTATTATCTTCTTTCGATTTATTTATATTCGATTTACATCCGGCCTATTCTGGTTTATATTTGGTTAGATTTAAATTACTTAGCATATATTGATCATCACAGAAACAGAGAACTTCTTGTCGTTTTTTGCCTTCATTCTGGGTGGTTGGCCCCCAGTTGAAGTCATCTAGATTGTCGGTAAAAAGCGATAATATATATATATATATATATATATATATATATATATTTTTTTTTTTTTTTTTTTTTTGCGTTTTCTTAGATCCCTGATGGTATTATTATTGGATTGAGTTACTTATTCTAATGGTTCTTTATATTATCCTTAATAAATTTATATATATATGGTGTCTCAAAAATATTGGTACAAACGTTTAGGGGAGGTAGGTAACATCTAAAGGAATGCGAATCGCATAGGAACCCATAACCGGAAACGTCACGGGAAAGTAGTAGCAGAGGCACAAGAAGCAGAAATGACACAAGACAGTAATTAGTGGCAAACATTTATTTGACATAATATTAACAATGGAGTACGAGATGGATGCATTTCATGGTGTTACAACAGATGCTTGAAGGTTCCACCATGAGACGCGATGATGCGTGACACCGAAGCAGCATGGATTGGCGGACACGGTCGAACACACCTAGAGTTTCTTTGACAGTAGCAGCAGCGCAGACGAGTCTCGCTACGAGATCCATTTCCGTCTCCACGGGCGATTCATACACGATATATTTGAGGCCCCCCCCACAGAAAGAAATCAAGGCTCGATAAATCAGATGAGCATGGGGGCTAGGCAACGGGTCCACCACGGCCAATCCATCGACGCCCAAAACGCCTGTTCAAATCGTCACGAACACACCTTCCATAATGGGCAGGCGCCCCGTCATGTTGAAACCAAATGTTGCGTCTCACATTTGCTGGAACATCAAGTAACCCTGGTCGAACTTGTTCAAGAAAGATCCGATATTTAGCGGAGTTCATGCGGGATGGTAACAGGTATGTGCCGACTAAGCAGTCACCGACCATACCTGCCCACACATTTATTGCGAAGCGATGTTGTGCCGCATAGGGACGCACACCGTGTGGGTTGTCGTGAGCCCACACATGAGCATTGTGCTGATTGAATAAGTCTTCCCGAGTGAAATAAGCCTCATCCGTGAACAAAACATAGGCTGGAAAATTCAAGTCTTGAACACTTTCTTGGAGAAACCACTGCACAAAAGCCACACGTACAGGATGATCTTGGGGGAGCAGTAACTGAACCCTTTGGAGATGAAAGGGGTGTAAGGAATTGTCGTGCCAGACACGCTGTACACTGCAACGAGACACTCCTAAGGCAGAGACAACGGCACGTGTGCTGGTAGTAGGATTATTCTGGACGGCATTCAACACACTTTCTTCCCTGGCGGGAGTTCGCGTCGAACGTGGTCTGCCCGCACTACTCCTGTTACCTTTAAATGACCCATAATTGCACAATTTTGATGCACCCGCTCAAACAAACGGTGGTCTGGTATATGTCTGTCTGGGAAGCTTTCTCCATAAATTCGTTGAGCGGCTCGTCCATTGCCCTCTGCTAATCCACACACTAGGTGCGCGCCTCCGTAGCCAGGTGGGAAGGAGCAGCAGTGCGTTGCACACGCTTCTTGATTAGACCGGGGTTCGAGCCCGTCACCACCAAATACGGAAGATGCGGAAAGGTCAGGGAATGACCACCGCATATCCCGGCGCAATATGGCCTTAGTTGCTAATGCTCCTAAAAACCAAATAACAAACACTAGGTGCATGTGTGCCAGCTCACAGTTCGTATATGGAGGCATGCTCTTCGTGCGGTGACTACTGCTTGAATGAGTAAACCAGAAATTTTCCCTCTCGCGAACTGATGAACAGCGCCGTCTACCGACTTACTGTGACGTTTCCGGTTATGGGTTCCTATGCGATTCACATTCCTTTAGATGTTACCTGCCTCCCCTAAACGTTTGTACCAATATTTTTGAGACACCCTGTATATATATTTAAGTGGCCGGTATGAAGAACTCTGCAGTGGACACATATAATAAAACAGTGATTTAAGACTTATCTGTACAAACTGTATTATTATAACTAACATTTTTGAAGAGAAAAACATAAACTGCATTTTTCGAAGTATTGATTAAACCAATAACAGAGATTATTGTTTTATTAAATTTATGCTAAATTAAAAGAAAAAAATTTTACAAAGGTTAAGAAATCTTCATTAATTTATTTTTATACGAAATTGGGAAAGGAATTCAAAATGATTCCGTCCCTCATCATTTATTAAATTCTTCCAGACACTTACACAGATTTTTAACGTTTATCAGCTAGTAATATTTTGGGGGGATTATGACCTACGCGCCTCTGATCGTATTCCCTTCACCCTCAGTTCGGTACTCTTGTGATGATTCAACCTAGTGCTGTCGTCATTTTGTTTTTTCTTGCTATAAAATTGTTTTCACTGAAGCTGCTGCTTCCACAAAAGCAGGAAGTGCTGCTTTGGCACAATGGTGCCAGCGTGCCCGCATTCTATTTATATACGCACTTAATCTGAATCCGTATTTTTATTTTTCAAAAGGAAACTTTAACTGTTTCTAAGTATTAGTATTTACAGCATTATTTCTCAAAACCTACTGCACAGTGTTCGAATTACTCACATTCCTGGGTTTCTACTTTCTCATTCGTGCCGTTGCACCAGAATGCATTATTACTATCCATGCCGAAGTTTGCTTGTGTTTGTTTTGTCCTACTTTCCTTCCATCTAATATGGGAGAGTGATAGCGGTCAGTGATAAAACGACATTCAATACTTGCTTTCTTTCTCTGTCCCGTGTTTTTTTTTTTTTTTTTTATTATTATTATGAAAGAACCTTTAGGGTGTACGGTTTCATGTGACTGATTTCGCTCCCTAGGGATCTTTTGAGACAACACTCTAGTGCCGGCGAAAACACTAATCAGTGTTTTCACATGGCTTTTTATTCTTAAACTTCCGGGTCGGATGTCTCTAACGATAGAGGGCACGGCCATGGAAATCGTTACAAAAGATGCATTCATTTGTTCTCCTTTCGAGTCGCTGTTATTGGCGTTATCAGCACTAGAAGCGTGCGTACACCGAGAAGCCGGATCTGAGAAGATGGTGTCATCCGATTGCACAGTCTTAGTTTAGATTGCGCATATCTGTCTGATATTGGTGGTTATCTCATCTTTGCATCGTTCGGTGGGAAAATCGATTTGCCTCCTCTGTTGTTAGTGACTGCTTCTTTTCTTATATATTTTATTTATTATATATATATGATAGTATGAACTAGAGCTGTAATGCCCAACACGTTCTACGTTGATATCAATATTTGTAAAGTAATAAGAAAAGTTTACCTTCAATTGATTTTTAATTATTTTTTTCTCTAATGTAAGATTTTCGATTTTTTCTTTTTAATTGCTGGAGAGTATCATATCGAAGTGTTCTACGTATTATATTGAGGTAAACTTCTCTTATTATTTTACAAATATATATGTGTGTGTGTGTGTATATATATATATATATATATATATTTTTTTTTTTTTTTTTTGTTTGTTTGCTAGCAAATGTTTACTCGTTTCTCTTCAGCATTCCTGACTTAAACTAGTTATGGTTCCAACAGAATATGTGCACACAGTGATAGTTTATGAAGGATTACATATGTGTATAATACTCTTATTAATTGTTGTAAGTGTTTCCGATTTTTTTTTTTTTTTTTTTGCTCTCATTATAGTGGACATACATTACCACATACACACATAGATACAACTAATATTAAACAGTTTTGCGTCATCAACCACATATCATTGATCCGAATTCAGCAAACATGTTTAGCAACATTATTTAATGTACGTGTACTTGCATGAAAATGCTCCTTGAGAAATGCAGAATAAAAACTATTTTCTTATAGTGATCGACTATTATTAGTATTATAATGGCTAAATGATGCAAGGAAGTGGACATTTTCTGCCTTTGCAAAAAAAAAAAAAAAAAAAACACGCGTCTCTCACATTCCCTCCCCTCCATCAAAAAGGTCTACTTTGAACGTGAGCAAATTCTACGCCTTGACCACTGGGGCCACACAAATTTGTGGTATTCCAGTGATTAACAGCACTCTGCTCGAAAGTGAATCCAGTCTTATGTTACTACTTAAAAGTTTATATTTGTAACTCCTAGCTCTTGTTTCTCCTACCAGTGAAAATATGCCTTCTTCGTTCGTTTTACTGACCCCCCCCCATTCAAAGCCTTATGTATATACTTCAGAGGTTCCCTGGAGATGTCTAGCTAACCCTACTTCAGTTGTGGCCTCTAGACATGAAGGTCCATTGACTACAATATGATTTTGCTTTTAGCCTCTTGTGCCATTGCCGATTTTTACTTTCTAATAAGTTACTAATATTGCGAAGCAAGCTATTAATAATTAAGGTTGTAATTGTAAGATTTGCATGTTGCAGCTGTATACATATTTGATTAAAAGTGATGTAGAGAATACGTATTTCAGTAATTGTAGAAATACGAGGTGACCATAGAGTAGTGAGACTAAATTAAGCTGTGCAGTCTTGACAGCGTAAAAAACTGACTGTTATTTAGAGCAACGTTTCTCAACCCCAAAAATTCCTGGGCATACTGCGAAATTTTTGATGAAGTATAAGAAAGCATTAAAATAAAATAAGATACTGTATATTATGCAATGATAGATATTTACTCTTTGTAAATTATGATTTGGATATGGAAAATTAAATACTGTGTTATTATAATGTATTAATAGATATAAGTACTTTTCTGTAAATTATATTTACACTTTGTGATCGAGGAGCGAAAACGATGAATTCTTCTGTCTGTAAATACAGTTTCTAAACTGATGGATCGCAGATCGGATTTTTTCCCCCTACAGTTTAAAATGGGCCTCGTTATAAAAACAGGTTGAAAAACTTTAAATCAAACTCGAGAAATAATAAAACCTTTTGCGAATTTAATCAACTTGTCAAGTGAAGACACTTCGTGGATGAAGTAAAGAACTGAAAGGATTGCTGAAGTTCTCTTCAATCGAGGGTACAGTTACCCAATCTGAGATGGGAGTAGTGTTCCCCTCCCCGCGTTGGTAGACCTAGTGGTGCGAAGTTTTGCTACTAGCAAAACTGCCATTCCACTTTTAAATATCCACTGAGGGTATTCAAAAGAATGGCGCATATTCTGAAGTCATTTCCAGAAGGGGAGTTATTTCGAAAATGGTTTGAGTAATGTCAAAATCATTGAAGTAAGTGTTAAAAAAAAAAAAAAATAAATTCTGTTTATACTCTGAGGAGTTCAAAGAGAGAGAGAATACAAGAATATCACTGTATTTAGTTATCACGTGACTCGAAACGCGATCATTCAAATGCATGTCTGTACCCTCGCGCTTGACCACGCGGCTACGGCAGCTTTTAGCCTTCCAGTGTTAAGTACTTCGTAGAAATCAACATTCTTTTGGTTATATAAGTTTAAGTATGGTTGTTAAAAAATTCTCTCATGCATTATAGTCACACCTCGATATAGCTCTCTCCTCAATATTTCATCAGATGATTTACCATCTCGTAAAATAAACGGTTCTACTGTCTTAGCTACCGAAAAAATGATTGGCCAGCCAAGCAGCTAGAAAGTGTTCTTTTGCACTGATACATTTTATGAACAAATCCTCTTCTGAAGATTTACCGAAATTCATATTTTCCCTACTCTAAACTGAACTTTATGCAAGGTGTACACTTTCTGTAGCGATACCGCTTCCCGGTATTGTCCTATGATCAGTCAGCTGTTGTGACAGGGGCTTCCAGTTTGATGGAAAGTTGTTGGAAAATGACAATAAAATTTAATCGAAGCAGCATTTTTCAAACGATGTGTCGCAATGAACTGGAAGATTCCGCAGAAATTTTCTTAATTACGTAAGTCAAATATGTCGCCTGTTAAAGTTCAAGAGATCGTCGTATCGTGAAAGTAATCTGGTGCGAGGTGTATATAGTGATGGGGAAAAAAAAAAAAAAAACATTAAGTTAAGAACCGATCTCGAGTATTTTTCTTTTGTTTTGAAATGTCCTTGAGGATGTTGATAAATTTAAGGGAACTTGACAGTCACGGTAAATTAACTTCTACCTTTTCATTAGTTTTTTGATCATTAGAAGTAATCTTATTTTACAAATAAAGATAAGCTAGATAATCAAGATAAGTTACTTGCTTATCCTAATTTGTAATAACTCACAGGATATTATGGAGTTAATCATATTAACTTAAATTATTTTGTTAATACTTCAGGTAAACGAATTTAACTCAAAAGTTATATTTTCCCAATAAAAATCCTTAGTTTGATTTTTTATTATTTATTTCAGAGGACATTATATTTGGCTTCAGCTGGACAGAAGGGTTTTGGAACACGACTTCCCCAAGAAAAACCCCCAGGGAACTCTAATTCTCTATTTTCTAGTGAAGTATGTATCATTTTATAAATAGGATCGTGATATGCATATATATATACACACACACACACACATATACTGGTATTCAAAGAAAGTGCATCACCTAGGAATTTCACATTTCTAACCCATTTTCACGATGGTATGTTTCATTAATGACTAGCATCACAAATAGAAATATAAATAAAAGATATATTTATTAATAGTTAAGGCAAAGCTAAGTAATATTTGACGGGCGCTCTCAAAATATTCCAAAATGACCATTTGCAACCTTTATACAACGGTTTTGGTAAACACGACAATCATGGCTGAAATGTTATCAGAAGCCCTCAATTTGCTTCAGTTTACCATTTTAAATGGAAAACAAAATGAAAATTTCACCAGGTGCAAACTAATATTTAGTTGAATCGCCTCTGGCACTGATGACAGCAGCACACCGTCGAGGCACTGAAAAGATCAATTTCTGAAGATAATCAACTGATAGTTCGTGGTTCCAAACACGAATTATGGCTTCCTGAAGATCACGAAGGGTCTTTGGTTTCTTTCTGGTAACTGCAGATTCCACACGATACCAACAGTTCTCTATAGGATTCAGGTCCGAGCTGTTTCATGGCCAGCTAAGAGTTGTAATGGACCGTTTTTCCAACCAATTTTTCACCTATAACAAATGTAAACACATTACTGTCGAACCTCTAATGCAGAAATGAAGATAAATTAACTACATAAGTGCCTACTTACACTTTTCGCCCGATGGCAAGGAGCAGAGTCGTCCTGAAAGATGCAGTTACTTGGCAGGTTGAAATGGTCTATAATGGTTGGCAGCAATTTGCCTTCCAATATAGTCAGGTATCCATTGGCAGTTACGGAACCTTTTATAAAATGCAGGTGATCTACTCTGTGATACGAAATGCACTCCCATATCATTTGGCTGGTAGGGAATTTCACTGTACACCATACAGTCTGGATGGTATTCTTCACCACGTCTACGGCAAATCGTTTGTCTCCCATCAGAGCCGTGCGGGTTGAATTTCTTCTCATCCGAGAAAAAAACTGACTTCCACTGCTCGGGGGGTTCATTTGACATGCTGCTTAAACCAAATTAATCTGGCTTTTTTCATTTTTTTGTGTGAGGAGGGGCTTCTTCTTAGGACGACGGGCTACAATCCATTTTTGAAGAGGCGTCGTCTAACTGTTACTGCACTTGCTACCACTCCTGTATGTTCTTCCCATTCTCTTTTCAGCTGAGACGAAGAAGCTTTACGGTTTTTAAGGCATAAGCGCTTCAAAACGCGGTCTTGTTTTGGCGTAGAGACTCGTTTGCTCTGGTTCCTCTTTTCCTATCAGCAGAACCAGTATCCTTGAGTTTGGAAAGAAATCTACTCACTGTCGACTGATTACAAGACTCTCTATAAGCAAGATGACGGGAAGAACATCCTTCCTCACGTAAAGCAACAATAGCACTCTTTCTTCGTGGCATCAACTGCATGTAACTCGCCATTTTGACACAAGCAAGAAACAACTGAAACTCTTGCAGAGCGTGCTTATATAGCTGAAAGTAATAGCAGATGCAATATTACGTCATCACCTACGCGTGTCAATCTTATCTGATACAATCTATAAGAAATATTGCCATATACTTACGTTATTCGGACGACAATTACCGTTTTAAGAGGTGATGCACTTTCTTTGAACACCAGTGTGTGTGTGTATGTATATATATATATATATATATATGTATATATCAGGATGGGCAAGTTCATAATTATAGTCGACTTTATTATTAAGACGTTATTTCTTCTGCAGTCACAAATGTATATAGCAGGAGTGGCCGACTTAATTTGTGATGCGATCCACTTTTTTCCTTCAAAATGTGCCGCGATCTACCATCTCAAAAATTTCATTGCACAAATCGAGGGATGACTGTATATTTAAAATTCGTCGTGATCGACCGAAATTAAATCCGCGATCGACTAGTTGGCCATCCCTGGTATATTGGACAATGCATTATGTTAATACTACACATTTTAATATGGAAATTAGTTGATGCTTCTGTACATGTTCAGTATCACCTGTCATCAAAATTTTAATGAAAAACGAATACGAAATGTTCTGGAAATGCCCATATTACTCTTGTAGACATGCATGCATTCGTTTTAATGTGCTTGATGCAGGTGTAGGAAGAATATGTTCATCGGTGGCATGAATGCAGATTTCATCGTTCCTGAATGTTTCTTGGTATGACAGAAAATTATTTTAAAAATGATTTGGATGGAAGATAATGTTCTAAAATAAACTAGTTATTCAATAGGAAATCAATGGTTGTCTACTTCAATAATAAATGTTGTACTGCATCCTCGATTACGCTTACAACTGCAGTCACAATGAAACTGCTCTCGACTACCTGTGAAAACTCACTACATATTTCATGTGTCTTCGGTGCACATTTATTCGCCAGTGTTGCGTCATGGACGGATAATCCTATATAATATACAGGGCATCTCTCCTGACTTCACCATAAAGTGAAGTGACTCCTGAATTTGTCACGTGTTTCCTGAGGTAATTCTGACTTTAAAAAATATGTCAACTCGAGTCCAGTTCTCAACAATTACTGAACTATAGATATTTTGAAATGTAGCTTGACTTGGAGTTTGATATTGGACAACACATTTTTATTAGGAAAAATATTGTACAATATAAAAAAATTACGCTATTGTAAATTGCACAGAACAAATTGTAAAATGATTTACGTAGTGTACAGTGTAATTGTTGAAAATGTCGTATTACACTAGTCAAACGAACCTGGCTCTTTTGACTAACGAACCTGTAACCTTATGAATAAATGTAACGTTATTATGTCTTGTGGCATCAAGTTACCAGAGGCATTTACTCGCTTGTGTTCATCTTGCGTTCATAAACCATGTTTTCATGTGATCCCATACATAGTAGTAATTAGAGGTTGAGAACCGCTGAACGTGGTGGCCAATACAGCATACCGCTGCTGTTGATCCTTCGGTCGGGGAACCGTTCATTCGGATACTGAGTGGTTTTCTGTCGTGCTTGTAGTACATCTGCAGTCGTGTTTGCAGAGGAAGAGGTCCGGCAGTTCGTTTTGCAAAGACCTGCATAATTGCCATCTGTCAGACTGTAGAGGGAGATGTACGGTTTAAGCAGCTGGTCGCTAAGGACATCACACGTTTACAGAAAAACGAATTCGAAAGTTTTGAAATTATCCATTGTTTCATGTGGCTTCTTACGAGCCCATAAATGGAAGTCTCTGATGTGTTGTTGACTCCGTCGCGAGTAAAATGTGCCTAATCAGTGTGTGTGGTATCGCTGGTGGCTCCTAGGCATTTGCCCATCTCCACGTTGTTCATCTGTGTTGGTGCAGAACCTCTGCAGAGCGGGCCCGAAAAAGTGTCAGCCTAATGTGCTGGTTTGGGTCCACTATCACCTGTAGTGATGAAACGCACAAATTCCCGCACCCACCGGAGACAGTGCAATACCAGTGGGCGCCAGCAATCCCGCTCCCAGGTTGCCCAAACATGGAAGCCAGCAAAAAAAAAAAAAAAAAAAATCCCTATGTAAATTAACCTATTAATTATTTTACTCAGAAATATTCTGATTTTCACCTTGTTTAAATTTAACTTTAAGATATTGTAAGGAAATTTAATAATCAGTGAATAAAATGTACCAATGCAAATGGGGTGTGCAGCTAACCAACGGGAGAACTCCAACCGGTTGCTTATATCTACAGGTTAAATTTGCTGTGCGCATTTGCACCCCTGTTATGTTTCAATTAGCCATAGTTCTGCAATATGGGTATTTGAATCTTTGAGAATCGGATTCATGTTGATGTAATATTTTTCACTCTGAATGACCGCAGGAATCATTTCCCGAGATTTTTCAAGTTATGATATAAAGTCGCGGGACACTGTATATAGCAAGTTTCTGCTTATACTCTTGTTCACAGCCATACTATAAGAGGAATATTAACAACTTAACTGTTATGGAATTGTGCTCACGAGGCCCATATATATACTAGAATAAAACAAGTAAAAGGTATGGTAGGATATTAAAAATGTTTCAATTGCTTCGTCTAATCTAGGCAAATGATGGCGAAAATTTTTATGATTGCATCACTTTTTAAATTTTTTTTTTTATCTTTTGGCTATCTAAAATAACTGTGCATATCATTTTGGTCCATTTTCAAAACTGTTAGCATCAGTTTTGAAATGGCGCCTCCGTAGCCAGGTGGGAAGGAGCAGCAGTGCGTAGCACACGCTTCTTGATTAGACCGGGGTTCGAGCCCATCACCACCAAATACGGAGGATGCGGAAAGGTCAGGGAATGACCACCGCATATCTCGGAGCAATATGGCCTTAGTTGCTAATGCTCCTAAAAACAAAATAACAAACAAATAACATCAGTTTTGAAAACAGTTTAAACGGTGGATGATCATAGGACAAAATACATTCAAGAATTACATTCTTGTCAAAATTACATAACTGACTTCCACAAATAGTAGGTGAAATAAATTTAGAAATTCTATCATATAAAGATAATGAAATAAAACAATATGTTTAAATATAAAACCTTTAAATTTTTGTAAGTATAATTTTAATAATAACAACCAGTAATTGGTTGTTAGTATTTGTCTGTGTGTGATCCAAAATGTCATGTGTCTCTCTGGCACATATATCAGCCCCGTTACTGATCTCGACCGCCTACTTTTCATCAGTAAAAAAAACAAAAAAAAAAAAAACTCATATTAAAAGAAAAGGATACCCTGATAAACAAAGGCAAACGCATAATCAAGCAGTTCGCTAAAATGGTACTCTGATGGTTTTTAATTCACATGTGTGTAACCCGAATTATATTGAGAGTAGTCTTATGTTTTTCTGAATTGGAGCACCGTGATTTAGAGGAACGCATTATGGATTTTAATCGAATAAAATAGGATGGTATGTCATAATTCAGAACAACTAAAATATAAGTTCTGTTTCGAAATTTATTTTCTTTAAGTGTTGTCTGGACTCTGACAATGTTTCCGTTTTAGCTTGCCGAGTTCTCAGATGGTTTGTCGGGGTCTAAGATCCATTCTAGGAGATACAGTATCCGTACTGACCATGCACTTTTTTTTGTTGTTAGGGGATTTGGATTTAATCTTTGGCAGCTAAGGTCCTGATGCCTCGGGGCCTTAGCTGCCAAGTTTAAATCAAAATCCCCAATTTATATTTGTGTATAAATCACCTGTATCACCTGTTTTGCTTATGGTCTGTTTATGGTCCCCATCTGTTGGGGAGGGTGGAAATGCAGCTCTTGCAGGAAGGTTGCGACCAATACGACATGACAAACCCATAAGAGTTTCTCCCATCCATAAATAAATCTTCATGTGATGCATAGAAAATGCAGCATCCATTATGGATCCAGAGGTTAGCACTCATGTTTTACCCACAGTGGCCTCATTAGTAATTACTGTGATTTTCTCAACCTAAATTATGCACACGTGGTACAACAGAGGATTATTCCTATTTGATTTTTTTTTTTTTTTTTGCATGAAAAGTCCTAAAAATCTTGACAAATCATATATAACGAATCATTTTTATTGAAAAGAATAGCATAAAAAATTCACCAAAAATACTTATTTATTATAAGTTAATACAGCATTTATATCTTTATTTTCATCGTTCATTCTACCGTCGAAATTGATGGAAAGTTTTCCATTCGTATTTGTTGGAAGAACTTGGCTTATGTAATAATTCTTTCTCCATCTTTATTTTCTCTAACATCTCTTGGAAAGTCTGAGTTGGATAATAATTAGTGGAGATTTTGCAGTTTCAATGGTCATTGATGATTTTTCTGATCCTTAAAAATTGCTAATAAATGAAAATCCCTGCATTAGCGTTTCCGACAAAGAAAGGATGAATTCGCTCATATTCTGTATGTTTTGAATATTAATGTTCTCACAATGAACAGTTCTGTACATTTAACCATCTCTGATTTGAAAATACGTCTTCTTGTTTCATTTGGCTAGGGAAGCTCTTGTTTAATATATTTTAATTCCACTATTTCCGCAGATAGTGGAATTTTGGGACAAAATTCTTGAAATCGGGTCGGTTGGTTACAATGTAAAATTTAATAATAAATAGAACTTGCAATTTATTCACAGATCTGGTCTTGGATTACGTTTATGCATATTTTAATTAGCAAATCTTCAGTAAAAACTATTCTTTTTAATAGATAATATTAAAATTTTAAACCCAAATGATATCAGTTTTGCTGGACCTGGCTACGCCTAATCTGAGGCCCTCAGGCTAAGCTTGGGTCCGTGCATTCATCTACTACGAGATGTAATTAGCAATCGAATGAATGCTGATATAATTTTAGTCAATCATAATATCTGGCCTTCTGTTAGTTTGTAGAAATTTTTGCCTCGGTTACAAATGGATGGGTCCATTTGATTTTTTTATTTTTTTTATCTCTGTTTTGATCTCTGCGTTATTACTAAATTGACGTACTGTATATTGATTATCTTTGCTAAATTGAGTATCTTTACGAAGTAATTTCCTTTACATTTATTTCCGAGGATGCCACTGTGAGATGTGTTGCTTCATTTATAATTTGTTTAAAAAAATAAATAAATAAACGGGGAAAAAAAAAACTTTTCTTATTCTCCTTGCCCATATTTTATTCTGGCATTTCGAATTACTGAGAAGTTTTAGAAGGTAAATTTTGAAAAGGCCATCTTAAATAGCGAGAAGTTGAATTTTATTACGTGCTTTGATTTCCTTTGCTTTTCTTTTGATTAAATGTCATGAGAAGGATATATAAAATTGGTTTTAGTAATGGCAACATGAAAATACGGATCGGTATTGTTTAGCCATGTATGTTTTAGTAAGGAAAAATTTATTTTACATTTCGTATATCGATATCAACAATTATCTTTATCTTTTATTGCCAGTAAAACAGAATAAAGAAATAAGAGATTTTCTTTGGCCGAACTTAAGACGTAGGCGTGTGTAAATATCACTCCTACTCGTTCATGCCCACGTGAAACTTAATGACTTCAATCAGCCATATGCAGTGATTCGCAGCAGGAGCACCAGCAGCATCATTTACTGCAATGAAGGCATCCATAATGTCAGCGATACTAACTATAGCTTCTTGAGATGCGCATGGCTTGTGAAAAATACTAGACGCGAGAGAACTAATGGAGTAGAAAGGTGTTTTGTTCCTCTCTGTAGTCTCAAGTGGCGGTAAGTGTGCCTTCACGGCATCTTCTATGTCTCGTACGCTGCCGCTGCAAACTACTAATGTACTTTTGCTCCCTTACTGAATCAAACGTGACCCAGCTGTGACCTACTTAATGCGTTTCCGTAATTACGCACTAAAGATTCAGATTTCTCCTTTCAACCGTCCTTTTCATCGTTTCTGTAATTGGTTATGTTAAAGCAGCTTCATATCCTTTGTCAATTTTTCTTTTGTTTCCATGATTTGCACATGAACTTGGCCGAATCATCACGATCATGCGTGCTGTCTGTTATGCGAATAATATTTAAGGGGCGATGGACTCTTCTTCCCTAATTGTAAATTTTTGAAAAAAACAAAAAAAGGAATAAACGAGTCGCCGATTTTTGTACTTGTAAGCCCCCCCTCCCCATTTTCGTGTAAAACTACACATATTTTCTTTCAAGTTCATTAACGTTGCTATTTGTTGATTGAATTTTATGCCAAAGCATCTGGCAATTCACGCTCGCTGCTCTCATTATATCAGGTAATAAAAATAGAATTATTATTATTTTATGCTACAGGTACTTCGTCGAGCATATCACTCAGCTTCGGTCGTGTACAACAGTAGAAGCTTTCTACCTACAAGCGCAGTCAGTCGTCTACAGGGTAAGTTAATTTTAATCTCTACAACTGGAAGAGTTTTTCATTCTTATATTGATTGTTGGAATTTATATTTAATTAATTACACTACATGCTTCCCATTAAGATTGGTTGAAACCTTCAATAAAATAGAATTTATAATATTTTTTACATAGATCGGTAAACAACGATGTTCGGCAGAGGCGTAACTAGTGTATGGCAACTTAGTTATAACTTTAATTCTATTAAGCCCCATGGGTTCCAAAAGGAGTTAAAGAACAGTCCAAGAATAACTGAATTAAGGATTCATTTTAAAAAATATATTACTACCATTGCTTATTAGCTAAACAAATTATTATAAAAACTAGAGGCTTTCCTGTAGTAATTTAATAACTTATTTTATTTCATAATTCAGTTATAAAAGTGAGCAGTCAGTGCGTGTTACGGAGAGGTCAGTCTGTCCCTTACTAATTGGAGCAACTGAGAGGGGAAACTCGCCATGGGAACAGAGTTTTAAATAAAATAAACTAGATGATTGTTATTTACGCACACTGGCCAAAAAAAAAAAAAAAAAAAACCCTTTATTCAGTATCGAATCGGGTAACTTTGTTTCGAATAAAACGAAAATAACAGCAAGCGTGCAGCACGGATTCTGTAAGGTGTTTTAGTGCTTTTTGGTCTAATTGTATCTATTCTTTCAAAAAAAATATCCTATAGCTGCGACAAAGTTGAAAAAAGAGGACTTCATTGCCGAATAGCTCTCTCCAGCATCTCCCACACATTTTTATTAGGATTCAGATCAGATATTAGGTGAATGTTGGGGCCAGGGAAAATAATAGAAATCCGTGTCATGTTCTCCAAAATATTCTTTCACGATTCTGGCATGACGTGCTGTTGCATTGTAATCCATAAAGTGGCCGTCTCCTTTATGATAAAAGCGTAACATTGCAGGATGCAGTAGATCTGATACAAAATTCAGGTACTCCCTGTATAACATTCGACCTTTCACTGGTATCAACGGACCCGGTCCGTGCCAACAAAACATTCCCCATACCATGATACCACTTTCAAATTCTTGAGTTGTCGTAACAAGGCAAGCAAGGTCCATAGCATCATGTTCTCGCCATACTCGTTGCCTACCGTCAGTGCAAAACAGTGTATCGTGATTCGTCTGAATAGGTAAGTTGCAATTCTATTTTAAAGGTGTAAAACGTTTAGGCTTTGTAAATAATAAGTCAACAACGATCCCAAAATATAACTTGAAGCGCTTGAATTAAAAATGGCAGAGGAAGAAAGGGATTTTAATACATGCAGATATTAAGTTCTCTGCGCAGTGCAGTTAGATAGCATGGAAGGTCGACTTGGCGCATTGTGTGCGCGTGTGTACAGCATTTTCGAAAAAGTTCACTGAGACTAGATCCTCTGTTAATATCTTCTTTTTAGTAACCATCTGTATATGCTCCATCACGCTAATAATGTAGCTTGACCACTCAAATGGCCACGCCTACTACCATTCATCGTTCAAAGTAGTGATAGGCATAATGGAGAGAGAGATTATTTTGATTATTGAAATTTATCGATTACTAATCATTCGATTATGCCCATCACTTAAATCTTTCTTCCTGCCATTTCTCTCACCGAATTGTAAGCATAGAGCATCCCTACGCATCTGCTCCGCCTGATTTATGTTGCATAGTAAGTGATGTTTCCGCTATTGAATGGAGCGCTCCAATTTCGCGAAAGTGGTGATTTACCTCATGAAGGTTAGATGCCAGTGCGCCATAAAACAACAGCAGCAGCATGGAGGGCCTTTGATACCCTTGTCCATGATTTATGTAACAATTGTTTGTATAGAAGGGAGTTATAATCCACTATATAAAAAAAAAAAAAAAACTTATGAGATCTCACTTAGAACACTACGTCCAGATATGAAGACACGTTCGCGAGTTTCGTGAAAAAATCCAAAGATAGCAATATGTCTAGTTGGATTGGCAAAAAGGGCGTCCTTATCTGGTGGTACTTCGACTGCAACAACAACAAAACGTGGGCTACAGAACTGGTAATGAGTTATGTTACAGGGGCACATACCTGTTTGTGAAGTTCTGAGTGGGGGTAGTGAAATAAATGGAAGGTGAAATTTTCATGTGTTAATTGGCACTTTAACCAGGAGACATTAACTCAAACAAACGGGAAAGAGATATAACGTGAATTGTAGAAAGTTTTGTTTTAGTCAACGAGGCTGATAGCTTAGAGATTTTCAAAGGGCAACTTCAATCAGTATTTACGGGAGGAGTGAAACACGGATTGTAGTTTTATTTTATTTTATTTTTTTTTTTTTTTGCTGATGCAACAAACGCCTAGCTTCTTTTCATCGCAACCGAATATTAATAATATAATTAATATTAGATTAATTAATTTATTAAAACTATAAAAATTATAATTTTATTATCTTAATTATTTTATTTACTCATATAATTAAATTAATTATTAAATAATAATTTATCGAAAATAAAAGAGGTACTTTCAGATATTTGGCCGTAGACGCTAAAATTCTTAGTTGCGCTTCTGGTGTTCGGATCTATATAGGCTCTATAGATTTAAGAGCAGATGAACATAATAATTTATCCTTTACAAGTGTATGGGTAAGTTGTTGACATCTGCAGCCGATCGAGAAATTGGCTACAGCCCAATTACTACTGAGCCACTGAGTTGCTTAATTCAATGGAGAGAGAGAGAAACACTAATAATAAATAAACGGACGGTTTATGTATTTTTTTATTCTTATTTTGCACCGGAGGATGACCAATCCGCAGCACGCGTGCCATTGGTGGCCCTTGCATCGCTTGTCAGTCCACGCCTTCCGATGTGAAAAACATAACGTAAAAAATTATACAACTGATTTCACAATTCATAAATGCGGAGCTTTCCGAAGTGAGTGCCATATACTTTGGAAGCTCTTAATTTTGACATCGCTGTCTTCACTCTGATTTCCTCCCACTGAGCGTATTGATATAATCGGTTGATTAAAATACAGCTATTGATTACTACATAAAATAATTACGATATTTATTTATTCGTGTGCTTCATGCTTGAAGGTCGGTGGGCTGTGGGTGTACTTTTGTTTACTTGTTTTTGGGCCGATACAGTGGAAGGTGTCTGTTGCATTTGCCTCAACTTAAATAAAATTTAAATGCTCAAGGCATAATATGTTATGAGTTTAAAATACAGTATAAAATATCGGTGTAAAAACACCATAGTGAACTCCTAATGAAAAACTACGTAAGTAGTGTAAAGGCATCGATTTAATTGTATGTCATATTGTTTGACTACCTTCACAACGAGTTACCATGTATTGCACTACCTCGAATAAGTAACGCCTCACTAATAGAGAAGATTACGAGGGGATATCAAAAATTTCGTACCCTTACCTAGAAATAATAACCCAAGAAAGGTGAAACTTCACAGGAACTTTAATCCTTTTCTATGTACTCTCCCAGGGGCTCATATCTGGTGAGTATGGGCTTGGCACACCCAGGGTCCTGAGCTGAATATAATCATTCTTCTCTTTCTTGATGATACTTCTCTCTCTCTCTCTCTCTCTCTCTCTCTCAGGGTAACACAAATTTTTTTTTTTTTGGGCTGGTGCAGTGCAAGCCTCGGGCTTCCTTGCTCCAAATGCCTAATAATAATGCATAGAAACACATTTCTCCCATCTATGGATCAGTTGTTTAATGCCTTGATCATAGAAGTCCGCACTTTTTGCCTGAAACCACGATTCCACTTCATTGATGACTTCTGAGACGAATCATAGCGGCGTCCACGCAATGGTTTCTTCATTTCTCGAAACAAGAAGTCTGACGATGCTAGGTCAAGAGAATGGGGTGGATGCTGGAGTAGCACAAATCCAACAGTTGGCGAGACCATTGCATTCGACATTTCTTCTGCAAAGGCGTCAGAATCTTGGAACCCATCGTACGGAGACCTTAGACATGTGCAGATGGTCATGTAAAATGACCATCTGCACATGTTTTATTTTTATTTGTTATTATTATATTTTTATTTATGTATTAATTAATTTATTTATTTATTTTTATTTGTTATTATTATCATCTTTTTATTTATTTATTTATTAATATTTATCTTTTTATTAATTTAATTGATTTATTTATTTTTATATTATCTTTTTATTAATTTAATTTATTTATTTATTTTTATATTATATTTTTATTTATTTATTAATTTATTTAATTTTTTATATTATTATTATTTTTATTTTTTATTTAATTTTTTATATTATTTTTATTTTTTATTTAATTTTTTATATTATTTTATTTAATTTTTTATATTATTTTATTTAATTTTTTATATTATTTTTATTTTATTTAATTTTTATATATTATTATTTTTATTTTTATTTAATTTTATTATTATTTTTTATTTTTATCTATTTAGTATTATTTTATTTTATTATTATTTTATTTATTTATTTATTATTATTATTTTTTTTTTTTTTTGCAGGCGTTCTGGTGGGTCGCCAGAGCGCGGGATGCTGGCGCCAGGCATTTTGATTTATTGTCTGGTGCGGGATTGCCCTGTATTTATTCCCAAGTGGTAGCAGGTTTTTTTTTTTTTTTTTTTGCTAGCACTCGGATATGGGCAGCCTGAGTGCGGGATGTTGGCACCCACCTGTTTAGCACTGCCACAGGTGGGTGTGGAGTTGCTGCTGATTTGCACAGTGAGAGGCCTATAGTGGACACAGGTCTGGCTCTACTTGTTGGGGGCGGTCACCGGGAGACAGCTGCCTGGGTGTTGGCTGCTTCATGGTGGCGGGGGTGGCCTGGGTTCAGCATGCATGGCATGTATTCGGGCATCTACTCAGAGTTTGTTGTAGACAGGATTGGGAGTGGATTTGGACGAGAGTCTTGGGGCCACCAGAAAAGAACATAGATAGATAAGATAGAATAGGTCATGTAAAATTCTGTGGGCAGACCCATAATTAATTCACACTGTATTTGTGATTAAATGAATTGTCACACGTCTGTCACTCAGCACCAGCTGCTCAACCTTTGCAACAGTCTCACTGTCTGTGGATGTTGATGGCCTTCCTTCTTTTGGCTCGTCAAAGACACTTGTACGACTGCACTGGAACTCCTGTTTCCACTTTTTTACAGTGTCATAGGATGAACAATTCTACCCACACACAGCTTTCATTTCTTCGTCAATTTCTTGCACTTTCTTGCCCTGCAAATGCATGAACTTGATCACTGTTCGATACTTCATTTTGTCAACCCTAGCATCCTTCCACATATTCCGGACTCCGCCTCTGGTGTACGATCACCTACGGGAACGAAATTTCACACGTTAGTTATTGAATATGTAGACAACTTATATTAAATACGGCGTCTTCCTACTGATGTTTTATTTAGGTCGGAGTACGAACTTTTTGATATCCCCATCGTATTAGAGTTATCTTCTTCACTAATAGAGAAGAAGAGGTCTGGGTCGTTGTGCCCACTGAGAATAAGTAAGAATAGTCTTCTCTGTTAGTGAAGCGTTACTTATTTGATGTAGTGCAATACATGGTAACTCGTTGTGAAGGTAGGCACAATATGAGATACAATTAAATCGATGCCTTTACACTACTTACGTAGTTTTTCATTATGAATTCACTATGGTGTTTTTACACATTTTTTATAATTTACCTAAACGTAATGAATTATTCATGGAACGTGCCATTGTGCATTAGTGAGAACTTGGAAAGCACTGTCATGCAGTTTAAATTCCAATTTTATCAACAGAAATTATGATAGGGGCATGCCAGTGAGTTTTCTCATAACATTAATTCTGTAAGGACAAACATTTATTCGCAACCTATATTAAATTTATTTTGATATTTTTGTTATAAGCACTTAGCATAAAATTCCTTTACGTAGTTAGGAAACACATTTGGTCACGCCAGGCGCGGATCAGTAAGAGGGGAATAGTAGCTTATGTAGGACGGCATCTGAACGCCCTAAAAAGGGGAGTTATTGATTCTGTTAGTTTCTGTTATCCACCCCTGAGTGGTACGAGCCAGGAAAAAGGTTGGCTGCTCCTGGTTTAGACAGCCAGTAAGCACCCAGGATGTGAATAACTGCACGTTTTTTTAGTTAATAGTGGTAATCAAGATAGACTAATTTATTAACGAATTCAACACTTATGAGTTTTCGGAAATTTCTAATATTCTTCCAGACAACGCCAAGAGTACTTACATTAAACCCCTGATTTAACAGATCTAAATTTAACTAACTTCAGAAATAACGGACAGTGTTCACTGAACCAGCCGTTTCGTTTTTACGGTATTATTTTAATATTTTTGTTGTAAGCACTTAGCATAAAATTTCTTTACGTAGTTAGCATTTGGTGATGCCAGGCGGGGAATAGTAGCTTATATAGGACCAGCTCTTCAGACCCCCAATAAGCTTTAGTCAGTTTCCAATGCTGTTATACGACTCAGAAAAGTTTCAAGCTCTCCTCCTCCACACAACAAGTGCGGCAAATTACAATATTGCAACATTTCTGGATTTTTATTTAATTAAATAGTTTAGTACCTTTTCATAACATTCTAACAACTTCGGTGAATTATATTTCTTTCAGATTTAGAGCACAGACCTTACCCCCATATAGTCCGTTAAAGCGAAGGTTTACTGTTTTTTTTTTTTTTTTTTTTTTGGAGAACTAAGTAAACTTTCCAAATTAGGATGTTCAGACCCAACATCCTATTGGGCTGTCTGTATGTGTACGGCATTTTGGAAAAAGTTCACTGATACTGAGACCAGATCCACTGTTGATATCTTCACCTTGGTGTTTTGTTAGTAACCATTTCTATATGCTCCATAACGCTAATAATGTAGCTTGACCATTCAACTAGTCACGCCGATTACCATGTATCATTCAAAGTAGTGATAGGCATAATCGATTATTTCGATCCTTTCATTCAATTATGCCCATCACTAGTTCAAAATCACTTAAATCTTTCTTCCTGCTCATTCTCGCGCCGAATTGCGAGCATAAAGCATCCCTACTCATCTGTTCCGCCTGCTTTATATTGCATGGTAAGTGACGCTGCTATTGAAGAAACGCTCCAATTTCGTGAAAGTGGTAGGTTTACCTCACTTGCAGCATAAAATTAATTTGAAAAGTTATTATTTTTAACTTATTAATTTCGGAAGTTTCCTCCCTCCAAATATAAAAGAAGTTAAGCTTATAGGTCCTGAGGGTTCGCAAAATATTTTTTAATGAAAGGGGTTGGTGAAAGCTCGAATACCCCTTCTCTCTTTCTCTAAGACAACTGTTTATAATTGTGTAACCGCCATCGTGTGCTGAAAGACAAGTTTCCGAATTTTTAAACGTATACGTTAATGTGTGCCCTTCATGCCATTTAAAATATTAATAGCGTGAGTAGTTTAGAAAAGTTCTCATTTATTATTATTTTTTTAAATCTAGGTGGTCGCGCAAGCCGGTTTTCACATCCAACTTTCAGAAGTTGCCGCATATGAGTATTTTATAATCGTCCCACCCACTCTACCTCCTCCTCTTAAATATTTTGACTACTTTAAAAATAACGTTCATAATTATTAGTTCAGTTCAGTATTATTAGTAACACACTGTATTCTTATCCATTTCAAAAATATAAGAGATTTGTAAAACTTGCTAAGTATAATTGTTGTATTACTGTTTTAGAACCAGTATTCCAGTGAAACCAGAGTTGTCTTTTAAGGAAGGGAGGCTCAGGAAGGAATATACTTTCTAGATTTAACAGCATTTCTAGATTTAACAGCATTGTTTAGTAAAAGCATATGTTTGCACATATGCTTTTACTAAACAATAAGGGTTGTGGCAAAAAAAAAAAAAATAAATAAAATAAATAAATAAATAAATAAATAAAATAAAATAAAAAGAAAAAAACAAGAGTCAAGAGTGTGCGAAACGAACACGTCGTCAGTTGTCTTCTGTTCATAATGTTATCTGAGCTTGTGTTTGTTTAACTTCGTTGACTTGCATTTTTTTTTTTTTTTTTTGAGTACTTGACAGGTTCAAAGAAAGGTTATGAAATTTGGTCTAACTTCAAGCCATGTTTACGGAAGTCTGACAGACGTGCTTCCTGTAACGGGCAAACGTATATGTGCTTTGGTAGTTTGAATGGACTTAATGAACATTGCACAGTTATTCCACCTAATAATGTTGAATTGACTTCTTTTTTTTCCCTCTATTTTTATTTATTTATTTATTTTTTTTTTTTTTTTTGCCTGTGCAAAAATGTCGCTGTGAAAGATTTCCTAGACCACTTTGGTCATTTTTTTATTCCGCTTTTAGATGGGCAGGAGGGATTTGATTGCTATTTTTCACGTTGATGAACAGAACGGATTGTACAGTACTACAGAGCTGAGGCGGAATTGAAATATTTAGGTCCTTTCCGAACCTAGGATATGGTCCATTTGCTGAAGCTCTTACTATATGGAGTTGTTGTTGTTGTTATTTGGGTTTTAGGAGTATTAGCAACTAAGGCCATATTGCTCCGGGAATATGCGGTGGTCATTCCCTGACCTTTCCGCATCCTCCGTATTTGGTGGCTCACGGGCTCGAACCCCGGTCTAATCAAGAAGCGTGTGCTACGCACTGCTGCTCCTGCCCACCTGGCTACGGAGTCGCCCTACTATATGGAGTAGAGTTGTGACGATGAAACGTGTTTTGTACGAGACAAAAAAAAAAAAAAAATAATAATAATAAAAAATAAAATAAATAAATGCATATTAGTACTTGTGCTCTGCGTGCCCTTATCAGCATGCTGTCCAGTAAGTCTGTCAGTTCCTGGCACAGGGGTGATTAGGTTCTTTGCATGTTAACAGGCAAACCGTTGCTCTTTTCGGTTGTTGTTTGTTTGTTTATTTGGTTTTTAGGAGCATTAGCAACTAAGGCCATATTGCTCCGGGATATGCGGTGGTCATTCCCTGACCTTTCCGCATCCTCCGTATTTGGTGGTGACGGGCTCGAACCCCGGTCTAATCAAGAAGCGTGTGCTACGCACTGCTGCTCCTTCCCACCTGGCTACGGAGGTGCTGCTCTTATCGGTCAGCAGTAATTGGCTCGTGAGACAAATTTATGGTGTTTCAAGTTTCTTCGATGGAATTTAAGTCTGGTGATTTGGATTCTGCTAGAAGATGAGAGAAACTTGAATCTGGAATGCCTGACTCAATCACCAAATTGGAATTCCCTCGAATGCATTTGAAAAGTAGCAGAATACTGTCCTCACAAAAAAGTATTATTCATGCGAGTAATTTTCGGGAAATACACCAATTAGTTTGTGCAGCGCCTCCGTAGCCAGGTGGGAAGGAACAGCAGTGCGTAGCACACGCTTCTTTATTATACCCTGGTTCGAGCCGTCACCACCAAATACGGAGGATGCGGAAAGGTCAGGGAATGACCACCGCATATTCCCGGAGCAATATGGCCTTAGTTGCTAATGCTCCTAAAAACCAAACAACAACCAATTAATTTGAGAGCCACGCCAAATCCATTCCCAAAAGAATTACTGGTCCACCTTGAAAACATGTTAGAGACAATGAACATGGCCATCAGTGTAGATCAGCTCTTTTACAAGTGCGGCTGTTTACAGTGTCATAATCGAACTGAACAAGTGGGCCTTAACGCACTTCATTGGCTAAGTTCTGTTCACTAGAACTGGAACTGCCGTAGCAAGGTGACTTCGATTCTGAAGATTGTTTCCATTTCATTATTTCCAATTTTCTATGTTTGGCTTCCGTTTCTTTAGGTTTTTTTTTCGTTACTGTTTCTCCACTTCCGCAAGCGCTTTCAGTTTAGTTTGGATGCAGGATAGTTGCAAACGGCATCGCTAACCAACTTATCGCATCGGAAGTAATGACCTAAGCCTCTGTGATGTTTATTACCCTTACACCACTCATGAGACATAATAGAAACGCTCAACTTCCGCTCTGCATTAATTTCTTCTATTACTAAGAGTAGAGGTACTCATTACACAGTCTTTTGAAATATTAGATTTCCTGCTGCAACACTGTTTGTAGAAAACGTAACAAACGTTACTTTTTTCATTCGTGCACCTTAAGATATTATAAAACTGTGACACTACTTTCACTTCTGTCCTCATGACGATTGAAATATTATCCCTTCCTCATAGTGGTGAAGATTAAATCACAATAAAAAACGATCTCAGACCGAGGAGATAACATAAGCCTACAATGATTTTGGCGTCGAGTTAATTATGTCCATTGGTATTTCATGTATGCAGAGTTCAAAATGACATCAATTTTTCTTAATCACAGAATTTTCGCAAAACTTTAATATTCTTTTTATTTTTTGAATAAAATGCGTGAAAAAAAATATTACATTTTTTGTTAAGGTTAGTGAACGCCGGTTATCAGTTTTTGTAGTAAAATCGCAAATAGAGGACCTCTCAAAAGTGTTGAGAATACACACAGCTTAAAATTACTTTGGTGTATAAATTGATTAGACTGCTAGGAAGCACCATTTCTTATATAGTTTTAATGTTCCTTTTTGCCGTTCCATGGTGTGATGTTAACATTGAAGCCATAGAAAAGATAGATTGTTGTGTGTTATTTGGTTTTTAGGATCATTAGCAATTAATGCCATATTGCTCCGGGGAAAAGCGGTGGTCATTCCCTGACCTTTCCGCATCCTCCGTATTTGGTGGGCACGGGCTCGAATCCCGGTCTAATCAAGAAGGGTGTGCTACGCACTACTGCTCCTGCCCACCTGGCTACGGAGGCGCCAAAAGATAGATATTTTTTGATTATCTAATTGAAAGACTTGTAACACTAAAAATCAAAAGGACATTTGGTGTCCAATTGTACGGACCTGATTGGCTTCTACCTTCTCCATCAGAAACCCTCAATACAGTTTTATCAGATTCTGAATATAATGTATAAGGCGATAGTGTCCATTCTCAGCATGAAAATATATGTGAACCACAACAGTTTTGGGAACGTTATTCATGTCTTGTATTTTTGTGTAATTTTATTTTTATATATTCATTTTGGCAAATAAATATATATATATATATTTTTAGATTTGGATCTTCCAAAATCTCCTGCAGAGATCCTGGGCTGAAGACTCCAAACTACTTTTTCTAGTTGTTAACAAATATATTTTTTAAGCGTTCATCTATTTATTATTGGAGCTAGCTACCAATAGTAATAGATAAGGCAAAAAAAAAAAAAAAATATTGGGGTATGCCCAAAATTAAGAGTATTGTATTTCCAAACCGTCTTTCTGTTGGCTATGTTTACCTAATATAACTTATCATTCACTTTCCACATTTTCATTTTCATATTTTGCCTTTATAAAAATAAAACTTAAGATGTTTTTCGTCAGCTATTTTAAAATCAGCTTTATATATTCTACTGCCTTCTCCCTCTTTGCGGTTCTTTCTACGCTATTGCTGTTTTATCAGCTGTTATGGGATAATATCTACTCGCTTATCGATTCTCTTTACGCCCCGAGGGGAAGGGTGGGGGAGAAGTTGTGTGGTAGTTTGTCATTCGAGAAGTTTGAGTATGACGTTTTCTGTAATTGTGTGTTAGATTCTTGGCATTGCCTTGATTTACTGATCGAATTTTGAAATCCAGTTTACTGACAGTAAAATAACTTCTTATAGCTTTAGGGTTTGCGGGAATGAACTGGAATGTGTGTACAGGTGTCGATGAACAGAAAATCGATTCGTTTGTAGCTTTTTTTTTTTTTTTTTTTGTTTCTTCGTATACAGCCCTTTCCTCTCGTCACTCTCCCCTAACTGATTCTCGTTGATACGATAAATGATATACGTATACGAAATTAAAAGCTGAATTAGAATGCCAGTTAGATGGAATGAAGCAAAAAAAAAAAAAAAAGTAAAAATAAGTTATTAATATTAATGATTATAATGCATGCATCAAATAGGAGAGTGGAAAAAATATTTTATTTTTTGATTCATGAGAAATCTAAAGATGTGAGAAGGTAAAGACTAGTAAAAAAAAAAAAAAAAAAAGAAAGAAAGAAAGAAAGAAAATTGATGCATGCTGTAAATAATTGATACATAAAGCAGGTAATTCATCGGGGGACTACACCTGTTTATGTATCAATAAACTGCGTTTCTGTGCCTACGTATAGCTATAGAGGAAAAAATATTAAAATCGGATACTCTGTTAGAATGAAAATAATATAAAAAAATATATAATTAGGAAATACTTCCAAAAAAAAAAAAAAAAAAAAATGGGGAGAGTAGCCCCAATGCAGTGTACATGAAAAATTAAGGTAGAATTAAATAAACAGTATAACAAAATTAAAATAAGTCAATGTATGCAGTAATAAGTGAATTTTGAGGGAGATTAAAGATAAATAAGGAGAGTCTGAAGGAAAGGTAGGTTGGTAAATTAGAACAGGCTTTGTATGCTATATGACTAATAAGTTGAAGTGAAGATGAAGTATACCTAAGAAAACGGTTTGAAAAATGGATATGTATGGAAGAAAAGAAGTAAAGGTAACAGAAAAGAAGAAAAGAAGTAAAAGAAGTAAAGGTATTGGAAAAGGAAAATAAAGTGGGGTAAAGGAGGCGTAAATAATGCATAGAGAAAAGATAGCAATAGTCTCCACATTGCGCTCGTGTTACAGTAATAGTTCAGTGGACAAAAAAAAAAAAAAAAAAAAAAACACGAAGAATAGAAAGTAAAAACATAAAGAAAAGAATTTTGGAATACTTGGGTGAGCTAGTGTATTATCTCTCTAGACATTAAAAAAAGCTTTCTTCCTAGTGATATTTATACGAGCCAGTGGAAGAAGAGGGCGAAGCAATTACGTCACCACAAATGCAATTAATTATTGACAACTGCCTCCATAACGTTCACTATCTCGTGCACGTGCATCATTTGATGTTCTGTTGTAACGTTTTTTGTACATTAATGAATATTGTATATTTGTAAAATAGTTTATTATTTTATAAATATTTTAAATATTTGTATATATTTCAGTTAAATATTTTAATCCTTCTCTTTCGGATGAAACAATATTCCTCATGCAATATGGAACCGAATCAAAAAAGCCTTGTCCTTAGTAGTAGTGGCACGTGATGCAAGAAAGCAAGTGTTATGAGCTTATGCAGCATCAGCCAAAAAAAAAAAAAAAAAAATCACACCATTCCCTCCAAATGCCGGTCCAGTTCCTCCTTAAATTTATTTAACCTATCAACTTCCACAACGACAGATGGAAGTTTGTTCCAGCAATTAACCACCCGCTGGCTAAAGGCAAATTTCCGCACATCTATTCTACATCTGTCCTTTCTTAATTTGAACTTATGTCCCCGTAGGTTCGTAATCTGAACAAGTGGAAGGATCCCATCAGAATTCAGCGTGCTCAACCCATTCAAGGCCTTATAGACCTCAATCAGATCACCGCGCAGGTGCCTAGTCTCCAGCCACTGCAATTTGCAGAACTTAAGCCTCTCTTGGTAAGAGGATCCCTTCATTCCCCTCACCAATCTTGTTGCCCTTCTCTGTACACGCTCAAGCAAATCTACATCCTTCCAAAAATGAGGCCTCCAGACCTGTACGCAGTACTCAAGGCGTGGCCTGACCATTCCCTTATACAAAGGGACAATCACCTCCTTTTCCCTGCTAGCAAAATTCCTATATATCATTGACAAAACCCCATGACCTGCCCTAGCAGCCTGTCTGCATTGCTCAGAAAACTTCATATCTGACTGCACAATTACTCCCAGATCTTTTTCATTTTCTACCACCTTAAGTGTAGTACCACACAGTTGGTACGTATCTCTGGGGTTACTTCTACCCATATGCAGTACTTTGCATTTGTCAAGGTTAAACTTCAATTGCCACTTCTTAGCCCATCTGCCCAAATTATCTAGATCCTGTTGCAGTAGCACACTGCCATTACTGTCATTAACAACCCTGCCAACCTTTGTGTCATCTGCAAACTTCGACATTAAGCCTGATATACCTTCATCAATATCATTGATAAATACACAAAACAACAGTGGACCCAACACCGAACCCTGTAGGACTCCACTAATAACATTAGTCCACGAAGAGCAGCACCCATTGAATACCACCCTCTGTCTTCTCCCACTTAACCATCATTTTATCCATTGTAGCAACTTACCCTTAATACCATTCTGCTCCAATTTGTACAGTAGTCTTCCATGCGCAACAGTGTCAAAAGCTTTCCTGAAATCCAAGTATATGATATCAAAATTATTTTTTGCATCCAGTTCCTTTGTGACCACATCATAATAACCAATCAAATTTGTCAGACAAGACTTTCCCTTAACAAACCCATGCTGTGTCTGAATTATTGCTGCAGTCTTGTCTAGATGATCCTGCAATGCATCTTTAACCAGTGACTCCATTATTTTACCCGGAACAGAAGTTAAACTAACTGGTCTGTAATTACTCGTGTCACCCTTCGATCCACCTTTGTGAATTGGGGATACATTTGCACATCTCCAGTCCGTGGGAACCTCCCCTGAGTCCAAGGATGCCCTCATAATTATGGCTAAGGGTTTGCTTAGTTGCTTTGCCGCCTCCTTTAATATAACTGGATATATCCCATCCACCCCAGGTGCTTTTCTTACGTTTAACTTCAACAATTTCTCTTCCACTTTGCTCTCAGTTATTACAAGATCATTAAGCATCCTGCTGCAATTTGATAACCGTCTGCCATTTTCAAACCTTAATAACTCCTCATGTGTGAATGTAGATGCAAAATACTCATTCAGTTTGTTTGCTATCTGAGCAGGATTATCAACAGTCGAACCATCGATGTCAAGTGGACCAATCATATTAATCCCCTTCCTTTTAGAGTTTATATAAGTAAAGAAATCCTTGCTGTTTTTCTTAGCATCTTTTGCCAAAGATTTCTCGTAATCCGCCTTCGCCTGCCGAACCTCCTTTGTGACCTGATTACAGACTAGCTTATATCTGCCACAGGCTTCTGCGTCGCCTGATAATTTATATGCATCTTTCTTCTCTGTCACGAGTCTCATTAGTTCATTTGATAACCATTTAGGCCTAAACCTTGAACAATATTTCTTAATCGGTATGAAAAGTCTAGTAACTTCCACGATTAATTCCTTGAATGCTTCCCACTTAGAATTTACTGTTTGTAACATCGTCAGTTGATCCCACTGTACAGAATTTAAAAACTGTCTGAGACCACTGTACTTCCCTTTACGGAAGCAAAAATCCTTTCCTTTACCCCTGACGGTAGTTACCTCTTTGAGTAAATCCCACTTCAGCACACTGTGATCACTGCCACCTAGTGGTTCCTTTATCTGCAAATTCTTAATACACGAATGATCACTGCTGATAACCAGATCAAGAGTGTTACTTTCTCTGGTTGCCTCTCGAACATGCTGCTGCAGAAAACAATCATCCAATAAATCCACAAAAGTCTGACTAGTGTGTGAGTGCCCAATCCACAAGTTCCAGTCAATATCTGGGAAGTTAAAATCCCCCATTATAAGACATTCTGATTTACTGGCCCACTCTATTTCTCTGTACAATTGTTCATTGTACTCATTCAAGTCATTAGGCCTATAACACACTCCTACTCTTATTTTTGCTTTCGCAGTGCTTATCTCACACCAAACTGACTCAACAGAGCACTGTTCATCTATATTAACTGGGTGCACTTCCTTTGATTTTATGTTTTTCTTAATTAACAGCATAACACCCCCTCCCTTTCTGTCCTGTCTATCCTTTCTGTACACATTGTACACCCCAAATTCCAGTTCTGCATTCCTTATATCTTTGTGACACCACGTCTCTGCTATCCCAACAATATCCGCCTTTGATGTCTTGACCAACACTTCAAATTCATCAAATTTATTTACTATACTTCTAGCATTGGTATACATGCAAGCATACACGCTCCTATGCCTATTCCTTGTTACCCTAACACATCCCATATACCCAACTATTCCATGATGACTGCCATCCGTCCCTGAAACCCCCAACACCCCTCGCTCCAGGTCGCTTCTTATTCTAATAGAAGTTGTGCAAGAATCACCTTCACCTCTGCCTGCGGTTACTGTTAAACTATTAGTCTTTGTATCCCCCCAAAAAGTGACCTATGTAAAAGCAGGTAAATAATTACATACAAATTTTGTAGTGATATTTATTCGATCTTGAGAATGCCTTGCACTACAAATGCACAGGTAAATAATTACATAGGTCATTTCCTGATTAGATATCGATCGTAGTGACATAGTGATTTTTGCCTGGCTGCACCGGGCTCTCAACTCCGGTTTTTCACTCTGCGTAGAATACAATACTAAGACAGGGTGCGTGTTTTGAGAAGTATTAGTGTGAGCTGTGTTGTTCTTCTGGCCACTTAGCCTGGGGGAACTGTGGAGGGCCACTAACACCCTAAGTTTCCGTCACCGGCCCAGGACACATTAGGAGAGAAGAAAGCTCTGGCGAGGCGAACCCTGGTTAAAAAAAAATATATATAAAAAAATTTTATTGGAAAAGAGATAATAGGGAGATGGGAAGAGGGTGGGATAAAATGGTAGAGAACATGGGGGGGGGGCAGTAGTTGAGGCACCCGCCTAATTTGAAAGGTGAGACAGTAAGGGGACCCCTGGTACGGATGCCCATCCTGTTCCAGAGGGTGGAAGTTGAAAGTGGGTGATGTGGTGAGCCACCAGGCGAAAGGGGGTTAGGGGCCACCCAGGGTGGGGGGGGGAGTAGACAACCACCCCAGTCGGTAAGAATAAAAGAACATAGGGAAAGAGATCACTATGTTGGAGCTTGCTTTTTGCAGCTCTGTCCCATACTGGGGATTACCCAAATGGCCAGTGTCAGCTTCCCACACCATGCCAGCTAGGAAAAGCTACAGCATGGTGTGTCAGCTTGGATAACCATGAGGCTCCTGAGGGCCTGAATAGCCATCAGGCTGTCCGGTGAAGAGGCTAAGGTAGAACATGCAATTATTAATAACGTTCATTCACTTAACGTTTACACAATTTTTTAAATAGTTTTTTCTTACACTTTATTTTCTTTTATATATTATATTAGATATCGATCAGTGCGTTTCGACAGGTGTCTTTTACGTAGAAAAGATTTGGCTTACTAGATTTGACTTACTCAATCATAACTCTACATTTTACGTTTTCCTCGCCAACCCCCGTGCATATAGAAAAGTGTGCGCGGAGGTTGGCGAACAAAACGAGCAGAGGGCGGAGTCCTCCTAGTAATCATTAATATTAATGATTTTTTAAACTCTTTCTTTTTTAGCTTCATTCCATCTAATTGGCATTCTAATTCAGCTTTTTTTTTTTTTTTTTATTTATGAAAACCCCAAACACGAGAGGTATTAGAACCTATTGTACTCAATAGCGTGCTTCGGTTGGAAGTTGAGAAGACGAGAGAAGATATTTGTTGACATTACACTTGAACTACTGTAGACTAATTTTCAGGAAAGACATATGAAGGAAGGTTGTGCGGGAACTGGGGTTTTCTTAATTTTATCTCTGTGTTCTACGGCTTTATAATACCCCCCAGCTTACCTTGGAACCTCAATAGGCTGTTGCTGTAAGTTAAATTCGCAACTGGGGTCCTCACACACACCCTTCCAAAGCTCACAAGCTACCTGACTGCTATATTTATTGTTTTTTTTTTTTTTTTTTTTTTTTGTCACAGAAGATTCTGGGCACTGAGGATATTGCACTAAGTCCAAACCTTGTGCAATTTTTTTTTAGGGCAGTGTATATTTCTCTTAGAAAAATGAAGCACTTATTTAAATTTCTAAACATAACAAAGGTTTATTTCCATATCAAAATTTACAGTATTACCTCATTTAATGTTCAGAAATAGAACCTCCACCTTCCTTTTGAAATCTGTACAACTCGACTTTTAATTAAAGGCGCACTATAGCCAGTGTAGCTTATGGCCCATTACACACACACACACACACACACACACACGAGCAATAAAAACTTTCCTTCTCCTCCTTTATACATATCCATCATACTTTTTTTTTTCAATTAATCTAAAATTTTCTTTCAAACCTTTTTGTACACACAACCCTTTCCTCTAACAATCTCAGACTATGCAACTCTCTGAAAACAAACCTTTTGCCCTTACGGCAAAAGGCAGTTGAATGCATAAACGAAGAAAATAAAGTTGGTTCTGTGAGTTTTAAGTTGGACAGTAAATGGATGTTGGCTGGTGGCGGCACGTGTTCGAACTGTTTTAAAGAGAGAGCGGGAATTATAGAAGCCAATTCAGACGAACAGTGCCCATGGAAGTATCTGTAGAAAAGGCAATGCGCAGGAATGCTACGTCTAGCGAGTGGAGAGACTGTTACAAATTAATCATTAATTAACCTAACTGCCCTCTTCTGAATGGAATCTAGAAGCCCGAGAAAGGTTTTCGGGGCACCGCCCCAGATGTGGGAACAATATTCCATGGTAGAGCGGATTCGCGATTTGTACATAGCGAACATCTGTTTGGAAGAAAAGTAACATAAGAGCGAAAGAGATAACAAAGTTTTTTAGATGCAGAGGAAGCAATATTTGTAATGTGCTTGTGCCAAGAGAAATTAAAGTCAGGGTAATTCCCAAAAGAGATATATCAACTTGCCTGGAAATCGGAGTGTCACCAAAGATAAGCATATGAGCAGAAGAATCCTTTTTGCGAGATATAAGACAAGGCTGAGTTTTAGAAGGATTGAAACCTACTAAGTTGTCTTTGCCATACTGGAGAATTACCTGGAGATCGGCATTTAAGGAATTGGTAGTGGATATTCGAGAAATTGAAGCTGATTGAGCAGGACAAGGTTTCTCAAAACGGAAAGTGGAATGCAATGTGCTATCATCGGCAAAACTATGGATAGGATTTCCAGTCAATGGAAGAAGGTCATTAATATACAAGAGGAAAAGAGTGGGGGTAAGAACTGAACCTTGGGGGACACCAGCATTAGGGGAGACGTTAGAAGACAGAGAGCCGTCTACCATCACCCTCAGTGAGCGATCAGAGAGTAGAAAGAGTAGAAGTAATTGCAAAGGGGCGATAATTGGATGGGAGTGATTTGTCATCCTTTTTAGGAACTGGCTGGATATGAGAATTTCCAAGCAGAAGCAAAAGCACCTTTGGAATAAGAAACTGAAAAAATACGTAAAAGGCGTTCAGGAGCATAGGTTTTGAGAACAAGTGGAGAAATATCATCAGGACCTGGAGCTTTCTTAGCATCAAGATTCGTCAAAATCCTTCTGACATCCTTTTGACGGAAGACCACAGGAGGCATTGAATGGAGCTTGTTGGGAATGGTGGGAGGTGTTTTCCCAAGATCATTAATACATGAGTTGGAAGAAAAATGGGATGCTAGCAGGTCAGCTTTATCCTTGGTCGAAGTGACAACAGAAGCATCTGGTTTTGACAGAGGTGGGAGCAGAAATGGGCATATTTGCGGCCAATAGCTTTGGCAAGAGACCAAAATGCTCGGCTACCATTAGGCAAGAAGCAAGTTTTCTACTCTTAGCCTATTCAAAATCTATTTTGGACTGATTAATAACTGTTTTACAATTGTTGCGAGCTTTGCTGTAGGCAGAAAATGAAACTGAAGAATTGGAAACAAGCCAATTACGATATGCAACATTCATCTCTTGAACAAAACCAAGAGTTAGATAAAGGACGAGATTTTAAAGTGGAGTGTGGGATAAAGGATTCTATTCCTACAAGAATAATTTCACTGACACGATCCGAGCAAACGTTGACATCAGAAGTTTTGAAACTGTAGTCCGACCAAAGAAAAGAAAAGAAAAGAAAAGAAATCTCGCAGGTCATCCCATTTTGCATTCTTGTAATTCCAAACAACACAAGGTTCGGAATAGTCATGAGATAAAGGCTCCATTGGAGAAGAGACAATCACCAAGTTGTGATCTGAGGTGCCTAAGGACCTCTCACTTCGACCGTGTACTTAGAAGGGTTGTTTGTGAGAAAAAAAAATCAAGCGTGTTGGCTGTATGGTTAGGATTGTTCGGTATTATTATTATTAGCTATGTGGTACAAGGAAGCCTGAGGCTTATGCTGCACCAGCCAAAAAAAAAAAAAATAATAATAAAATAAATAAATAATAATTCCCTAGTTACCTTGAGAGAAAGAGAGAGACAAAAGTAGAAGGGAATCACCAGGAAAGAGAAGAATGATGATATCCAGCTCAGGACCCTGGGTGTGCCAAGCCCATGCTCAACAGATGTGAGCCCCTGTATTCTTGTAGGTAAATGAACAATCTGTGCAACATCATTAGTAATTGCAAAAATCCTCAGCATCTCGACCAGCTAGGTCGGTGTGACTAGAAAACGGAAGCCAGCTGGATTTGTGAACATTAAAACACCAAGGAAAATTACCTCACTATTAGGAAAATTGGACTGGAGAAATTCAAGTTGCAAAGAGAGGAAGTCAAAGAGCTCCAAGTGATTAGTGGAGTTTGGAGAACGGTATAGACAACTGATGAATTTGACAGAATGAGGTAGAGATTTTAAGGCAGAAAAGATGGAAAAGAGGAGATTCCAAATTACCAAGTTTCTGAGAAGGAATATCGGTACGGACATATGCACAAGTACAACCTTTGAGGCGAATAATCATACAGCGAATAATTTGGGCAACTGAGATGAGCAGTAGTTGAATCAACCGATAACTGAGATTCTGTGAGAAAAAGTACATGGGGTTTGGGAGACTGCAAGACATAGTTGAGATTGGAAAGACATAGTTGAGATTAGAATTGACACCACGTATATTTGTGAAATGAACTAGGAAGTGTTTGGGAGGTTCAGATCTTCTCGCAGATAAGCTTACTCTATTATTTTGAGGTGTATTCAATAGTAAGAAAAAGTCTACCACATGCTGTATGAAGTAATGAAATTTTTGAATGTGACATACACATGGTAAGAATGTACCCAGATCCTTGACATAACGTGGCCTCGACAATGCTCCCCGCATACACACTACTCGAACTCCCTGCAGTCACTATCTGGCAGAGTAGAGGTAGCAAGATTATACACTAGCTGATCCGGAACCCTCCTAAAGAGTTACCCGTAGGTTCGGTCCGGTGTACTAACTAGCGACCGGCCTGCGAATACGTTTTAGAGCTGTACCCTAGAAATGTAAGGAAGATTGGATCTCGCCATGATGTCCATCATAACGTCAAAAATCATCAGTCATACTGCATGATGGAAGAGATGGGGAAGGGTTGACCCGAACTTTGCTCTGGAGACTAAGCATGGGTTCCACTACTTCAAGCTTCCAATAAGCAAAGTGGTGGTATTGCACCGGTTGATGAGTCATCTAGCACCTAGAAATATAATTCAAAGTATCACTTAGGTTTTTTCGTCTTCTTTTCCTTTCATCCACTCTAAATACTTTTCTTTTTATCTTTTCTCTACTAGTTTGGCACCTTGTGCTCTTTACATTTCCATCTGTCATTTTTTTTTCCCCTCTCACTTAAATTTTATAACTTGCATATATACTTTTGTATCCTTTGTTGCTGCTTTGCGCACCTAGGTACAATTGCCATATAACTTTCATACTATAACTAAATACTTATATTCCCAATCTTTCCATATTATATGGTTTTATTGTAAACTTAAAAATCTAAACTTTATATAGTCATAGTGACTATATAAAGACATGCTTAGAGAATTCATTAGCTCATACTTTGAAACAAATTAAACGGTACCTTTCGGTGATGCAAACTTTCCTTGTTGACCATGAACTTTATAGTATATGTCTGCTTATGATACAGGAAAATTGCAACTTTGTAAAATTGTAATTTGGACACTGTTAGTTAGTGAAATCATGCGGTTTCCGGTCAGGCTTATTTTATTATGAGGGTGAGAAACTTCATTATGTGCTCGTAGATGTGCTCTTGTCTTGTATCGCAGAAGCTGCCTTCTCTGGATAACTCCTGTCTTGTCACAGTATAATTGTCACAGACAGGGTGAATTCTAAATCTCACTGCTCCTATTAATGCATGACTTAATAAAGGGCCTCAAGCCAACTGCAACAGCGTGTGTTAGGTGTACTACATTGATAACTTGACCATCTGGGGAATTGAGCACGAGGTCCTGCTCGGTCTCTGACACTGTTGATTTGTTTTGTAATTACTATAGAGAACAATATTAATAAGGTAAAGATATGACAAAAATGCCGGTATCCCTAATAAACTTTTAAATGTGTAGTGGTATTAAGAGTGCCAGTATAATGAATCCTGCCCATTATGCCCTCAGTGAAGTCTTTGCCTCCCCTTATCAGTTTTATAAAGATCTAAGATTGAATTCTAATCACGAACTGCAATAATTCTCTGTGAAACAGTATTTGTTAATGAGTGGGCCATGAAGGAATTTGAGGTAGGCTGAAAAAACTTGTAAAATATTTTATCATCAAATGAAATGTATTGGGAGAAGGACAAAGGACATTTCTTAAAGAAATACTGTTAAAAGAAAGAAAACTAAGTCACGTGAATTACCTTTAAGTGCAATTTTCTATGTTAAGCACTTTGGTACAGAAATTAAAATAGTGCATTCCATGTATACGTACCGCAGTACAAAAACCCTGGTTAATTCTTTGACAATGTTGAAATCCCCTTATCCTATCCCATTAAGAAGAAAATACAACGCTAAAGTTCATCCTAGTCGGATTCATATAGAAGTTGTCCTCCATTCTTTCAGACTTAATGACAGCCTTCCACAAGGAATCTAGAAACGTCGCCGAATTATTAGTTAAGTAGAGTTTTTGTGTTGGTGTAAAGGTATGAATGCAAACTACTTTAATTTCTGTAACCAAATATTTGGCACATTAAGTTCTACGTAAAAGTAATTCACGTTGCTGCTTATTAAAAATATTCTATATTTTAAATATAATTATAATAAATTTTCTGTTTATACTCCGGGACGACCAAACGGTCAGAGGAGTTCATAAGATAGACAGAATACAAGAAACAGCACCGTATTCAGCGTCATGGGCTTGAACCCCGGTCACTTAAGGCACGTGTACGTATGTACCCGTGTGCCTGACCACTCGGATACCGCGGCCTTGGAAGAAAATTATCACTGTTTAAGTGATAATTTTCTTCCAAGATTATACAGATAGAGCCGCATGCAGTTAAGCTATGTTATTAGAAATGTTCAGGAAACGTAGCTGGAAAGGATATTTTCACTTGGTTAAAGGTGGAGGTTTGTTTGTAGCTTTACGGCGCAAGGGCAACAGGCATAATTCGCCTGGTGGGGAGAGGATCTTTATTTGGAATTGCAGTTTGCCGGTCTCAGGTGAAGGGTCTCTCTCTCGCATATAAATCCAAATTATTATTTAACGGCACCGGAGCTTGTTATTCACATCCATGGTGTGTAGATGTCTGTTTGTGTGTACGCGCGCCCGCGCAAGAACTGACTTGTGTGTTGTTCGAGCTGAAAAACTTGGAATAATGTTGGGGAAATCCTGCTCCCTCTGCCTAAAATCTGCTAATTACAGCCTCGCTTGAAGAGGATTTTGTAAATTCTTCCTGTTGTCAGGAATAGAACACGGACCTTTATTTGAAATTGCAGACAAGTTCAAGATAACGATGTATTCATGTCGAATAAGTTGCCACGAAGGATTTCTTCCCATGTGCATAGCACACGCTTCTTGATTAGACCGGGGTTCGAGCCCGTGACCCGGAGGATGCGGAAAGGTCAGGGAATGACCACCGCATATCCCCGAGCAATATGGCCTTAGTTGTTAATGCTCCTAAAAATCAAATAACAAACAAACAAACAAACAGTATACGCACGATTTGTGGACCCTTCATTGCCTTAGTTTCTTTGGTATTGATGATGAACAGCCTAACCACTGTTTATTAGAACAGTGATCTGTAAAATTATGTGGTCATTTATTTTCAAGGGATCATCTGAAAATAGAAGAAAAGTTTCTTCCAGAAAAGGAAGGAAGAAAATATTTAATTTTTTTTTTAAATAACTAGGTGTCCTAAACAGACTGCTTTTCGTGTACTTGTTTATAGCCACAAATAAACAGATCTTATTACAATTTCTGAAATCATATGACAAACGTTTAATTATGAAAATTAAAAATTGTCAGCAATTTAAGAGTGGTTTTTCATCAGAGAAAGCGCAATTTATTATACACGAGGTGCCAATATTTCCCCGCAGAAGCATTGTTGGGGAGTGAAATGTTCTGTACCCAAGTCACTCTTACAAAGATTCTCCTTCTCTCTCTTCTTTCTTTGTGTGAATTGTAGTGTGGATCGAAGTCGTGCTTAATTTTCCCAGTTGAATGAACTTTCTAGTTGCGGAAAATCTTCGCAAATATGCTTTGGGAAAGCAAACATCACTCAAAGGCAACTCCAACGAAATGTTGTAAGCGGTCAAATATTGATCTGATATCGTATGACTTCTTGTCCTACTTCTGGAAGTTTATCAGCTCTTGACAAGACTAACAATATTTTTGTCAAGAAATTTCATCTTTTTCCCTTAGCAGAAAGCTTTGCCGTTGTTTCTTGTTTATTTCCATTTTCCTTAGCAGCGAAAACTTTTTTCTTCCTCTTTAAAAAGCAAACAAACAAAAAAAAATAGTTCGTGCTTTGCATTTTTAATATGGGAAACAGTACAGTTTTGAGAAACCAAACTTCGAAAGTAATTAATTTTCTCTTCTTTCCAAATTAGTTTTGGAGAGAGACTTCAAGTTTGTGAACTCCCCTGAACCCATGTAATGTTCAGTGCATCAGATTCAGGTGAGCATATCGTTGCATCAGTGTAGAACGGGCTTAATTATAATATTTTGGCGTGGAGATAATGAGTTTGTGACGGATCACAGCTCTACAAAGCTTTGCGAAGAAAGTTTTTTTTTTTTTTTTTTTGCGTGTGAGGTGTCCTCATACCGAAATGTTTTGTGTTAGGGCTTTGAAGCGATCAGCTTACACTCACAGCGCATTCATTGTCATTCCTTATTGAAATAGCGATTTCTATGAATAAAATTAACGCATTGAATAGCTTTTCACTGCTTGTCCCTTTGATAAATTTGCCGCTTTCTGAATGAGCCGGTGAAACTGTTATATTTTATAATATAACAGTTTCAGCGACTCAAACTAGAATAGGATCGTCGTCCTCCCCACACCGGGTGTAAAACTTCCTCCCGTCACCGACGGGATTCGAACTCAGGTCTTTTTCAAAGTTAGTCGGTCTCAGGCGAGGGTAGCATGGTTTGTTCTCGCAGAAACTCGAGTTTTTCGTCCAGCAAGCAGAAAATCGACGTCAGAACACATGCAATTTACAGACAACATACACGGAGAATATGGGCTTAGTCGCCGATGCTCCTAAAAAACCCCAATAACAACAATCGAACTAGAAGTGGAAATGCTGTGAGCCCCTTTTTGGTGGTTTATATTCGGATGTGTAGACGAAATTAGCATATATTTCTTGGATAATTTCCCCTCTATCTGTGGAACAATATATGGATATAATCTCAAGGATTTCCGAGACTAACTTAAGAAACAGGGTCATAGTGGGTAGCACCGTCCTCCCACCGGATTGAAAAGACCTGCGTTCGAGTCCCGTCGATGACATGGCTGAGTTAGTCGGTCTCAATCGAGGGTAGTATGTTTTCTCCTCTCGGAAACTCGGGTTTTTCGTCCAGTAAACCGACCACAGAACACATGCAATGTATAGACAGTGTATATACGGAGCAATATGGCCTTAATTGCCGATGCGCCTAAAATCCTATTACACCAACAACAACTAGAAAACAGGCCTTCAACATGATGTTTATAATTATTCGATTTAGCGGAGTACGCATTAAAATTTATTTAATATTATTAATTTATTATAGTATTTAATATTATTTTATATACGGTGAGCGCTCCAAGTCTGACGACCTCGTTGCCAGTTAGTGGAAGCCCAGGCATGGGCTTTATATAAATATATTTATTTTCTTAAAGAGGCCTTAAGACTGGGTTCAGTAGAACCTTGAAAGGTTATCATATTTTAAGTGTAGATTGATGTGGTAACACCTCAATAAACACATTTTAAAATACATTCACCTGATACAACAGTGTACTACGTAGTTGTCATTTAATCTGTACTTATGACTAACCACCTTTCCACACAAATAAATTAATATTAAAATAATTGCAAGGGAATGTCAAGGTTAGTATACAAAACTAGTGATGTCTGTTCAGTACTTTTGTATTCTCACCTGTTTAAGTGATTTGATAGATTTTATTTAAGTGGTTCAATAAAAACAAAATCACTCACCTAGATTTGAATTTTTTTTTCCCACTGAACTTTACTTTTGCAAAACTGTTGATTAATTTATCATAGCATCTATCCTCTGTATTTGTTCGAAATCATGAAACCGTAAAGGGAAGAATTACAGTATTTAAAGAAGAGTTCTAATCATAGACTTGGAAACCTTTCAATAATTATCTCCTTTCTTCTTCAGAGAAAATTCTTTCTTTTGATTTGTTATTTTACTTTCCCTTTCTACGATGTGAAAAATTTCTCCCAGTGATTCTTAAAAAAAAAAAAAAAAAAACCCTTTTTTTTTCTCCCCTAATGTAGGAAGGCTTGTGATCTCCTGATTCGTGGGGTAAGTATCGCTTTTTTGTTTAATTGCTAAAACCTAACCGGACAGTTCCATGTTCGGAACTGTTCTGCAAAAACGATGCTTTGACAGAACGGTTCCGAAGAACTAAGCGTTATTATTACTTTGTAATTGTACGGAGTTACTCACTCCGCATGATGGAATCCACGTGATATCACCTACTACAATGTTCTTGTACTCTCCACCTTATAAATTCCTTTGACCCTATGTGTTTTTTCACACACGTATGATGTGTGTGAAAGAAAATTCACAAAAATAAAAAATTACTGCAATTCTTCATACTAGCAGTCCTGGGTTGAAGCAATTAACAAATGAATACAACGGGTTAAACTGATCTGTAAATTTTATTTGCAGAACGCCGGCCATATTTGCCTTCAGTAAAGTATTTTTTTTTTTGAACAAGAAAACGTAAAAAGCAAAAAAAATTATTTACAGTGCTGCAGATATAATGAATTCTGGGTCTTAAGCGGCCCCGTACTCCGCGTATGCGCTTCCCCATCACCCCCATATTGGATGGCTGGTCCTAATCCGGTAACGGTTATATGTATATTTTGTCTGTATGTACAGTATGTGTGAGTTCATGAGTAAACTTGCAAGTTGGGCAGCCGATAAACCTGGAAAACAAACTGCAGCAAAAATAATCTAAATACTACAACTCCAAATGAAGAGTCATTTTAAGAATTCCTCCAATCACCGATAGGATGGCGCCTCCGTAGCCAGGTGGGAAGGAGCAGCAGTGCGTAGCACACGCTTCTTGATTAGACCGGGGTTCGAGCCCGTCACCACCAAATACGGAGGATGCGGAAAGGTCAAGGAATGACCACAGCATATTCTGGAGCAATATGGCCTTAGTTGATAATGCTCCTAAAAACCAAAACAAACAAACAAAACCGATAGGATTTTAACCGAGTGGTGAAATCGAAGGCCTGACGTAGCCCAGTGGTCAGGAGCGAGAGTGCATAGCACGCGTTCCTTGAGTGGACCGGAGTTTAAGCCCGTGACTACTAAATACGATAAATATTTGTATTGACGATTTATTGTAAACTCTACTGACTTGGTTGTCGTGCCGGAGTATAAACAGAAAATTTATTTATTTATTTATTTATATTTGGAGGATTCAGAATACATACTGTGATCAGAAACGAGACCTAAACTTATAATCTATATTTCCAGGTCGCTATTTCAGTAAGAAAAATGAACGACGGTTTACATTTAGTAGAATTCTTTGTTTTATTTATAAAAAAATATATTAGGATTGCTAGCAGAAAAAAAAAAGAAAAAAGAAAAAAAAAAAACAAAAAAAAACAAAAAAAAAAGAAACTGTTTGGCTTTATCATCTCTCCGTAAGGTGTGTGTGTGTGTGTGAAGGAGCTAGCTACGTTAGGTTTACCATCATGGATGTCATCAGAAACAACTACAGTATTACTGATTGCTCACGGAGTTATTTACGAAGAAAGTGGGAAAGTTATTTCGTCACACTATTGATAGGGGTGAGGATACTATATTCATCCACTTTTGGAGAGAGTGGTTGTGAGGTGAATGAACCTTGGCACCAATCCAGGAGGATATGCCATTGCTAGGCAGGTATAGAAATATAGTACGTTTCAATATGACTTATCCGTAATGTCAGAATGATTTAGCAATTGTGCTTGAGAAAGCTGGTGTGTTTCGCAAAGAAAACTGTTAGATAGTGTCGATAGCTTCGGAAAATAATATGGTGATTTCGCCATCACCCGTTTGGAGAAGTCTGTTCAAATCCCGTCGGACACTGAAGAAATTCTTGAATGCCCGCTCAGTCGAGGCTGCAATTAACCGATCATAGATGGAGGGAGTATAATTCACCGTGAGTTATCCCAAGTTTTCAGTCTGCATAACATGTTACTGGGACCGTGAATACATACTTTTTTCACAAGCATACTGTACTGTAATTTGTACTGTAAAGTGTATTTAGGGTCATACGGCACCAGGGATTTCCCCCATCTCCGCGTTGTTTACATTGTGATGGGTGTGCAGTTTGCTGGAAATGCCAGAGATTTAAAAGTGTATCGATATTGTTCGTATGTAGTGTCGTGTACCGTTGTTCATCTGGTCATTTAGCCGCTGGACCCTACTGAGGCCCAACGTTGGCCCACTTTCGCCCCGCGGAGGCAGACCAGGTACACCAGTATTATAATTAATTTACTCTGGTGCAGTATGCCCTAAGATGCTGATATACCATAAACCAACACGTATAGTGTTTATACTTTTAAGTATAGTGATTAAATAATACCGCTATGTTAAAGAAACACTTTAATTCATTACTAGATTAAATAGTGTCAGATTTAAAATGGATCATATACCTTCCCACCTGTCTGTATATGCAATTATCTTGCCTTTGCCACGTCGATAATAATGAAAATATGAATTTTGTCTTGAATACCGAATGTTTTTTTTTTTACAAATTTATTATTATATTTTTCACTATGCAGAATTAAGCGTGCTAGAATAGTTGTGCTATAGCTTTGAGGCAACACTGCAATTTTTATTTCATTTAATTAATGCTATCGAAAAAGTTTCTCCAATACCCCAAATTCCCACTGTTACTGATATGCGGGTTTCTTTCAAATGAAAGATTATGAATTAGTCCTAGAGCATGAAACCCTGAGAGCTGATATCCTGAATCAGATTCCAGTAAAACTTGGCGTAAATATTTTAATATCATTTGTATTTAGATGGAATGGTACCATTTTGAGATATACTAGGTAGAGCTACCAGCTCTACCTAGTATACATCAAAATTAATAATGTGCAGTTCTGTAAATTGCGTGTGTTTAAAGATTTGGTTTATTCATGTACAGGATGAAAGAAAATCCTAGGGGGAAATCTTGTCTCGCGCTATCGAGGGATTCAATCCCGAGCGTTTCCAAGCGGGCAGCAAATGTCTTTTTCCACTATCTGTCATCGGAGCTCATAAGAAAGTTCGGCATTACCGCGAATGGCAATAGTGGCGTAATGAGCGTGCTTATTCTCTAATTGAAAATAAATTGCTATAAAATACTGATAAAGTAATCTTTACGATTAGGCCTGAGTACCAGTAATAAAAATTTTCAAGCATATGATGGTGCTTCACCCTTTAATTAAAAGTTAGGATAAAAAGAGTAAATAATCTAGGAGTTCTTATATTCTACCTCTTTAATTGACGCTTAGGTAACACAGTTTAAAAACGTGCCATGTCATTTTAATACATCACAAAAATTCACAGATCTATTGGATATCTCCTAAAGTAGTGTTAAGTAGGACCGAAATGCCACTCTTCAATTTCATAGATAGGAGAAGCATTTGGGGACGAATAGCGCACTGAATGACCAAGATAGGATAAAAGCAAAGATTTATGCAGTGGTAGTTTCTCCAGGAAGTAATTTTACATACCGCGATGAATACGTTCACCGAATTTATTTCCAAATATTCACACTCTTGCGATTTTTACTTACTGTAGATTGCGTATATAAAATTAATGTACTCTTACGGGGAGGGATGGGATAAGAAATCCCTATTCGTACTATTTTTGACATGCCGTGTATGAAACTGGTCAAGCTGAATTTGAGGTAAAATCGGAGGGGAAAATTGTCCGACTATATTGGTGAAATGTTATAATTTATGCTGTACATAAATTCTGATATTTCGAGATATATTGCAAGATACTAATATTTTCCGTTCTTTTATGGGTATAATTACTGAGTGTAAAACGTGATTGGAGCTTAATAATACCATTTGGAATAAGCATTGAAAAATTGATTATTCTTGTGAAGAAAAAGTACAGCAGGTGGCTTAAAATACACTTATGTACATATTTACTGTATGAGACTACTGCACTGCATTATTGCGAATGTGCTTAGGTACACAACTAAAAAATGTTTTCGATTTAAACACAGATGTCTGCTTAATTTTAATCAAATTTTAATGTGTTTTGATATTGTAAACTGGACCAGCCGATGTTAGCTCGTTGCAAATATTAGTTTCAATTGCTGATGTTAACAAAACACTTAGGCTTCGTTCCATGGCTAGTAAAAAGGGTTATTTGCAAGCGTTAGAAAAATAAACTTTCAGTTCTAAAGAAATAAAGATTTAGTTGAGAATGAAATATTCGGCATGCATTGTCCCACCAACTTAGCTGCTTTGCTAGGTTGGTTGTTTTCGCGCTCAATTTTTCCTTACTAACTTCATAAATGGAAAATATTGCACTTTGTTTATGCCAATTTCCAGAATACCGGATAAGAATACTTCGTATGAAAAGGAACGAGCTAGCGTGGTTGCCAAATCCTTAGTTGACGTATTCAGGCAAAGAACCTGCTAGCATCCTACTTTTCTTCTACTCGTGTATTGATGATCTTGGTAAACCACCTCCTACTCTTTCCAGTACACTCCATTCAATGCCTCCTATCGTCTTCTGTCAAAAGGATTTTGAACAATCTTGATGCTAAGAAAGCTCCAGCTCCTGATGGTATTTCTCCACTTTTTTCTCGAAATCTGTACACCTGAACTTACTCCTATTCTGTGTCGCCTTTATTCACTTTCTTATTCCAAAGGTATTTTCCCTTCTGCTTGGAAATTCGTTCGTATCCAGCCAGTTTCTAAAAAGGGTGACAAATCCCTCCTATCCAGTTATCATCCCATTGCACTTACTGCTACACTTTCTAAAGAAATCGATTACCCGCCAACTCTTAAAACTATCTAGAAATCTGATCAACGATCGCCAGTATGGATTCCGTCAGTGTCGATCCACTGGTGATATTCTGGCTTATGTTACCCATCTATGGACAACTTCAATGCTAAAGTTTGGTGAAAATCTAGCAGTTGCTTTTGACATTTCAAAAATTTGATTGTGTTTAGCATAAATATTTACTAAACAAGCTTCTATCTTATGGTTTGCCAACTGTTTTTTTGTAATTGGGTATCCAGTTTTCTCTCTGACCGCTGACTGCCGGTGTTGGTAGACGACTCTGTCTTCTAAAATCTCCACTAATGCTGGCGTTTTCCAAGGTTCAGTTCTCTCTCACTTTTTTCCTCTTGTATATTAATGACCTTCTTCCATTCGGTAATCCTATCCATAGTTTTCCTTATGATAGCACATTGCCTTCCAGTTTGAGAAACTTGTCCTGCACAAACAGCTTCAACTTTCCGAATATCTATTATCAATTCCTTAAATGCTGATCTTCAGGTAATTCCCAGTGGGGCAAAAATAGATTATCTGATTTCAATCCTAAAGCTCAGTTCTGTCTAATATCTCGCAAAAAAATGGAAAAAAAAAAAAAAATGAAAATCTCCTGCTCCTATGCTTATCTTTGATGACACTCTGATTTCTAGGCAAGAACAGATATCTCTATTAGGGATTACCATGACTTCTAATCTCTCTTGGCATATGCACATTACACATATTGCTTCCCCTGCATCTAAAGAAAAAGGGTGTTCTCTTTCACTCTCGGCGTTTACTTTTCTTCCAAACAACTATTCACTCTGTGCAGATCCGCCCTACCATGGAATATTGTTCCCACATCTGGGGCGATGCCCCAACACCTCTCCCAGGCGTCTAGCCTGCATTCAAAGGAGGACACACTTAATTAATGACTCATCTCTAACAGTCTCTCTCTCTACTCTGTCTCATAGACGTTCTGTTTCTGCTGCATACCTTTTCTATTGATACTTCCATGGGCACTGTTCTTCTAAATTGGCTTATATAATTCCCACTCTCTCTCTTCCAAAACAGTCCAAACAAGTGCCGCAACCAGTCAACATCCTTTTACTGTCCAACTTCAAACTCACAGAACCAACTTTTTTTCTGCTTCATTCAACTTCGATTTTCTGGAACAACCTTCCTTCATACAGAAATTTAAGTCTTCCTTCACATTAACCTTCCACCCATGCACGGTACTAATAAGTTCTAATATCTCTCGTTTTTGGACTTTTCATTTAAAAAAAAAAATTGGAGGTGCTCATAAATCTATTATAACGATGACGGCGATTCTAAAAGTGAAATATAATTTCATGCATGGGTACCGTGCATGGGTTTGAGGTTGAGAAGCCGAAAGAAGATATTTGTTGACATTAGATTTGAACTTCTGTAGACTGTAATTTTCAGGCAATACGTATGAAGGAAAGTTGTTCCAGAAAACGGCAGTTGAATGAATAAACAAAGAAGATCAAAAGTTCGTTCTGTGAGTTTGAAGTTGGACAGCAAATGGATGTTGGCTGGTGGCGGCACGTGTTCGGACTGTTTTGAAAGAGACAGCGGAATTATAGACGCCAATTCCGAAGAACAGCGCCCATGGAACCATCTGTAGAAAAGACATGCAGCAGAAACAGAACGTCTATGAGACAGAGTGGAGAGACTCTGTTAGAGATGAGTCACTAATTAACCTAATTGCCCTCTTCTGAATGGAATCTAGAAGCCTGACAGAGGTTTTGGTGTGAACAATATTCAATGTGTGAACAATATTCCATGGTAGGGCGGATTTGCGATTTGTACAGAGCGAACAGCTGTTTGGAAGAAACGAAACGCCGAGAACGAAAGAGAAAACCAAGTTTTTTAGATGCCGAGGAAGCAATATTTTTAATGTGCTTGTGCCAAGAGAGATTAGAAGTCAGGTTAATCCCCAAAAGAGATATATCATCTTGCTTGGAAATCGGAGTGTCACCGAAGATAAGCATAGGAGCAGAAGAATCCTTTTTGCGAGATATAAGATAGGACTGAGTTTTAGAAGGATTTAAATCAATTAAGTTGTTTTTTCCCCACTGAAGAATTACCTGGAGATCGGCATTTAAAGAATTGGTAGTGGATATTCGTAAAGTTGAAGGCTGATTGAGCAGAGCGAGGTTTCTCAAACTGGAAAGTGGAATGCAATGTGCTATGCTATCATCAGCAAAACTATGGATAGGATTTCCGGTCAATCGAAGAAGGTCATTAATATACAAGAGGAAAAGAGTGGGGGAAAGAGCTGAACCTTGGGGGATACCAGCATTAGTGGAGAAGTTAGAAGACAGAGAGCCATCTACCATCACCCTCAGTGACCGGTCAGAAAGAAAACTGGATAACCAATTACAAAAAACAGTTGGCAACCCATAAGATGGAAGCTTGTTTAGAAGACCTTTATGCCAAACATGATCGAAAGCCTTTGAGATGTCAAGAGCAGCTGCTTGTGTTTCACGGAACTTTTCCATTGAATTTGTTCATAAATGGGTAACATAAGCCAGAATTTCACCAGTGGATCGACACTGACGGAATCTATACTGGCGATCGTTGATCAGACGGAAAGTTTCTAGATAGTTTAAGAGTTGGAGGTTAATTGATTTCTCCATTATTTTAGAAAGAGTAGAAGTAATTGTAATGGGATGATAATTGGAATGGAATGATTTGTCACCCTTTGTGGGAACTGGCTGAATAAGAGCAAATTTTCAAGAAGGAAAAACACCTTTGTAATAAGAAAGTGAAAAAGCGGCAAAGAACAGGCGTAAGTTCAGGAGCACAGGTTTCGAGAATAATTGGAGAAATACCACCAGGACCTGGAGATTTCTTAGCATAAAGATTCGTCAAAATCTTTCTGACATCCTTTTGACGGAAGACCACTGGAGGAATAGAGTGGAGCGTGTTGGGAATGGTGGGAGTTGTTTTACCGAGATCATTAATACACGAGTTGGAAGAAAAATGGGATGCTAGCAGGTCGACTTTATCCTTGGCTGAAGTGACAACAGAACCAACTGGGTTTGACAGAGATAGGTATAAGTTGCGGCCAATAACTTTGGCGAGAGACCAGAATGCTCGGCTACCATTAGAGCAAGAAGCAAATTTTCTTCTCTTAGCCTGTTCAAAATCTAGTTTGGACTGATTAATAAACTGCTTTACAATTGTTGCGAGCTTTAGTGTAATTAGAAAATGAAACTGAAGAATTGGAAACAAGCCAATTACGATATGCAACATTCTTCTCTTGAACAGCCTTAGCACATTTATTGTAAAAACCAAGGTTTAGATAAAGGACGAGATTTTAAAGTGGAGTGTGGAATAAAGGATTCCATTCCTACAAGAATAATTTCACTGACACGATCTGAGCAAACTTTGACATCAGAAGCTTTGAAACAGTAATCTAACCAAGGAAAAGAAATCTCGCAGGTCATCCCATTTTGCATTCTTGTAATGCCAACCAACACGAGCTTGGGAATAGCCATGAGATAAAGGCACCATTGGAGAAGAGACAATCACCAAGTTGTGATCTGAGGTGCCTAAAGGACCACTGACTTCGACCGTGTACTTAGAAGGGTTGTTTGTGAGAAAAAGATCAAGCGTGTTGGCTGTGTGGTTAGGATTGTTCGGTTTTCTGGTAGGTAAATGGACTATCTGTGCGAGGTCATTAGTAATTGCAAAAGCCTCAGCATCTCAACCAGCTGGGTCTGTGTGACTAGAAAATGGAAGCAAGCTGGAGTTGTGTACATTAAAATCGCCAAGGAGGGAGAGATGGAAATGTAAGGAATCAGAACGGAAGATAAGTGTCTAACTAACATGATAATTTATTGTGCAGTTATTAAAAGACGGATGGGTACAAAGAATAATAATTTTAAAATATATTTTTTTGAACGTAGTAATAGTTATAAAGGGTATTTCTCCAATTGTATCACTTATCATAAGTAGAGTTCCTATTGATTCATTTCTAGGTCCTTTATCGTTACTGGTAATGAAGCAAGCGTTACAAATTTGATATCAAAGTTTGTCAATGATACGAGGATGGGTAATTATCAGCAATAAAAAGAACCTGTACAAATCAACGTTTGTGTGACAACTATAACTAAGGTTATATTACTTTAACAAAACCTAGATAAATATCAAAAGGTTTAGGTAGCTGATGTAATTCTTCTCTATCTCAACTTCATATTCTATATAAAGAGGCTATCAGAATAGCAATTGGAGGTTCTGTCGGTGATAAACAAGAATTTCGTTGTTATTATTTCTTGTGAAAAACAAGGGTTAGTTCATATTTGGCATACTGTATTATTTATAGGTTTGAAAATTTAAATACCTGTATATGTAATTCAAAAGTCAAACATGCTTTATCTTGAAATTTGACATGCACAAGGTGTTCTTATTGGTATTATGAAACTTTAAAGGGATGAAAGAAATGGCCTCAGACTAGGGGAATAAATGGTAAATGCAAATTAGATATAGAAAATTTCTCACAAAAAATGTAAACTCATACTTGATTTTGTGAAAAAAAGAAACTTCTAAAAATTTAAAATAGGATTGGACAAACACTTAGATAAAATAGGAAAGGGAGCAATAGTTATATATATATATATAGGAGTTTGTGGTTTTATGTATGAAAACTCCAAACTCGAAAGGTACTAAAACCTATAGTACTTCGTACTGTACGTGGATGTTGACATACTTGAATTTATGGAGATTGTAATTTTCAGGAAATCATATGAAAGCGGAAGGGATAAATGAGGAAGAAGAAAAGTTAGGTGAGTTTGAAGTTCTACAGTCAGTGGATGTTGACTGACTGAAAAGGTTACGGTGCGTGTTCGGGCTGGTTTGGAAGAGAGAGAGAGAAGGAGGGGAGGAAATTATAGACGCCAGTTCAGGAGAACAGTGGTGCCCATGGAAGTATCAACAGAAAAGGCATGGAGCAGAAAACGTTCTGTGAGACAGAGAGGGAAGAGACTTTCTAAGACTGGTTATTAATTAAGCCTGTCCTCTTTTGAATGCAGTCTAGAAGCCTGCGAGAGGTTTTGGAGCACTACCCTATATGTGGGCACATTATGCCATGGTTGGGCGGATTTGACATTTGTACAGAACGAGTAGTTGTTTGGAAGAAAAGTAACGCAGAGAGCGAAAAATAAAACCCAGTTTTTTTTTTTTTTTTAGATGCGGAGGAAGCGATAGTTGAAGTATTTTTGCCAAGAGAGATTAGAAGTCACGTTAATCCGTAATAGAGATGTGATCTTGTCTAGAAATCTGGGTGTTATCGAAGATAAGTATAGGAACTGTAGATACCTTTTTGCGAGATATAAGACCGGAGTCCCGGAGTGAGTTTTAGAAAATTGAAATTAACTAAGTTATCTTTGCCCCATTGGAGAACCTGGAGATCAGCATTTAAGAAATTGTTAGTGGATATTCGAGAAGCTGAAGCTGTTTGTGCAGGAAAAGGTTTCTGAAACTGGAAGCTGGAATGCAATGTACTATCATAGTAAAACTTTGGATAGGATTGCCAATCAGTGGGGCATTAATATACAAGAAGAAATGAGTTGGGAGAAAGAACTGGGGGCGCCTCCGTAGCCAGGCGGGAAGGAGCAGCAGTGCGTAGCACACGCTTCTTGATTAGACCGGGGTTCGAGCCCGTCAACACCAAATACGGAGGATGCGGAAAGGTCAGGGAATGACCACCGCATATCCCGGAGCAATATGGCCTTAGTTGCTAATGCTCCTAAAAACCAAACAAACAAACAAAACAACAAAGAACTGGGCCTTGGTGAACTCTAGCATTAGTGGAGAAGTTAGAAGACCATCAGCCGTCACTCGCGGAGAGCTTTCAGAAAGAAAACTGGATACCCAATTGCAAAAAGCAGTCCTCAGTCCGTAAGATGGAAGCTTGTTAAGACGACTTTTATGCCTCTTTTGAATGCAGTCTAGAAGCCTGCGAGAGGTTTTGGAGCACTACTCTTGATGTGGACATTATGCCATAGTTGGACGGATTTGAGATTTGTACAGAATGAGTAGTTGTTTGGAAGAAAAGTAACACAGAGAGTGAAAGATAAAACTCAGTTTTTTTTTTTTTATGCGGAGGAAGCAATATTTGAGATGTATTTTTGCCAAGAGAGATTACAACTCACGTTAATCCCTAATAGAGATGTGATCTTGTCTAGAAATCTGACTGTCAATGAAGATAAGAATAGGAGCATAAAAGCCTTAGAAATGTCAAGAACAACTGCTTGAGTTTAACCGAACTTTTCAATTGAATTTTTGCATAGATGGGTAATACAGAGCCAAAATGTCTCTAGTGGATCGACACTGATGGAATCCTATTAGCGATCATTGATCAGATGGAAGGTTTTGAGATAATTTAGGAGTTGGTGGTTAATGGAGCTGTCCCATTAACATACAAAATATGTTAATAGGACAGCTCCATTGACCACCATTGAGCTCCATTAGAGGGATAATATATCGTATATATAGAACGGGAGAATAATAGTGAAATAGAACGGGGATGTACTTTTTTTTTTTTTTTTTTTTTCCCCCCAGGCCACTACTGCAAAGGCTTTGTATCAGTTGTTAGTTTTCCAGTACCATCACTGAAATGATTATTATATGTAATATATGTATATCCTGGCATAAAATCGATTAACATCTGTTTGTCTATTCTGATTCATTAATTTGGCAACTACAATTATATTAATGTATTAATATGTAATGTTTTCCATTATCGAATATCAAATTATATAATGCAAAATTATCTAAAAAAAAAAAAAAAAAAAACTCTAGTTAATATGGAGAGGAGTTTATACCCCAATAATGTGGGGGACTGTGAGAAAACAAACAACAAGAAGTATCCAGTTCCTCTCAATTATAGTTTTCCGTATCCACATCAATTTATTGTAAGAGTATATAATTCGATATTACATATTTTTTTTGTCATTTGCTAACGTAAATCTCTTGTTTCATTTCATGGTTCCACACTGGGTTACCATTGGTCATCTTGCAGTACTCATTTTTTAAATACAGTACGTTCTTGACTGAGTGGAATAACGAGATCTGTTGTAAAGCTAAGAATGGGTCTAAAAATGTGACTAATAGTAGTATTTTTCAAAAGATTTTAACCTCTAGCTGGTTATAATGTATTTGGAATCGATTTCCTTAAAAAATATTCTCTCTGAGCTCTTTCGTTCTTATTTCATGGAAGTCAGCATTTTCATGTTTTTTATGTTAACTGATGATAGGCCGAAACTCTTAAAGGGTTCAATCGATTTGAAGATTCGTACCGGCACAAGTACGCATAGCCTCCTTCTTAAGTTTGTTTGATATTAAATTATATGGAGAATAGCATGTTAACATTAAACCATACTGATACAGCAAATCTATACGATACTTGAACTGTACAACGATGACGATCTTTTGGAGATCACTGACCGTTTCGATACATCGTGTCTTGATAGCGGCGCAGGCGATGGTCGGTAGCTGTACTTACCCGGCCCAGTGAGGCAGTGGACTAGTCTCCGTATCGTCTGCTGCACGTGAGTGCCTCCGTTCGAACTTCCCTGCTCGCAGATATCTTCTACGGTGGTTTGCTTGTCGAGGGCGGTTCTTTCCGATCACTTGTGCCACATTCGCTCTCATTTTCGACGGTGATCACAGCGTTTTTTTTTCTTTCTTTTTGAGTTCGGTTAATGGCTGTCGCTCCATCCTGCAGGTGACCTTTCATTCGTTTTTTGGGGAAGCATATATTTGGAATTGACGATTTTTTTTTTCAGGTATGTAGCCAAAAAGTATTAAGCCTAATTTTCATCTTACTTTACTAATTGAGTGCGTTTCTGTAAATCCGTGCAGTGCAACTTTTTAGAAGTTGGCATTGCGTGACTTCAGTCATCTCCCTCCCCCTCACCTCCAGTTCTTCCAACCAGAAAATGTATGTAGCTTCACTCTAAGGATTCCAAAAGTTTGTCCCCCTGACAAGGGCTTTAAATTCCAAATTATAAAATCGGTACTTTTCTATCCACTTTCACAGCCTTCCAATGCAAGGATCTCTTGTTAACCCTTATATTTCTTGTTTTACTCGAAATGTCTGTATTTTTCTCTTTCTTAGTATTTGTTTAATGCACCCATTTTGATCATTAATATAAAATGCTTAATATGCAAATTACTTTGACTAGCTCGCTGTTATATTACTAGATTAAGTGCAAATGCATTCTTTAAACATATTTTGTGATATTTAACGATTCTCCTAGAATCGGAGACTGCGCATAATCAATGGTCTCTGCTAAATTTGATTATCCTGTATTTCTAGTTACCGTAGAACTCGTAGTTCGCCTGCTTATAGCAGAAATACGCGGGAATGTAATCCGAGTTGGGGATGGAGTCAGAGTCCGACAAATGACCTAGTTAAAAAGCAGTGTGGTAAAGGTGAAACTGTGCACTTGTCCTTGTGATATACTATCTTCGGCTTGCAGCCAAGCACTCTGTACGTGCAGTCAGGTCATACGTAAAATGGTGTAACCTGACGTGTGCGCAAGAACTGCTCTCAGATGTTTTGCCATCCGATGCTTTCTGTTGAGATTAGGGACTAGTTTATTTTAATCGCAGCATCTGGTCATTTTCGACTTCTGCTTTTTCTGTTAAAATTGACGCCATTTTGTCTTTTTGGGTATATATAAAATTAATGAAGCATACAGAATTGCATTTTTTTAATAAAGTTGTACTTCTGCGATATTCTAATGTTCAGTTATGTACTTTTTATACCCAGGTTTTCAACCCCCTTCCCCCGTTAACTGGTAATGTTAGGCAACAGATGTCGAACTGCATTGACGTCGACATGCGCGTTGGTTGTAACATATGGGAAATTATTGCCGACGCCGGTCACAACGTTGAAATGAAAACTTAATTGATTGTACCTATTGCAAAATAAAGTAAATTCATATTTTTTTGTATGTGTAATTAGTGTTCACTTTTCAAATTTTTACCGGTCTTATATATTTCACCAAATGTAGAGATATACTATATGTTTTAATATAGGGAACAACATGATTTCTATTGAAGCATATATTGCTTCATTATATTAATAAGCATATATTAATAAGTAAATATAATTTTGCTTATCTTAAAACTTTATTTCACAGTAAAGTTGAAAGTTATACTGTGTACAAATTACCCTAATTTGAAAATTTCAGGCCTATAAAAAATATAAAACTATTTGCTGTTTTCAAGTATTCTTCTCTTTGCAGTATTTATTATAACCGTTAATTCATTATTCCTTTATCATTTTAAAGAAAAAATGTTTAGTCTTCCCCCACCCTATTTTTAGTATCTGTATGGGTACTATTTAGCAGGGTTTAACTATGCAGTTAAAGGATCTAGGTATCAAAGTTCATCATATTAATTTCTTTGCAATATAGCATGGAAAAATGGAACACAGTACTTTTTTTTTTTTTCATCCACCGCATTTTTATGAATCCCACATGTCTACCATACATCTTATTTATATCCATATTTCTACGTTTATTATCTTGAAAGTAGTTACAACGTGCTCATAATGGCTAACAGATACTAGAGGTCTCACAAAAGGATGAAAAGAAATGCACGGGGTGTGTATGTATTATTTACCACCTTACAAACCTCTGTAAAAAAGAAATGTATATTAGATAAAGAGAGATGGTTCATTTTATTTGAAAGGACAACTCAAAGTTTCATGGAACTTCATGTAGCATAAAACCTAGATAACGGTGCTGAGAAAGCTCAATCTCAAAATGGGGTCACCGCAACAGAAAACGATGTGTCCTGTGGTATTACGAGTTTAAATCTGTCATTAAAGTGCAGAGACGTTACCAGTTGGAATATAGAAAGAAAATGCCTTGAAAGCAGTCTCTCCAGCGGTGGTTTAAACTGTTTCAAGAAACAAGTAATGTTCTGCAGCAGAAAAGACTGAAGTTTCATTCTGTTAGAAAATCTGAGAGAGAGTCCCAAGTCAAATGTGTGATACGCAAATTCCCTTCACAAGGCGACTTCTTTTTTTCTTCTTGCGCAAAAAGACAGTGAACAGAAGTACAGCAATACCTCACATAGCACTGATAATTGGTACTGAATCTATTCCGTGTTATGTGAAACCGTGCTGATTGAGTTATAATTATAATGGGTTTTAATTGAATGCATACCAGAGAAACAGTCTACAAACAAATTATAATAAATCTATAAAAAATTTGCACTTGATAGCCAGTTAAAAGGATTTGAAATTTAAAAAAATATTGCAAACATTTTATTAATGAAAAGGTAACATCATGAGAGATGTAAAAAAAAGCTTTAAAAAAGCAGTTGTTTATTTAGGTATTTCAATAATGAAGTCTGGTGAAGCCGTCTCTTCTTTTTCTCGGCATACAAGTCTTTGTAACATCAAATCCCATCTTGTAAAATTTGCCGTATCTTGATGCTACGTCCGGATCTCCATTCTTAATCGCCTCGCAGGCCATGTCAACCACCCAAAAAACTTTCTCCAGTTCTGTTGAAAATTGTTTTCTTCTTCTGCATATGCAGTTTGCTCATCAATTTCAAGGAGAGTTGCATCATCTGAGTCGCATGTGAGTCAATGCAGTCACGTACATTGGTAGTGTCCAAAGTTTCGAATCCCAAGTCTTTTCCGACCTTCACAATGTCTTTGGAAATTATCTGACCTTGCGATTCAAAACCAGGGAAATCGTTTACCAAATGGGGCAAAACATGCTGCCAAACAGAATGCAACATGCATGATTTCTAGCCAAGATGCAGATATATTTTCGATTAAATTTAAAGGGTAAAAAATTAATTTTGAAATGAAAAGTTTGAAAAACTATTATGTCGTCTCGTCAGGATGGAATTAAGAATACTGAACACTGTTGCACGTTGCAGTCTGTACTGCAACGTGCAACAGACGGCTTTAATTGCAGTCTGTACTGCAATTAAGTTTAAATCGAAAATTTACTGTATATATTAAAATTCATTCAATAGCCTAGACAGGTACTATGCACATATGCTGCGTTGCCGTATGTATTGTACCTGTATAGTACCCGGCTACGACAACGCAGCGATTTGTATAGTACGTGTCTAGGCTATTGAATGAGTTTTAATATGTACAGTAAATTTTTGACTTAAACTTAATTGAAAACCGTGTTATAGTGAAACCCGTGCTGTTTGAAGCCGTGCTAAGCGAGGTATTGCTGTATTGTAAAGCGCTGAAACTTTGCAGGAACAGTAACCTTTCTGCAGGTGAGGTATGATTGTATACTTCTATATAAGTTGGTTGGGATGTTGACCTGATCTCTTAAGGATGCTGGACCACCATATTCTATCAAATGCTCCCTCGAAGTCAACTATTATTGCCATAGAGTACTTGGAATTTGTGGTTGTAGCTGTAGAGATCAGGTGGTGACTTGAATCTACTATATTGGTTCCTCACTTGAATCCTAATTGGGTTTTTCGCGGCTATGTAATAGCTGTTGAGTCTATAAAGTAGCAGTCTCTCCATCAGTTTAGCTAGCGTTATCTGACTGTACGATTTCGGGTTTTCGATGGTTTGTCTGGGCTTTTCGCGATTATTTTAAGATGAGCATTCTTCCAAGTTGCAAGAAACTCGCCACACTCAAGGCACCTATTGAAGGTGGCGAACAGCTGCAGTGGGTAGTACTCCATTTTTTTTTTTGATGATATCTACCTCCAGTAGGTCATGGCCTGGAGTCTTTCCTTCCTTAGTCTTGAGGAGGGTTTTAATAAAAAATAAAATAATAGTAGTCTTGTGGAGGGCAGTTTGAAATTCATCCATTGTGAATGGTTCTTAATCGTTGTCTGAGAAGTATAGTCATTGTTCACGGTGACTTTGATTTTGGTCATAAGACGAGGGTTACCGTGATTGGAAAGAGCATGTTTAAAAGATTCTTGACTGAGGCGTCCCAAGTAGCTCCGTCAGGTTTTGTAGTCGTTTAAAATTTCCCCTCTGGGGAGCTTATTCGTGATTATGTGGTACACGAGTCCCCAGGGGTAATTACCTTTTGTTGTCGTAAGAGGTTTTAAGAGCATCAGTGACAGTCGATATTGTTCCGTGTATATTGTCTGTAAATTGCGGGTGTTCTGAGGTAGATTTTCTGTTTGCTGGATGAAAAACTCCGAGTTTCCGGAGAAAAAACCATGCTACCCTCGCCTGAGACCGACTAACTCAGCTACGTTGTGAAAAAGGGGCATAAAAATTGTTTCTCTCATCGACGGGACTCGAACTCGGGTCTTTTCCACCCGGTGTGGGTAGGACAGCGATCCTACTAACTGTGCTACACACGAGGGCTTATTTCCCGTTGTAGAGACTGATTGTTGCTAGGAGGTTCTTTTTGAGTATATGTCTCAGTATATTTCTGCAAGCTCTGTAAACTTCCCTGGCTGTGTCCACTTCTATTTGAGGTAGTGTGGCTCGAGCTCTTTGGAATTCTTTTCTGGAACGGGGTAAATAAGCTTCTGTGGCTAGTGGCTTCGCTACGTAGCACTAATTAATCTTTGTCCAAATGGTGACTCTCAGACCAATGCCAATCAGCGGTGTGCACGGCGTTTTCACGTATACATTTAAGTATATAAAAATCTAACTCTTCGTAGTATTAGATGGTTATGCTATTTCATTTGGATCTTTTTTTGAATACGTAAGGAAATGGCTGACATTGGTGCTCTAGAGGCCACAGTGATGTAGATATTATGGAATTCATTGGTGAGGTCGGAACACTCACGGAATCTTCTTCCAGGAATATCTGATCTGTATTTTCAAGATATAGAGGAGATCATGTTTTTGGGAACGAAGAAGCATTTCCAGTGTCTCCAGTTTGTTATTAGTGTTTCTAGGAGAATAAACTGACTTCTCTCAGAGGTCAAGGCTGTTAAGGCTCTTACAAGAAGCTTTAAAAGTAATATATATAGCAAATGGTCAGAATTCGTGTTAGTGGCTGTGAGTGTGGTGCCTTTTCGAATGATCGTAACCTATATTTATCGAAAGTGGTCGCTCACGTGAGACTGTTTCTGTGCTGCATTCTGAAGTGGTATGACATAACAGTTACTGGTCAGGGACTTGAGAAACCATTGAACTTGAGAGTGATTCTGGTGTTCTTGAGAAACCATTGAACTTGAGAGTGATTCTGGTGTAATTGAGAACCGTTGAACTTGAGAGTGATTCTGTGTACTTCTGCTTTGAGCCAGCTGGAAAATTCATAAGTCAAGAAGTTGTTTACTTTTGATCTACGTCAGTGGTCCACAACCTTATTGGAATAGTGAATGGTGAAATTATTTTGAGAGCTGCACCTCGAAATGGAAATATGAATATGCTAATCTAACGCCAGATTAAGAAATTTTAATGTGAGAAATACTATTCTTAAATTTATGAATCTAAATTAGTACATTTACAGAAATCACTGAGATTTTGAACGACGCATAATGTGTTGCCACAATAAATGAAAAATTATTTAGTTAGAAAAAATAAATATTTAATATCGAGTATGATCACTGTGGGATTAATGACACAAGTTTACTTTCTACAAGTTTATGGTTCTGGAAATTGAATATTATACTCCTTCTCTAAGGTTGTGGCTAGTTCTCTGCTTGATTGCATTGATTGTAAGACGGTCTGGATGAAAAAATATTTTGGACATGTACTGGTTTATCTTGTTACAAATAGAGCAGCAAGGAAATTAATTGTTACATCATGTAATGAGGTCTTGTGGCTGATTGGAGAATAACCAGGTTGGCTTATCATTAGAACAAATTTCAATATTTCAACAGGGTAGATGCAGGAAGTGCGGTACTGTTCTAATTATATGTGGGAGCTTACCCTGTGCGAGAAATAACGCCCACACCGTCTCAGAAAGACCATCTCCGCGTAACGTAAAGAAGAACCATCAGTTACACGTTTATTATGCATTATATCAATCCTCGTATAGAGACGATCGCTTTACTAACCAGTAACCTGTACAGAGAATTCACCTCTGTTACTCTCAGATAAGGAACGTCTGTTACAGCTCAGTGTTGCACTGATCATTTAGCAGGACAATCACGTCACAACTTGTGAAATTTTGCTACACTTTCTTGTTCTATGCATTACGATTTTAGTAAATACAGTTCCTTTTGCAGCATGACTTTAGGTGGGTTATCCATTGCTACAACATAAACACTTCAAATGACTCAGTAGTAATGTACAGTTCCTTGTGCTGTGGCAGACTGTCTCCGATTATAAGTACATCGGACAATTTCAGTAATTTCACGCAGTTCCTTGTATTGAGCAAGACACTTGAATTATACATTTCTTCTTGGAGGGTTCTTGTGTGGATGGACTTTGGACATTGTTGTCTACCTTTGAATGTATATACTTCATTCTCTGTATGATATTATAGATTGTATCTGTAATTCTGTATGTATGGTATTGCTATGATTTGGTAGGGATTGCATGGTACAATAAATCAAAATAATAAATAAATAAATAGTACATGTAGGTGTGTAGCTTGATTCATCAGGTTCTGCTACCTACTGTAATGTCTGATGCTTCCTTTTGGTGAATTGTATGGTGCGGCATTTCTAGGAGTCATCTTCAGCTTATGCACGAATCATGGCAACCCATTTTATGATATTTTTCTGATGGTTGTTGATCCCATTTCTTGTTTGGTTGGTTGGTGTACGTGTGTTAAGCGACGAAGCATATTTTTTTTTTTTTTTTTATAGGAGCATTAGCAACTAAGCCCATATTGCTCCGGGAATATGCGGTGGTCATTCCCTTGACCTTTCCGTATTTGGTGGTGACGGGCTTGAACCCCGGTCTAATCAAGAAGCATGTGCTACGCACTGCTGCTCCTTCCCACCTGGCTACGGAAGCGCCTAAGCGACGAAGCAATTAAGGCTATGAGGCATCAATATATTGTATCTGTAATATCGTGTACTCCTCGGTCGATCTGCTGAGCGAAAAACCAGTTTCCGGGAGATAAAACAGTGCAATACTTTGTTGCTTTTTTAAAGAAGCCGATGGCAGTTTGATTCGAACCAGGCCTTTTCATACGGTGTGGAAGGGCGATGATTGTGACTCTTGTGCTAACCGTGCTTGCCTTTGTTGGTCCTGCACTTATGCTAGTTTCGTCATACTCTCTCGAGTCAACTCATTAAAGGCGCCTTTGTAATTTACTCTCGCTGTTCGTTCCAACTGTCGACTTGCTCTGGGCAGGGCCGGTGGAACACGGTAAGCCTGGTAAGCAGGGCATAGAGGCGTAAACATCTGGGGACGCCGAAATTTAAAATTTTTATTATTATAAAATATTTTTATTTAATAAAAGTATCTCAAGGGCGCCAAATACATTTCTGCCTAGGGGCACCAAAAACCGTAGGGCCGTGTCTGGCTCTGTGGGTTTATTCTGTATTCATTCGCGTACAGTGTTTCCAACGGTTGAGTGTGGGTTTACCACTCTTTCTGCTATCTGGCGAATGGACATGACTGCTATATGATGACTTGTACACAATAACTTGGACTTCGGACTGTTTACTATATGTATCTATTTTTTTGGTTGCTTTAATGTATATATTTTTGTGTCGTCTTAGAAGGTCTTTCCCACACTAATTGGGCAAAAACAGGAAAGAGAGTTATGTAAATTATCTGTATATTGGACAGTAGTGTTTCCAAACTTTGAGAGCGGCGCTTAATGCAATAAATATCACACCTCTTGTGACTGGTTCTAAATGTTTTTTTTTTTTGCCTATTTTTTGAAATCTACCCATCCATACTGGGTAGAAATGGCCCGGATTCGAATCTCGTCAATGATGTGAGGAACTTTTATGGGCTTTTTAGTTGGTTGGTCAGTTTCCACTCTTTACCCCCCCCCCCACCCAAAACTCCGATTTTTCGTCTAGAAAGGGAAGCCCACCAAAAATACACGCGATTTACATGCATACACCGATTGAGGTAATTCTAGGTTGACCCTAATATGGTTATTTTTATTCATTTTTTTTAGTTTACCTGCTATTTATTGTGCATTACGTTTATATCCCACTTTTAACTGATACAGACATATGTTGACCTCTAGAATTAACTGTTACTTCCAGAGATAAGGCGTTTTAATGTAAAGAAAAGAAAATCATAATCAAATGCTTCCTTTTATGGAAAACAGAAAAGTGATGCGTACTTTACTTTGTTCCTAGTGATATATGAAGCAAATTATTTTTAAATTGTATTGAATTCTATCTACCATTGAGTGTACATCTTCCTTTTATGGTCGTGTTATTCACGTATTTTTAAAGTGTCCTTAAAGGGCATTTCAGTATGTTTCACAGATAAGACTGCAATGTAAAATTAAGCTTAAAATTTTAAATAGTTTCTTCGCAATCCACAGTTTTTTGGTTAAAGTCAGACTCAGGAGCCTGTTTTATCTGAGAAGGTTTTATCATAAACACACTACAAGAGTCCCATGCAGTTCGTTGGTGGCTCTCCTGTTCTACGCTGATGGACATAAGTAAGAAACCTAATGACCAGTATAGTGGAATGGAAAGATAGTGCAGTGTAACCTGTGTATGTTAATTGTTGCCATATCCTATCTCCATCATAAACTACCCTTGCGGATTGCACAGCATTACGATCGCTGCATTCGTTCCACTGCAGAAAAGGCCTGAGTTTTGAATCCTGCCAAGAGTTTTTTTTTTTTTTTTTTTTCCCGCGCCTTAACTGAGTTAATCAGTCTCTGGAGAGGATTGCGCGTTTCCCTCCCGGAAATTCTTGTTTTCATCCAGCAAAGCGGCCATAGAATGCACGCACATGCAGTTTACCGACGATTATACAGTAGACTGTCGAAATAACGGCACATTGAGATCGGTGCCGGGGAAAAAAAAGAAAAGAAAAAAAAAAAAAAAAAAAAGAAAAGAAAACGGCAAGTCACGTGATTACTGTATTTGTTTAAGCTCGCCATTTTGAAAGTGAATTCTGTACTGATATCACAGATTATACGCTGCTTTACATTTATTTTAAACTAAAAACCCCTCACTATGGCTCCTGATGTTATACAGAGAAGAAAAGAAGAATAATTAAGAACATTAAAGCTTAGTGAGAAACTTGATATGAAATTAGAACGGGCGTAAGTAGCAGTGTATTAATGGCAGAGTATAAAATTGGATCGTCAACATGTTTGTTTTTTATGTGCAGTTAATAAAATTGCTTTCTTCTCTATATCCTTTTTAGCTTCATTATTTTTGCATTAAATATATTTAAAATAAAACTTTCTAAGATAATGGAAAAATCGAAATAACGGCATCTTGAATAACGTAAGGTGCCATTATTCTGAAAGTCTACTGTACTGACACTTCATAGCTTTCGTTGCTCTGATGGTGGTGGGGGAAACACATCATAAATAGTCACACAAGCGAAACCCGAATATTCAGTTGTTTACCCGAAGCACCTTACGTCTACCTTATGATAGGTTTACAATATCAGACAGCCTTTTGTCAGTATTATTATTATTAGCTATATGATGCAAGGAACTTGAGGCTTTTGCTGCACCAGCCGAGGAAAAAAAAAAAAAAAAAAAAAAAAAAATCCAGAGTTACCGAGAGAGAGAGAGAGAGAGAGAGAGAGAGAGAGAGATAAGGGAATCACCAAGAAAGAGAAGAATGATGATGTTCTTGTTTACCTGAGTGTGGTACTTTTTATGTAGATGTGTGTATGGTTTTTGATATTGTGCTATGGCCTATTAGTTCACAAGCTGAAAGTATGGAATCAGTGTGCTAATGCTGACCTGGTTCTCTCAGTACCTAACAGATCTACAGGGAATTGTGGATGGCACTACCTCAAGTTCATTTTCTGTCTTCCCAGAATATACTCTTTGGGTTTTCCTTGGGGCTGACGCGCCTCTGTGGGCAGGAGTGGCAGTGCGTAGCACTCACTTCTTGATTAGACCGGGGTTCGAGCCAGTGACCACCAAATACGGAGGATGCGGAACGGTCAGGGAATGACCACCGCATATCCCCAGAGCAATATGGCCTTAGTTGCTAATGCTCCTAAAAACCAAATAAAATAAAACCTTGCTTTTATTTTTAATATACAGAAATATCAAAAATTTATTCTCCAGAAGTCCATGGATATTTTATATATATAGGTGCATTTGCCATATCCTATCCTGTTTATTTAATCTTCAAATGTCTTATGATTTTACTCTTTAATGCAATCTCTTAAATATTTTATATATATTTGAAAAAAAGTTTAAAATAGTTGGAAACGGAATCTTTCATAATAAAAATAAAATAAAAAGATACAGCATACGTCAGAGGCAGCAAAAAGCATATTCCTCTACATGATGCTTGAAATATAACCATACAAATAAATTAGAATGAGAGTTAAAATAAAATAATGCCAGCAGTATAGCAAGACAAGAGCAAAAATAGTCAAAATTAAACCTAAATTAAATCAAACCAAACAGGGAGGGAAGAGAGGGGTAACAAGAGTAAAAATATTGCAGCAGAAACTCTAAAAATAATTTAGAAAATCTAAATGTAAGAATAATAATTCATTGAATTTTGAAAGCCAATTAAATAAAAATTTTACGGCGGGCACCAGGTACAAATTTATGTGAAATATCACCAACAGAGATGTAAACCACTACAATAAAACAAACCAAAAAATGACCATTATACCCATCTCGACAGAGGACCACAAGGCCAATAATGGTCAGGGAATCACTGCATTTCGATCGCTAGACAAATTGCCGCAAAGGAGAATAGATCGAAAGATCAGTCCGCCACCCGATTCCCAGATCAAACCGCCAATGCAGGGGACTTGAACAGCAGTGGTCTTGATACAGCAAAAATTTAAAAATAGAACAGATACGAGCACTCCTAAATTATTTTAGAGAGTTTCTGCTGCAATATTTTTACTCTTGTTACCCCTCTCTTCCCTCCCTGTTTGATTTAATTTAGGTTTAATTTTGACTATTTTTGTTCTTGTCTTGCCATACTGCTGGCATTATTTTAACTCTCATTCTAATTTATTTGTGTGGTTTTATATATATATATATATATATATATATATATATATATATATAAAGAATATTTATTATTAGTATAAAATATAGTAAGTAGATATATATGCTTAGAATTAGACTAATGAAAATACGGTGTACCCTGGGAGCGATTATACATGTTGACCGAAAGGGGGGAAAGAAAGGAATCGAAATTAAAATAAATGTAACAATAGAAGAAATATACCAAATGGAATTTTGAAGAGACGACCAAGGTGGAAATAGCATTGCAGTGTCATTCATAATTTTAGTGTCTTCTTCAGAGGTCATCCACCAAAATAATGAAAAAGACAGCAATACTCTTACTTCTGTTTCTGACCTGTTCTGTATGTCAAGGTACACGTGCGAAATACCACGTGGTAAATCTAATATAAATTTTGAATATAATTTTGAATTATATTCGAAATTATAATTTTGAATATAATTCAAAATTATAATTATAATAATTTTGTATTATAATTTGAATATAAATTTGAATATAATCCCTCCAATATAGTTTTATTTCAGAGCAGCATCAAGGTTTTATTTATTCTGTTTGAATAAACTTTTGGATTCCTTCACCCCCCCCCCCCCTTCTCACCACACCAGGAATCCAAAAGTTACTCAACTGAACCTGTAAGGCTACCTAAAATCAGTTTTAAAATTAATGACAGCATTCCAGTCCAAATGACCTTTTACTAAGGAAAATAAAAAAAAAGAATGGTATTTCTGTTCAAATAAATTTTTTTTTTTTTTTTGACACTATGAAGAAATGAAATCAGTCTTGCATCGTTATGGAGTTTCAATCAGGAACTTACTCTATACACAACGATATATCAAACCAAGTACCTTGAATTAATGTAATATGGTTTTCTGCTCTGCCCACTAATCTATTGCCCTCGCCAGTAGTACAGTTGATATAAGCACCGTCCTTCCAACACTGGGTACGGTCAACGATGGAAGTAATTTTTATGGGACTTTTTCTTGACATGGCTGAAGTTAGTCAGTCTCAGGCGAGGCTAGCGTGTTTTTTTTTCATCGCCTCAAAACTCTGGGTTTTCTGTCAGCAAACAGACAAATCGACCACAGAATACACAATTTACAGACATAATATATATACGACAGAATATTGTCTAAGTCATTGATGTGCCTAAGCCCTTATAACAACAGCTAATCTATCAAAAATTCTCAACATTAAGTATAAAACTTTAACTCAATAAAATCAACTGGAACTGACTAACTATCTTCAAGTTACTAATTATTCAAGTTACCAGTCACCAGCAGCAACAAGTTTTTTCCTGCTGGAAACAACTTGTTCCTGTTAGGTTAGTTGATTGTAGGGTTTTAGGCACATCAGCAACTTAGGCCATATTTTTCCGTATATAATCTGTTTGTAAATTGTGTTCTGTGGTCGATATGCTATTTGCTGGATAAAAACCCTAGTTTTGAGAGAAAAACCATGCTATCTCCACCCAAGGCTTGCTATCTCGAGCACTTTGTGAAAAAGCTCAATAAAAATTCAAATTTCTTGTGTCATTGATGGGATTCGAACTCTATAGTCTTTTCCAATGGTACGGTGATTATACCAACTCTGCTATCAATGAGGTTGTTAATGCTAGGACCTCATCACTTTTTCTCAACCTGTGATACATGAAATTGACATCTCAAATATTGACAAAATTCTGGTAAACCTCCAAGAACAAAGCACTATTCTCTCGATACTGAATGGCATTCTAAATTCAATGACCTTGATTGCTTCAAGCACTTCCTCCCGGCTAGTACTGTTCCCTTTTTAAATCCCATCAATGAATGGACTTCCCACTGATGCTGTTGCTTCCCATATTAGCATCACTGAGATCCAATGCTCACAATGTAGATTCCAGGCTAACATCATAGGAATCTAGCATGTTGGTTGTGCACTGCTCAGCCTATGAAAACTCGGAAATGGGGATCCTGGTGGTTGAAGGACCCAGTTTTAACAACTTTGTCCCCTGCTTCAATAAGACAGGAGACCCTGGGATGGCTAGCCCAGGATCAATTGGGTAGCGGGTTCACCTGCAAGAGCCAACTGTGTCAGTGACATTCCCTACCTTCATGGTCTTAGGGATTGGATTCAGGCTAGAGGAGGTTAATAGGGTACTTGGGTAGCTCAGGCATTTTGTTCTCAAATGCATTTATTAGTAGAAGTAACATTTCAACTATAATCACCGTTCCAGCATTGAAATAATAGATCAGTCAGGCTAATAATTTTCACCATCTCTCATGGTTAGAGGCCTTCCATATAGCTGTGGTAGGTTCCACCATCAATCGTAATGCTGGAACCCACAAACATCTTATTATGGAGGGTATCGTTTTGCAATGTGATGAGAGATGGTGACTTAACAACTTGGCTAATGTACGTTACAACAACAACACTGAGTCTAGCAGTTTATGTCCTCTTCCATTATTCCTACCCTCCCTCCCTTTCTTTTCTTTTCCTTACCAAGTGCAATGTGTAGCTGGGTATCTGTATGCATGTGCAAGGTTACCTTTCTGTATTATAGTAAACTTGCTGGCGTAGGCTTCAGTAAGTCGACAAAGAGACTCTTTGCCTCGAAAGCTACTTGCCCCATTTGCTTCATTTTATGTTTTTTATTCAACTTTGTATTTTAATGTTGTAATTAATTTGTTTCGGTTTTATTTTTAACATAGTTTAATTTTTAATTATATCTTTTTGTTTCAATAAACTTTTGGTTTTTATTTAATTAGTTACCGGTTGAGGTGATATTGTTTTAGTGTGTTTAAACCCCAATGCTCCAGGCCTTTTCTCTAAAATGCATTTATTGCTTGCCAAGGTAGTGACTGTCATAACTGGGCACCATGGTGAATGGAGTCCAGTCACTGAACGAAATAAAAATCTCTGTGAATCCTGATAGTATAAATCTTTTTTCTGGAACCCCAACAAGGTCCTTACCAGAAAATTATGCCATTGAACCAGATAATGTTACTTCAGCAAAGAGGCCCCGAACTAAAACCCTGTTGGGTCCAACATCAAGATACCTGATAATTTACTGAACTTGTGGAATATATCATCCTTCTTTATTCAGGTTTGGTAGTGCTGCCATGCTCTACAAAATCTAAAACTGCTGCATTCTGGGGACATCATTGTTGAAACAAGGTATGAGAAGAAGCACTCAGAACAGTTCCTCTGAGTTCTTCTCATAGTATTTTTCCATCATAGTATTTTCTCATCACTCAAGTTTTTTGGGGTTAATGATGTTTTTATTTTGTGAAAAAGGAAAAGGAACCTACTTTAAATATACCTAAAATACAGAGATACCAAGGTAAAATGTTAAATTCAATAAGTGTTTTGGTACAGATATATATATATATTTTTTTTTTTTTTTCCTATGTTTAAGACGACAAAAGTTTTTCTTTTTCTTGGTTACCTTGCCGATTCTACAGTTCTTGGCTCGTTGAAACCACTTTATCTTCCTTTTGCAAGGCTTTGATTAAAGAGATCAAATGTCTGCATTTCTATAATTACCCCACACTTGAGAATGTCTCCGATCGCTCATTTGGACCTCCATGATTGTCTTTTGAACATAATTTGTAATATCTCCATGCATGGGCAAATAATGTTTTTGTTCACCAAATTTTCAAATACGTGCAATATCTTAATTCAAGTTTAACTGATTTATGTTAAACTTGAATTAAACTATTCAATATCAGTTTAAATTAAACTATTCAATCAGTTAAATCAGTTAAACTATTCAAAGTTGAACTGATTTACAGCTAAGCCAATGTTTCGTGATCGGTTTAATGTTTCAATAAATTTATGAAAATATTAAAAATTGTGTATTACTTCGAAATCCAAAGGTGGTGCACTGCACCACCTTGCACCATGCTGCCAGTGCCCATGTCTCCCTGCAATTTACAATATATTCAAATAGAAATTCCTTGTTACTGAAGCCTATCTATCCAGTTGTGTGATTAATAACATTTGACCTACTACCTTTTCTGAAATTTGTAGGTGGCAGTGACCATTTAAAAATATCAAATTCTTATTCTGATTCATAAATAAATTCATCAGCATCAGCCAAAAAAAACAAAAAACAAAAAAACCCTTATTTCCTCCATCCACTCACTCCAAATGTTTGTCAAGTTCTCCCTTGAATCTATTTAAGCTATCAACTTCTACAACAACAGATGGAAGTTTGTTCCAGCAATCAACCACCTGCTGGCTAAAGGCAAACTTCCGCACATCTATCCTACAACCGTCTTTCCTCAATTTGAATTTATGCCCTCTCAGGTGATTATTCTGAGCAAGAGGAAGAATCCCATCAGCATTGAGCATGCTCAAACCATTCAAGGCTTTATACACCTCAATCAGATCACCTCACAGGTGCCTGGTCTCTAGACACTGTAATTTGCAAAACTTAAGCCTTTATTCTTAAGAGCAACCCTTTGTTCCATTCACTAATCTTGTTGTCCTTCTCTGTACTTGTTCCAACAGCTCAACATCCTTCTTAAAATGAGGCCTCCAGACCTGTATACAGTACTCAAGATGTGGTCTGACCATTGCCTTATACAAGGGATAATCACCTTCTTATCCCTGCTAGAAAAATTCCTGTATATCATTGACAAGACACCATAAGCTACTCTTACAGACTATCTGCACTGCTCAGAAAACTTCATATCTGCCTGCACAATTACCCCCAGGTAATTTTCATTCTCTACCACTGTCAGTGTGGTACAACAGAGTTGATACATTACTCTGGGCATACTGCTTCCCATATGTAGTACTTTGCATTTGTCAAAGTTGAACTTCATTTGCCACCTCTCAGCCCATCTGCTCAACTTTTCTAGATCCTGTTGCAGCAGTGTACTGTCATTAGTGTCATTAACAACCCTGCCAACCTTCATATCATCTGAAAACTTGGACATTAAACCTGATATATCATCATCAATATCATTTATAAATACAGAAAACAACAATGGACCTAACACTGAACCCTGAGGGACTCCACTAATAACATTAGTCCACAAAGAGCAGTGTCCATTGATTACCACTCAGTCTTCTCCCACTTAACCATCCCTTTATCCATAGCAGCAATTTTCCTACAATGCCACACTGCTCCAATTTGTGCAACAGTCTTCCATTTGCAACAATATCAAAGGCTTTTCTAAGATCGAAATATATGATATCAAAGTTATTCTTTGCACCCAGTTCCTTTGTGACTACATCATAGTATCCAATCAAATTAGTCAGACAAGACTTCCCCTTAACAAACCCATGTTGTGACCGAGCTATAACTGAAGTCTTGTCTAGATGATCCTGCAATGCTTCTTTAACCAGTGCCTCTATTGATTTCCCTGGAACAGAAGTTAAACTAACAGGTCTGTAATTACCTGTGTCTCCCTTTGATCCTCCTTTGTGGATTGGGGTCACATTTACACATCTCCAGTCTATGGGTGCCTCCCCTGAGTCTGAAGAAGCTCTCATAATTATGGCTAAGGGTTTGCTTACTTCCTTTGTTGCCTCCTTTAATCTAACCGGATAGATCCCATCCATCCCAGGTGCCTTTTTTATGTTTATCCTCAAAAATTTCTCCTCCACTTCTCAGTTATTACAAAATCATCTAGCTCACTGTCAGAGTTTACTTCACCTCTGGCATTCCCCTTCCTGAATTACTCCTCATGTGTGGATGTAGATACAAAATACTTGTTTAGTTTGTTAGCCACCTGAGCAGGATCCTTAACTGTTGAACCATCAATATCCAGTACTCCTCAGATTCATTAGGGCTATAACATACACTCTCATTTTTCCTTTCCCAGTGCTATGTCACACTAAACAGACGCAACATTGCATTGTCCACCAACATCAGTTGGATGCACTTCCTTAGATTTTGTGTTTCTTAACTAACAGCATAACCCCTTCTCCCTTCCTGTCCTGTCTATCCTTTCTGTACACATTGTACTCCCCAAATTCCAGTTCTGCACTGCTTATGTCTGTGTGACAATTTTTGCACAATATGTTCCCCATTGTCCTGACAGTAGTCAGCTACAACAACTAGTTCCTTTGGGACCAGCACATTCTGCCTTGGGGGTTGTCGCTGTGTTGCGTGATGTCCAAGTGCAAGCTCTGGCATTGATGTGGGCAGCTGAGATCTTGATGGGCCCCTCAATTTAAAAATCCTTCGAGGGCTTATCCACCCTGACCTTCAAGCTCTCATATAAGCCCATAACAATGCCAATTTGGCGCCCGATTTCCTCGCACTCCTTACATCGCGTGCACACAAAGACATTCCCCTTGGCAATATCATTTCCCATTTCTGATTGCTCCACAAACATCAAACAAGCAGTACATTTCAATAGACTGTGATTCAGAGGACAGCTGCCCCCCTCAGTTCTCCCCGAGCCACAGCACTTCCACTAGTGAGCCTTTTGCTTTGCTGCTCTGGTCTGAGTCATGATTTCTATTCAAGTTCAATAAAATTCCAATACAAAATATAACCCTAAACCTATATCCCAATGCAGTTATAACACACACACATATATATATATATATATATATATATTTCGGTATCGAATATTATCTCCGAGTTACGTTATATGACTTTCTTATCCCCTGTCAACTTATATTTATTAATTTGTGATGTTACGTTTGTAGTAACTAGGTCGCTATATTTATTTAGTTAAAAAGTACAATTCAATTGACAATGAAATTTAATAAGATTAATAAATTTTACTGATTAATTGATACTATGCTCGCTATCTAGTTTTCCGTTAAATCTTACACTGGCACACGTATCGTATAACAATGGCGGCAAGTTACGAACGGTTAATCTACGGACACAAGGTATTATTTACTTTCCAAATCGTGCTATCTAAATTCAGAATAAACCATGAAGCTTGACTAGGTCTATAAGCTACTTATAGAAAATAATTTAATCTAACAATTAAGTCAATAAAGTGGCTAAGTATAATTAAAAACTTTTCATTCATGGCAGCTGCAAAACCTGTCCACACGTGGATTTGATACCCTTACCGATACTAAGTAATAACCTACGAAATCTCCAACTAAATTCAATTTAAACTAAAGTATTGTTACTAGGAATATAAAGTAACTCTAAAAAATAAATTAATATGCCAATTTAAGTCAATAAAAAAGCAAAAACTTCTCTATTTGGTGGAGCCGTAAAAACTTCACCTGTTCACATGAACTCTCGCACCCACTCTCATAATAATAAAAATATCTTGTAGATTCCATTCTTCATTTCTTTCAGATGCAGAATGCATTATGCATATCTGCAATAAATATAAGTTTGTAACTGTTTTTAGGAAGTAATTGTCATGTAATCAGAAATTTATATAATAAGGGCTTATTTTAACTTTTAACCTTTATTTGTATTTTTTGAATTCAGAATAGTGTTTTCTATCAATTTTTGTCGTTACAAAGACTTTTTTTTTTTATTGTTCTGCATTGATTAGTATTAGATTAGTAGTAGTACACAATGTTGCAAGAAAGCAAGCTTATGCGGCATCAGTCAAAAAAAAAACTACACTTCCCTTGCACCTGTTCATTCCCTCTAATATTTGTATATTCTTCCTTGAATTTATTTAAGCTATCAACTTCCACAACAACAGATGGAGGTTTGTTCAGTAATCAACCACATGCTGGCTAAAGGCAAACTTCTCCACATCTATTCTGCAACCAGCCTTCTGCAATTTGAATTTGTACTCCTTCATGTGTGTGTAGTCTGAGCAAGAGGAAGAATCCTATCAGCATTAAGCTTGCTCAATCCATTACTTTGAATAAGTTATTAAAAATAACATAACTTTGAATAGGCATGTGTTTATATATTGTGTGTATTTGCTGGGGTGCCACTAGGAGGTGCGTTATTATTTACAGCAACACTAATACCATTTATCGTGGGCAGACAAAATATACTGAACGCAGATGATATCAAGCTACTTATTCCACCGGAACCAACCCCGAAACAATGACATCTATCATTAATAATAAGATCCGCTAGGGCAACTCATGCAGTTTTGTCAATGATATACAGGAATTTTTCCAGCAAAGGTAAGGCAGTGATTATCCCATTGTATAAGGCAATGGTTAGACTGCATCTTGAGTGCTGCATACAGGTCTGGAACTACATGTTTAAGAAGAATGTAGTTCTCTTGAAGTGGGTGCAGAGAAGAGAAAGTAGATTTGTCTAGGACACAAAGGGGTACTCATACTATGAAACACTTTGGTTCTGCAAATTGCAGTACTTGGTAGCTAGCCACTTAAGAGTAGATCTGATTGAAATGTTTAGGGCTTTAAATAGATTGAGTAAACTAAATGCTGGTGGCATCCTTAATCTTTCTTGGACAATGCTTGTAAAGGACATATAGGATGGAAAAAGGATGGCTGTAGGATAGATGTGTGCAAGTTTGCTTTCAGCCAGAGTATAAATGTTTGTGGGAACAAACTACTGTCAGGTGTTATGGAAATGAGTAGTTTGAATAATTTTAAGGAATAATTAGACAAATTACTAGATAGGATGGACAGATGGGGTAGGTATATATTTTTATTTTGGCCAATGCTGTTATTAGCTTACTTTCTTACATCATTTGGCATTACTAATATGCTATTAAATGCCAATGTGGCGAAGAAAAGTTAGTTAACATCAGTACTTTTAAAACTCAGTTAAAAAAAACAGTCTACTGCTTCTATGGTCATCTTTGAAGACACTGATTTCTAGATGAGATCACCTATCTCTGTTAAGCATAGCCTTGACTTCTAATCTGTCTTGGCATAAACATATTACAAATATTGCTTTCTTTGCATAAAAAAAAAAAAAAAAAACTACTCCCTAAAAAAAAAAAAGAGAACTTGGTTTCTATCTGAAATTACTTTTTTTCTAACTACTATGTCACTTTGTACAAATCTCAAATCTGCCCTACCAGGGAATGTTGTTCCAATATATGGGGTGGTGCCACCAAAAACCTCTTTCAAACTTCTATATCTCATTCAAAAGATGGCAGTTAGGTTAATTAATGATCTGTTTCTTACAAAGTCTCTCCACTCTGTCTCATTGGATGTTTAGCTTCTACTGCTTGCCTGTTCTGTTGATATTCCATAGGCATTGTTCTTCTGAATTTGGATCTGTAATTCTCTCTCTTTCAAACCAGTCCAAACAAATGCTGCAATCAGTCAACATTCATTTACTATCCAACTTACAGAACCAACGTTTTATCTTCCTCATTTATCTTTTCTACTTCTGTTCTCTGGAACAGCATTCCTTTGCAAGTATTTCCTGAAAATTAGAATCCGAAGAAATTCGGGTCTAATATTACCAAGTATCTTCTGTCTTCTCAGCCTGCTACCCATACACAGTACTAAGTACTATAGGTTTTAATGCCTTTCATGTTTCGATTTCATTTAAAAAAAAAAAATATATATATATATATAAATAGCGTACATAGTGCTAATAATATTGAAATGGGATTTTCTCCACTTTAAATTATATAAAGTTATATTATTATTTTTCTAATGGCACTAAACGGTATAATTATATACTGTTTAGTGCCATTAGAAAAATAATACCAGGTTGCATGTTAATTTTTGTTGAAATAGTAGTTTGTATACTGAATCTCACAGTATAATTTATAGTAAAACAGTTTTTTTTTTTTTTTTTTTTTTTTTTCATGTTTCTAGGGCACTGTAGAGGTGAGTAGTGAAGTAGCTTTCTGCTTGGCAGCTCTAGTACTTCAGGCAACTCATGGAGACTACATAGAGTAAGTACTGTTTAAATGTTGCCTTTTTGTCATTTATTGGTGGTTTGTCAATTATTTTTTGTGATTCTGATTGGAGAGGTAGCATGAAAATAGCCCATTTATGAAATTATTATTTTCAATTTCCAAAAAAAAAAAAAAAAAAAATACTGTGTGGCTTGTAATCCCTATTTGACATCTCTACCACTAAACTAATACAGGAAAATAATAATATAGGGTTACTATATTATTATTTTTTATCACAGGGAAAATCTTGGCCCTTCCCTAGAAATTTGTCATTGCAATAAAAGAGTTGGTATTATTGGATTAGCCCACGGATGAAGGCAGGATATGGATAAATTCACTGAAGGGCTCAGTGAGAAAATGTCATACAGTCATGCCAGTTCTTTGTTTAGATTTTTTAAGGAATAAAAAGGGATATTGTAAAAATATTTCTTTTCTTCCAGTTTTAATGTCTAAGTGAAAAAAAAAAAAAAACAAGAAAAGAAAAATTAAAATAATTTCACAGTAGCATTAATTAATATAACCTATAATTTTAATACTTCAATATATAGCATAGCTGTAAAATGTGTACTGTATAAAAGTTATTAGTATATGTATTTTTTCCTTTTACTTAATATGGCATTTACAAAACAATTTGCATAATATACAGTTTTATAGAAATTGAAGGAATGCAAAACGTTCTACTTATTGATACAATTGTGAAATATTTTTTTTGCATGCAAGTAGTGTATTGAACCACAATCTGATTTTTTTCCCCAATTAGTTGACCTTTATCTGTTCTTAAGTAGTAGTAATGCCAAATGATGCAAGAAAGCAAGCTTGTATAGCATCAGCCAAAAAAAAAAAAAAAAAAAAAAAAACCAGTTCACCCATCCATACCCTCCAAGAATTTGTGTAGTTCTCCCTTGAATTTATTCAACCCATCCACTTCCACAACAACAACAATCTGTCTGAAAGCAAACTTCCTCACATTTATCCTGCAACCGTCCTTCCTCAACTTGAATTTTTGTTTCCTCATGTGTGTAGTCTCATCAAGTGGAAGAATACCATTAACATTCAGCTTACTCAATCCACTCAACCCTTTAAACATCTCAATCAGATCATTTCCCCTGCCCCACAGGTGTCTGGTCTCGAGATGCTATGGTTTTCAGAACTGAAGCCTTTTAAGGTAAGAGCGCTCTTTTCAACTAGATTGGTAAGACCAATCTAGTTGCCCTTCTCTGCACCCATTTCAGCAGATCTACATCCTTCTTAAAGTGAGGCCTCCAGACCTGTATTCAGTACTCAAGATGCAGCCTAACCATGGCCTTATACAAAGGGATAATCATTTCCTTATCCCTACTAGCAAAGTTTCTGTATATCATTGACAAACCCCATGAGTGAGCTGTTCTGGCAGCATGTCTGCACTGATCAGAGAATTTCATGTCTGACTGCACAATTACCCCCAGATCTTTTTTTATTCACCACTACCCTGAGTGTAGTACCACACAGTTGATAAGTTACTTGGGGTTACTGTTACTCTTGTGCAGTACCTTACATTTGTCAATGTTGAACTTTAGCTGCCATCTCTCAGCCTATCAACTCAATTTTCTTAGATCTTGTTGCAGTAGCTCATCCTGATGACTGTCGTTAACCACCCTGCCAACCTTTGTATCATCTGCAAATATTGAAAACAATAATGGACCGAGCACTGAATTCTGGGGAACTCCACTAATAAATGCTGTTCAACAAAAAAAAAAATTCTTTGAATTTGTTTCCTTTCTTAAAATAGGCAAACTTTACTAATTTTGGGTCGAAATTTTTTAATTAGCTCTAGTTTTTGAGATACAGTACTTTCAATATCGTCTAAGAATATAGTAATTTCGGTAGTATTCGGAGTGAAAAGTAATATTAAAACAATCTCATATTTACATTTTCTTGATACAACATAAATCACCGTTGTTTTTAATTAAAACATAAAGAAACAAGAACACAAGAAAATTGTACAGGAACCGAAAGTATTTTCTCAAAATGTGGCCTATTCACGACAGCACCTTCTTTTCACTTGTCACTTGTATTCCACTTCCAGGGCATCTTTTTTTACTGTCCAACAGTAGTCAGCAAGCATAGAAGCCTTCCACCTGCCCTGATATCTTCTTTCCATTGCTGAAATGTCTTGGTGGAATCGCTCACTGTGCTCGTCACTCACTGCACCACAGTTGTCAGGGAAGTCCAGATGAGAGTCGAGAAAGTGGATTTTCAGTGACATGTTGCAGCCTAATTGATGATTCTTTTCTAGAAGGTTGTTCAGTCTCAACATAGTTTCCAGCTCTTCAGTTTCCCAGGAAGTCATGCATAACACTTTTAAAGGTTTCCCAAGCTGCGTTCTCATTACCCTGGAGGACTCGCTTAAAGTTTTCATCCCTTAAAAGATCACGAATTTGCGGACCAAGAAAGATTCCTTCCTTAACCTTAGCATCACTCAGCGGTGGAAATTGTTCTCTCAGGTACTTGAAAGCTTCTCCATCCTGGTTCATCCTCTTAACAAAGTTATTCACGAGTCCCAGTTAGATGTGTAAAGGTGGCAGAAGAATTTTGCTTCGATCAACCAGAGGATTGTGCTGGACATCCCCCCCCCCCAGCACAGATTTTCCCTTAGAGGCCAGATTTTTCTCTTGTAGTGTGAGGATCTAGCCTGAGTGTCCCACTCACACATGAAACAGCAGTACTTTGTGTATTCCAACTGCATGCCCAGCAGTATTGCAATCACCTTCAGGTCTCCACAGATTTGCCATTGGTGGTCTTTGTACTTCATTGCTTCCAGAATTAATTTCATATTCTCATATGTCTCCTAAATGTGGACAAGTATTCAAGTATTTGTGTTTGTTAGGTGGGATCCAGGGTTTCCCCTATACACCGCAGTGTACTCTAAAAGCATATCGCTGAGCCGGCAGAAAAAAAAAAAAAAAAACTTTTCAAGGAAAGAACAACTAATAAAATGTTTGAACCCGTTACTGTGTGTAAGTGTGTGTTCTGTTGTATGTTGTGTGCCGGCTCCTGGCATTTCGCAGTCTGGGGGCAGAAGCAATTTCCTTCTACCCCCAGACTCCCGTCCCTAGCCACGTGGAGGCAGCCAGGAACAACTATACTTCATACTGATGCAAAACATCAAGAATAAATGGGAAGGACTTAGTAGGAAAATAGTTAGAAGAAAGAAACGGAAGAAATAGGTTAGAAAAGGAAACAGAAGAGGAAAAAAGAATTTCCTCAACACTAGTGGCAAATAATTAAAAACATTTCAACAAATATTGCTTTAAAACTCTTACTATTACAAAATATTATTTATATTTTGTTATATAAAATCTTCCAATTGAAAGCAAAAATAAGTAAGTATATTCAACTACAGTTAAGTTAAATTTGATTCAATAACACCAATTAACTTATTACAACAAAATTCAGCAACTATTGGAACAACACTTAAGTAAATAATTACATTTACCATTTAACTTAATGAATCAAGCACCAGCCCGAATGGGGCTGAAATTTACAAAATCTCAATTTCTGAGAAGAGATATACATATATACAAAACTAGAAAACAAACACAGAACAGACTCAGAAACCCAAAAACAAAACCAGGTAATAACTGTAAGTTACAATATAATACAAAAGTTCTAGAAGAGTTAAAACTTTGTTACATATTTACATTTAACTACGAGCTAAGACATCTCATTTACAACAGAAGTACAAGAAGAAAGACTCCACCCCAACCAGGGCAAAACAAAAACTGTGCATTATTATACCTAAAACACAAGAGTTAGATTCCTAATGGTGTCGATGTTATCTAAGAACTATCTGACATTAAGATTTTCCGACGTTTGAAAACCTTATCCGCAAAAGTTGAAAAAGCCCCAAACAATTCCAAAGAGGAAACCAAAAGAGGAAACTCAGAAACATCAAACACGTTTGTTATTAATTGAAAAGGAAGCCGTAAATCAACATATAAAGGACAGTCTAATATTATGTGTGGAACTGTTTCCAATTCACCACACAAACAGTTTGGAGAGTTAGCAAGACCGAAATGAAAAAGCTTAAAATTAATGCTACCGTGCCCAGAAAGAAGAAAGGTGAGATATAGACCTGGCGTAAACCAGGGAAAGTTATCCCTAGTAAAAATTTCTACTGTAGGTTTAAAACTATAAGTTACTCTTCCTTTTGTATTAAGATTCCAATCCTGTTGCCAGGAATCTTTAAAGAGTGCTGTCAACCTTTTACATTCCTCCTTATAGGTAAGATCCAAATTGTTAGAATACTGGTTCAATTGGACAAGAATACCTCGACTTTTATGGAACATAAGAAAATTTTGAATAACCTCATATTGAATTGGTAATTTCCCAGTTAAAACTAACAGGGCTGGGGTAGAAATGGTTCTGCAAGCACGTGATGTTGCTAAAAGGAAAAAACGTTGCGCTTGTATAAGATACTTTGCAACCATAGTTGTAGTACATTTACGGCCCCAAGCACCAGCAGCATAGACAATAATCGGGATAAAGATGCATCTGTAATATGTTCGAAGCACACTGGATTTTAAACCAGAAGTACATCTTGCTATATGAAGTATTTTGCCAGTGAGGATTTTAATTTTCTTTAGCAAGTATTTCGCATGCTGGACGAAATTTAGCTTATTATCCAGCATGACTCCTAAATATTTGAAAGAAGTTACAAGGCCAATAGAATTATCATTAAGTTTTACGGTTGGTGGTCTGTTAACAGCTAGCCGCCCCTTCAACAGCATCTGCTTTGTCTTTGAGACTGAGACCTCGAGCTTATGCAGTTGGCACCAGCAGTCAAGATCAAGGAGTGCGTCATTGGCACGTTCCTCCAATCCCAACCTGGAATTACCAAGGATGAGAACGACCAAATCATCGGCATAAGCAACTTTATGTGTATATGGTAGATTTTGAGTGAGCCACCCATCCAGAACAACGGACCAACAAATTGGTCCCAGAACAGAGCCCTGGGGGCAGCCACGAGTAACCTGTCTCTTTACAACTTCAAAGCCAGAGGAGACAACAATGTTACGGTTTGAGAAATAACTTGATATTAACCTGTATAAAGGAATGGAAACCTCGGCCTCCCGAAACCTCGCGAGGACACTTTGCCACCATAAGGTGTCAAAGGCCCCCTTGAAGTCTACAAAGAGACCAAGGACATATTTGCTATTAGAGGCAGCTGTCAAATCAAGGGTGGCATTAATGGCATCCACCGTTGAGTACCCTTTCCGAAAGCCAAATTGATTACGTGCCGAAAGAGAATGATTGTTATAATAAATCTGAAAACGAAGTGAGATTAATTTTTCTAGTACTTTGCTTAAAGCAGGAAGTAAAGCAATAGGCCTATATGAAGTAACCATATTTGCCGGTTTGTCTTGATGTTTTAATAATATTTTCAAATTTGCTACCTTCCAAGAATCAGGAAAACAACCACCAGCCAAACAAGAATTCAATAAGTCACTAATGCAAGTCGGGCAAAGCTTCCAGATTCGCTTCAGTATGGACACCTCCATCAAGTCCAGACCGGGACATTTGCCCGAATTAAGTGAACTGATGGAGTTGTCGATTTCAAAAATGGAAAAAGGTTCCTCAACACTTGAAGCAGAGTAACAAAGATGATTCAATCTTAAGGAAGTCTGCAAAGGACTCTCAGGAACGGTGATATCATCCTTTATTATTTCTTGTAAAATGAGAGTGATGGATTCCTTCCAAGAAAGAGTTTCCGTGAGATCTGGTTTTAGGATTGAAGAATGGATCAGACCAGGGTGAATCTTCTCAGTAACCAGTTTGAACACAAAACCCCAAGGGTCAGAATTTAAGTTTTTTGAAATTAGATCATCCCAAGCTTTTCTCTTACATTTATATATAGTATTGAAATAAGTTCTCCTTGATGTTTTATACTGTTCGTAAAAAGTCTGTATTTCCGCCTGGGGTCTGTGTGAACGCTTAGCCCTTTGAAATTTTCGCCTTGCAGAGCTAAAAGCTTTTCTCAGGTTCGAGAGCTCAGACGTCCACCAAGGGACGGAAGAAGGGGAACGAGAACATTTCTGCAATGTAGAGTCACAAACAAAAGAGAATAACTTCATAAATTCTTCAAGATGGGAATTAGTGTCCAGAGAATTCAGAAAAGCAATACAGGTAGGAGTAAAAGTATCCAAAAATTTTGCATCAAAAAGTGACCAATCTATATTAACTGTTCTATATCTGGGAAAATCAGCTGTGTGTCTGGAAGGGCCCAAGGAAACGTTAAATTTAATGTGGAATACAATGGCATTATGGTCACTACCGGACCACGTGGGCTGAACCGACCAAGAATAAATGTTACTGCCAAAGGCTCTGTTGGTAAGAGTTACATCAACACTGGACTGTCCGGAAGCAGAAACAAAAGTTGGAGGTGAATACGGAATGTTCCAAACCGTTAAACCTTTAGAAAAAATTAACTCCTCAAACAACTCACCCTTAAGATTTGGAGGAAAAGAAGACCAGAGCGACGAAGAAGAATTAGAATCTGTCATAATTAGTAGTTTTTCACCAGCTAAATGCGATAATACGTGGTCCAGATAGATTAAAAAAGGCTCAATTGGCTGTACACCTTGTGAACAACGCATGTACAATGATATAGCATAAAACTTTTCAAACGGACCCTCTATGCAGGCGCAGGCAGCAAAATTAGAACACAAGGTATTAATTTTAGTAACAACCAATGAGGGGTCAGCCACCACCAGGGCTGCCCAAACCATAGCCCTGGCATTCCCCCCAGTACCAATATGCTGTATATGAGAAGAGACTATTCGAAACGAAAAAGGAAAGCCTTTAACCAAACCCTTTACTGAATATAATTCTTGTAAACCCATAAACGAAATCTTTTTATCAATTGCAATTTTTGCTAAGTCATTAGTAACTGAAGCTGACCTCTGACAATTGAGTTGTATAACTTTTAGCGAAGGACTAAAAGAAGAATGGAGGATTCTATTGAAAATTAGTTTTTGAGCGAATCAGCTCCTGTGCTCGAATAAATTCCGGGCAGCTAAGATCCCTATAAGAGTGTTTACTATCCTTTCTCCTCACCTTACAGTTAACGCAGCAAGGGGGGGGAGTCTTTCTTAGTACAATTGTCAAATTGGTGACCTTGATCACCGCAGTGACCACATACATTAGCAGTTTGTTGACAAGTTTTTGCGGAATGACCATATCCTAAACAACGAAAACAGCGCGAAACAATGGTAAAGTCCTTTACACTGTGGGCTGTCCAGCCCAAGAAAACTCTACAATCCGAACTCAATAAGCAGTGTCTCATTTTCGGGGAAACCTCGAAAACTAAATGACAAGTATTTTTATTTTTCGAGCCAAACCTGAATCTTACTTTAGTATTTGTTTCAAAATCCTTTTTATCAATTTTATTACAGAGATTTTTCTCAAACAAGTCATCCAAAAAGTCCTCATCTGAGGAATCCCCAAGGATGTCAAAAACTACCAAGGTTGGGTTTAACTTCTTAGGATGTTCTATGTGAAGATCGCAGTCCGCAAATTTACCACAATTCTCCAAAGTACGGAGATCATTCTCAGTAGCAGTCTCTATTACTATCCCTTTCTCCCTTAGCTTTCGCACTGATTTAATCTTAACCTTCTTTAACTCTTGCTTAAAATCCGAAGAAAGGAGTTGTTTTACATCTTCGCTTGACGTTACCGTACTGTTTACGCCAGCTTTGACGAAGAGAACGTGTTTCGATTGAGCACCCGAAGGTGGAGGGGCTAGAGCTGGACCAGTTTGAGGTCTTAAATTAGTAGTAGTTACTGTAGCAAACGTGGATGCTGTCGAGGGATCTGAGGAAACAGACAAGGGTTTGGAGATTTCATCCAATTGCTGCGTCAGCGTATCCAATTTTATTTGGATATCCTTCAATTGGTTATCTTTAGCCAGCAAGCTGGCAGAAACATCCTCAAATTTAGTCAAGAAGTCTTCCACAGTTGCAAGTTTTGTACGAAGTTCTGTGATTTGGAAATCCTTTGATGTTAATAGTTCCTTCAAATAAATATTATCTGTAGCTGCACCCTGCAAAGAAGCAATCTCCTCCTTAAGCTTTGAAGTCGTCTCAACGTCTTTGGCAGCGAAGTCGTTGAAAAATTTCTTCTGTTCCTCCAAAGCAAAGGCCAACTTCTGAATTATCTCCTCCACACCATTCCAAAGTTGCCAAGATGATGTAATAAACTTAGATGGAATGCCCTTATACGAATGTGAAACTTCAGAAAACTGATTCTTATAAAAGTTAAAGGCTGAAATCAATTCAGAAGGATTACTAATGTCCACAATCAAGTTCTTGAGACTCTTAGACTGAGACTCATTCAAAGCCAGAGGGCCTTCAACTTTAGAAGGAGTACTGGTAAGAATCGAACCAATGGGTCCAAACTTCTGTGTAAGAGAACTGTCCAACACTGAAATGTTCAATAGTTGGGGACACTTACCTGTATTATCATCACGAGAAGTACTTGAGCTGGTGGAGCTATCCATTTGGAATGTAATTGTACCTAAAGTTTGATAATGAATAGTTCTGTTTCTACTCACCAGGGGCGTTCAAAAAATTCACAAAAATAAGTATTTTTATTCTGAATTACCACACCAAAAATGAGCAGGATCCGCCCAATAGGTATCGAGAAAAGGGCGATTTAAGTTTAAAAAATAACAGCCAAAACCAGCCCAAAAATAATATTGAAGGCAGGTTTGAGCAAACAAGACAATTATGCTTATATCTCAGTCCCTAATAAGCCAAAACCCCCAAAACTTTATGGAGGGGGTCTATAGGGCATGAGAAGAAAGTATACTAAAGGGCAAAATATTAGGAGAACCCAAACAAAAGTTACAAAATTTAAAAGACATAGTGATAAAAATGGCAATTCAAGTATACACAATATTTTCAAGGTAACTATTGGTTACCAAAACAAATATATTATAGTCAATGATAATGTTTATATAACAGTGCAGCCAATAATCTGCACCAAAGATAGTATAACAAGCTAAAATGGTATTACCAACAGTCTGTAATAACTCAATATACAAAAACGCTATAGGTTATAGCTACACCACAAAATGGCGACTCCCATATGGAGGCAGCGATGCAAACACAAAATGGTGACTTACAGCAAACAAAAGTCCGCCAAAACTCAATGACCTTTAAGCCTATTGGTCAAAGAGAATGGGGAAGACAGTATGGCTGCCAGTATTATTCCAATTTATTTGGTAGGCAAGAGCTGAAAAAATATAAATCATGGTAATGGCTGGCTATTTGCACAAAACAAATTAATCTTCAGTACCCCAGTGCAACAATCAGCCACCCTAGAGTTCCAGAATGGTGTCAAGACCTTTAACAACCCCAAGCTTGAGGGTCAAAGGCCAAAGCAGAAAAAATTTCTGTAAGTGAAGGGAAACAACAACGTTAAGTGTCAGCCATTGTTCAATGTTATCAATAGCGATAATTTCAATAAAAAATGCAAACTAAGGATGAGGAGCAGAGCACTATCCCTTCACTCACAGAGCCAAGAAAGTTATGAGTACACTCACCATAATTTCTTTGTTATGGGGACATACTTTTACAAAGGTGGGGTGGCCTAGAAAACACTGAAAAAGATAAATCCTGGGAGACTAAGAAAAACACGTCTGAGCGTATATAGAGACAGGTGCACTTTTTCTCCTAAATGTGGACAGCATGGCCTAGAGGAATTGAAGGAAGAGCATTGCCATTGTGGAGCAGAACAGCTTTTAAACTTAGCTTTGATGAGTCTATGAATAGCCTCCAGTCCTGTGGGTTGTGCTCCACATTCAAAGCTGACATCAAACCATTGACATCACAGCAGGCAACAAGGTCGTTTTCGCTTTTAAAATATGGAGTCGAAGCATTCTGCCTGCTCCTGTACATGGACACTTTGACATTTGGTTGCAGAAGATTTCACTATTGAAGCCTTGATACCAGAAGCTCTGCTTTATCTTTTGATAGATCTAGGTCTTGAATTAGATCACTTAGTTCACCTTGAGTTGAGTGATTCTGTGTGACTCACTCGGCAACTCAGGTTCTGGCACAAAATCAGGATCTTGTGATGTTGAAGGCCCAGGTTGACCATCATTCCTCACATTGTCCCCATCTTCATCAGACTCCAAAGTGTACACTTCTGGAGGGTGAGGTACAGGCAGACCATCCCCATGTGCCACTGGCGGATAGCTGATGGGATGTTGGGGTATTCCACTTCCTTTTTTTTGACATGCCATGCTGAAGACGAGGCACCATGCAAAAATAAATAGTCATTTACGTGATTTGAATGCTCCCTCCAAATCATTGGGATGGCAAAAGGCATTGAACGCCCTTTGTTATTCAACCATCCACGGAGATTTACAGCACTTGTGCAGCAAATATGAGGTGCCCAGGATTTGTCTTCATCCCCTACCTTACAGCCAGAATAATGGTAGTAGGCTGTCTTCGCAAGTGGAGTCAGTTGCTGTTTCCAAGTGGAAAATGTCACATCACAACACATTTATGTGGCATCCTGGCTTTTTATGGAATTTTTGTCCATAAACCTGAAAAGAAAAGAAAAGAAATGAATGGCACTTGCAAGGTAAATGATACACAGAAATACAAAAAAAAAAATAATAAATAAATAAAAATAAATAAACAAATAATAAAAAAAAAAAAAAAAATGCCATATCGGTTCCTATTTCAGTGTTACCAACCTATCTATTCTTTAGACTCCCAAATTCTCTAGTGTTCATCAATATTCCCCTAAATCAGCGATTCCCAACCAGTGATTCGCGAAAGTGTTCTGGGGGTTCGCACTAAAAATTCTGTAATGGCGTCTGCTTAGATTTACATAGGTATATTATTGTAAACTATAAAATATAACTAATAATAAACAATAAAGTAAAATCAAATTAAATTAAAATTAAAATCAAGAAAAACAGCAAGGATTTCTTTACTTATATAAACTCTAAAAGGAAGGGGATTAATATGATTGGTCCACTTGACATCGATGGTTCGACTGTTGATGATCCTGCTCAGATAGCAAACAAACTGAATGAGTATTTTGCATCTACATTCACACGTGAGGAATTATTACAGTTTGAAAATGGAAGAAATTTATCACATTTTAGCAGTGTGCTTAATGATTTTGTAATAACTGAGAGCAAAGTGGAGGAGAAATTGTCGAAGTTAAACATAAGAAAGGCACCTGGGGTGGATGGGATCTATCCAGTTATTTTAAAGGAGGCGGCAAAGCAACTAAGCAAACCCTTAGCCATAATTATGAGAGCATCCTTGGACTCAGGGGAGGTTCCCACGGACTGGAGATGTGCAAATGTGTCCCCAATTCACAAAGGTGGATCGAAGGGTGACACGAGTAATTACAGACCAGTTAGTTTAACTTCTGTTCCGGGTAAAATAATGGAGGCACTGGTTAAAGATGCATTGCAGGATCATCTAGACAAGACTGCAGCAATAATTCAAACACAGCATGGGTTTGTTAAGGGAAAGTCTTGTCTGACAAATTTGATTGGTTATTATGATGTGGTCACAAAGGAACTGGATGCAAAAAATAATTTTGATATCATATACTTGGATTTCAGGAAAGCTTTTGACACTGTTGCGCATGGAAGACTACTGCACAAATTGGAGCAGAATGGTATTAAGGGTAAGTTGCTACAATGGATAAAAGGATGGTTAAGTGGGAGAAGACAGAGGGTGGTAATCAATGGGAGCTGCTCTTCGTGGACTAATGTTATTAGTGGAGTCCCACAGGGTTCGGTGTTGGGTCCACTGTTGTTTTGTGTATTTATCAATGATATTGATGAAGGTATATCAGGCTTAATGTCGAAGTTTGCAGATGACACAAAGGTTGGCAGGGTTGTTAATGACAGTAATGGCAGTGTGCTACTGCAACAGGATCTAGATAATTTGGGCAGATGGGCTAAGAAGTGGCAACTGAAGTTCAACCTTGACAAATGCAAAGTACTGCATATGGGGAGAAGTAACCCCAGGGAAACGTACCAACTGTGTGGTACTACACTTAAGGTGGTAGAAAATGAAAAAGATCTGGGAGTAATTGTGCAGTCAGATATGAAGTTTTCTGAGCAGTGCAGACAGGCTGCTAGGGCGGGTCATGGGGTTTTGTCAATGATATATAGGAATTTTGCTAGCAGGGAAAAGGAGGTTATTGTCCCTCTGTATAAGGCAATGGTCAGGCCACGCCTTGAGTACTGCGTACAGGTCTGGAGGCCTCATTTTAGGAAGGATGTAGATTTGCTTGAGCGTGTACAGAGAAGAGCAACACGATTGGTGAGGGGAATGAAGGGATTCTCTTACCAAGAGAGGCTTAAGTTCTGCAAATTGCAGTGGCTGGAGACTAGGCACCTGTGCGGTGATCTGATTGAGGTCTATAAGGCCTTGAATGGGTTGAGCACACTGAATTCTGATGGGATCCTTCCACTTGTTCAGATTACGAACCTACGGGGACATAAATTCAAATTAAGAAAGGACAGATGTAGAATAGATGTGCGGAAATTTGCCTTTAGCCAGCGGGTGGTTAATTGCTGGAACAAACTTCCATCTGTCATTGTGGAAGTTGATAGGTTAAATAAATTTAAGGAGGAACTGGACAGGTATTTGGAGGGAATGGTGTGATTTTTTTTTTTTTTTTTTTTTGGCTGATGCTGCATAAGCTCCTACACTTGCTTTCTTGCATCATGTGCCACTACTACTACTACTAAATAAAAAGTAAAGAATTACCAAAGAAAGAAACCACATTTCCCACAATTCCTTATAATTAGTTTACTATCTTACAGTATATCATGTTAAATAAATATGTTTTCCATACTAAATTTTTTTTCATTCTCAATGACCATTGTTATGTATAGGTCCTTTTTTTTTTTTTTTAGAACCAAGAGTACTTAGTACTGTCCATGGGTTGAAGTTTGAAAAGATGAAAGAAGATACTTGTTGACATTAGACTTGAACTTCTGTACATTGTAATTTTCAGGAAATACGTATGAAGCAAGGTTGTTCCAGAAAAGAGAAGTTGATAGTGAATAAATGAGGAAGAAGAAAAGTTGGTTCTGTGAGTTTGAACTTGGACAGTAAAAGGATGTTGACTGATTTCAGCACGTGTTCGGACTGCTTTGAAAGAGAGAGCGGGAATTATAGAAGCCAATTCAGAAGAACAGTGCTTGTGCAAGTGCCTACAAAAAAGGCATGCAGCAGAAACACAAAGTCTGTGAGACTGAGTAGAAAGACTCTGTTAGAGATGAGCCGTTAATTAACCTAAGTGCCCTCTTTTGAATGGAATCTAGAAGCATGAGAGAGGTTTTGGGGGCACTGCTCCAGATGTGGGAACAATATTCTGTGGTAGGCCGGATTTGCGATTTCTACAGAGTCAACAACTGTTTGGAAAAAAAAGTAGTGCTGAGAGTGAAAGGGAAAATCCAGTTTTTTAGATGCAGAGGAAGCAATATTTGCAATATGCTTTATGCAGAGAGAGAGAGAGAGAGAGAGAGAGAGAGAGAGAGAGAGAGAGAGAGAGAGAGAGAGATTAGAAGTCAGGATAAACCCAAGATCTTGCCTAGAAACCAGAGCAATATCGAAAATGAGAAGAGGAATCCTTTTTTGCAAGATATAAGACAGGTCTGAGTTTTAGAAGAAATAAAATTAAGTTCTCTTTGCCCCACTGGAGATCGGCATTTAAGAATTTGGCAGTGGATACTCGAAGTTGAAGCTGTTAGAGTAGGACAAGGTTTCTCAAACTGGAAGGTGGAATGCAATGTGCCATCCTCAGCAAAAATATGGATAGGATTTCCAGTCATTGGAAGAAGGTCATTAATATACAAGAGGAAAAGAGTGGGAGAAAGAACTGAACCTTGGAGAACACCACAATTAGTGGAGAAGTTAGAAGACAGAGCCGTCTACCATCACTCGCATTGAGCAGTCAGAGAGAAAACTGAATACTCAGTTACATTCGCAAAGTTAACCACAATGCAAATTTACAGATTTGTAAAATCTTCAAGTATCTAAAAGATCTCAATCTGACTATAAATGCAAGAAAATCTGCTCAAATTACTTATTCCCTCAGAAACAACCCAACCGCATAGAAATAAAAATTGCCGATGTCCCAATCCCAAATGTCTATTCCAACAAAGACCTTGGAGTTGTTTTTGATAAAACTCTCTCCTTTAATGCCCGCTATTTATATGTTGCTCAAAAAATTCTAAAAGCAAAAAGGTTAATCAAACAAGAAACAGCAGCAATTCAAGACAAAAAAAAAAAAAAAAAAAGTCAAGTCATTAAGCACATTCAGAGATTCTCTTTCCCATTCTGTCCTATGCTTCCAAAATCTGGTCTGGTGCTCCTCAAGTATCCGTCAGGAAATTCCTTGCCCTAGAATATTGGGTTCTTAGATGGTTCAATAGTAAGCTTCGTTTTCCCCATAATTTTTGTTGAAATAGTAGTTTCAACTTTCCAGCTATTAAAGAATAGCTGGCTTTATGAAAACTTAAAAACAAAGCCTCTGCAACAAATGATCAACAACTCTGAAGTCATGCTTCTTGAAAAGTTAATTACTTCTGCAAGCAATTCACCAAACTTAGCCAATATAATAGCTGCTGCTGCTAACAGAGAAAATTCAAGAAACCAACAATTCATATCTAACCTCAAATGGACAGAATGTTCCCCATGCGTTCCTTTACCTCCTAAATCATCACAACATTGATTTCAAAAGGTAACTTAACTCTAAAGCCTACAGGAGTCAAGATATCCGATAAATGAAGAGTAATAAAAACAACAGCCTGCCTTCAACCCAGTAACTGAAACTGAAAGCCAAATTTGCTGTTCTGCAAAATTTTTATTAATTCATAAGGATAATTCCTATTCATTGTTAATGTTTATATGAAATCTGCTATGTATTCGATTATTTTATTTCCTTTGTATCGTATTATCTGCACTTAGCCATGTGCTGTGATGGGCTTTCTTTATTTGCAATAAATGAATATTTATTTATTAAAGAATAGCTGGCAAACCATAGGATGGAAGCTTATTTAGAAGACCTTTATGCCAAACATGATCAAAATGAGTAAGCCAACAAATAAGCCAATGAGTAAGCTAACAAGCTTCATAACGGGTGCCATCTGGTTGGTGGTATCTGCTGAGAATAAGTAACATTAGTATTCTCCACTGGTGAAGTTACTCATTCAAAGCTGTTCAATACCTCGGCAACTTATTGTGAAGGTATTCACAATATGAGATGTATCAAACAATGTATTCATACTACCTGGGTAGTAAAAATGATGGAAGCGCATTACCCATGCCTAAACAACCTTTTTTTAAATAAATGTTTTCCATACTAATTTTTTTTTTTCATTCTCAAGGATCATTGTTATGTATAGGTCCTTTTTTTTTTTTTTTTAGAACCTATAGTACTTAGTAGTGTGCATGGGTTGAAGGTTGAAAAGATGAAAGAAGATACTTGTTGACATTAGACTTGAACTTATGTAGATTGCAATTTTCAGGAAATACGTATGAAGGAAGGTTGTTGCAGAAGTTGAATGAATAAATAAGGAAAGATGGTTCTGTGGAATTGAACCTTGGCAGTAAAAGGATATTGACTGGTTGCAGCACTTGTTGTTCGGACTGCTTTGAAAAAGAGAGCGGGAATTATAGAAATCAATTCAGAAGAACAGTCCCATCCAAGCAACTACACAAAAGGCATGCAACAGAAACAACGTCTATGAGACAGAGTGGAGAGACCATTACATATGAGACTTTAATTAACCAAACTGCTCTCTTTTGAATGGAATCTAGAAGCCTGCAAGAGGTTTTGGGGACACAACCCCAGATGTGGGAACAATATTCCATGGTAGGCCAGATTTGCGATTTCTACAGAGTAAGCCACTGTTTGGGAAAAAAAAGTAGCGCTGAGAGCGAAAGAAAAAACCCAGTTTTTTAGATACAGAGGAAGCAATATTTGTGATATGCTTTATGCCAAGAGAGAGAGAGAGATAAAGATTAGAAGTCAGAGTAATCCCCAAGATCTTGCCTAGAAATCAGAGTGTCATCGAAGATAAGCATAGCAGCAGAAGAATCCTTTTTGTGAGATATAAGATAGGACTGAGTTTTATAAGGACTGAAATTCACTAAGTTGTCTTTGCCCCAGTGGACAATTACCTGGACATCAGCATTTAAGGAATTGGTAGTGGATATTCGACAAGTTGAAGCGGATTGAGCAGGGCGAGGTTTCTCAAAATGGAAAGTGGAATGCAAAGTGCTATCATCAGCAAAACTATGGATAGGATTTCTGGTCAATGGAAGTATGCCATTAATATACCAGAGGAAAAGAGTGGGAGAAAGAACTGAACCTTGGGGAATTCTAGCATTAGTGGAGAAGTCAGAAGACAGCAAGCCATCTACCATCACCTGCAGTGAGCGGTCAGAGAGAAAACTGGATACCCAATTACAAAGAACAGCTGGCAAACCATAGGATGGAAGCTTATTTAGAAGACCTTTATGCCAAACACGATCAAAAGCCTTTGAAATGTCAAGATCAATATGGCTTGAGTTTCACCAAACTTTTGCATTTAATTTGTCCATAGATGGGTAACATGACCTATATATCACCAGTGGGATGACACTGACAGAATCCATACTGACGATCGTTGATCAGATGAAAGATTTCCAGAGATTGAGTTGGCAGTTAATTGATTTCTCTATTACTTTGGAAAGAGTAGAAGTAATCGCAATGGGACGATAATTGGATGGAAGGGAATTGTCACCTTTTTTAGGAACTGGTTGGATATGAGCAAATTCCAAGCAGAAGAAAATACCTTTGGAATAAGAAAACAAAACAACACAAAACAGAAGCAAGTTCAGGGTGAAGAAATACCATCAGAATCTGGAGCTTTCATAGCATCAGATTAATCAAAACGATCAACATCCTTTTGACAGAAAACCACAGGATTCATTGAATGGAGTGTACTGGAAACGGTTTGAGATCATTAATACATGAGTTGGAAGAAAAATGGTATGCTAGCAGGTTAGCTTTATCTTTGGCTGATGTGACAACAGAACCATTTGGTTTTGACAGAGGTGAGAACAGAGATGGGCAAAAATTGCGGCCAATAGCTTTGGTAAAAGAGCAGAATGCTCGGCTACCATTTGGATAAGAAGCAAGTTTTCTACTCTTAGCGTGTTCGAAATATAGTTTGCACTGACTAATAACTGCTTTACAAAGTATAAATAATACTTAATAATAATTTTTATTATTGTGCAATGTCGCTTATAAAAACGTAGCACTGGAAATATTTTATAATAAAAATTCAGAACCATTATACGATTTCTCTGAAATCGTATAATAGGCTTAGGGGTTCGTGATAAAAATATTGCGTTGAAAGGGGGTTCGCAAGTCAGAAAAGATTGGGAACCGCTGCCCTAAATCATAAGATGGGCTATAAAGTGGAACCGAGAAGAGTATTTTAAATGTTATATTCGTTTTTCTCATGCTGAAATTAAGATTTGACTATTTTCAAGCCAGAAACATTTTTGATGTTGACTAGTGTAACATTAGTCCACGAAGAGCAATGCCCATTGATAACCACTCTGTCTTCTTCCACTTAATCATCCCTTAATCAACAGCAGTAATTTGCCGTTAATGCCCTTAACTTGCCCTTGATAAGTTATTCTGGAGTTATTGCTACCCTTGTTTGGTGTATTGCTCCAGTTACAGCAGTCTTATGTTCAACAGTATCAAAAGCCTTCCTGAAATGCAAGTATATGATGTCAAAATTATTTTTTGCATCCAGTTCCTTGGTCACTGCATCATAGTGACCTACCAGATTGGTTAGACAAGACTGCCCTTTGACATATCCATGCTGTGATTGCAGTATAATTGCATGCCTGTCCAAATGGTCCTGCATTACTTCTTTAACCAGTGATTCCATTATTTTCCTTGGAACAGGCATTAACTAACAGGTCTGTAATTACTCATGTTGCCTTTTGATCCCCTTTTATGAATAGGGGATATATTCGCACATCTCGAGTCCATAGGGACCTCCCCTGAATTCAGGGATGCCCTCATAATTATGGTTAAGAGTTTGCTTACCTCCTTTGCTGCCTCCCTTAATATAATTGGATAGATTCCATCTGCCCCAGGTGCCTTTTTTATGTCCATCCTCAACAATTTCTCCTTCACTTTCCTTTCAGTTATCACAAAGTCATTTAGTTCCTCATTAGAGTTTGATAAACTTCTGTCATCCCATTCCCTAAAGAATCCCTCATGTGTGAATGTAGATGCAAAATACCAATTCAACTTGTCCATAACCTTAGCAGGGTCATCAAGTAGTTCAACATCACCTTCAGTGTCTTGATTGTTTACCTGGAAGTGTTTGTAAAACTGGGTAATGGATGCTTGGCACATAGGGAAGTAAGGAGTATAATGACTTGAAACTTTTTTGAGTAATTTTTCTACCATGTGGATAAGAAGATTCAGAATTTTTGAGAGTTCTGAAAGGAAGCATTTGTTGGATCATTTTTTTCTTTTCTATATCTACTTTGCTGTTTTCTGAAAATGTTTAACTCCTGCTAGCTCTCATTGTCAGAATAACTGTATGCAAAAACCAGAAGTACTAGTTTATTTTTGTCCACTTTCAATGCAGTTATCTTTCTTATTTCTATTGCTATCCATCTCTTGTTTTACTTTTTTTGCTAGGATTTTTACTAATCAGCTGATATTTCTGCTCTGGAGTGTAAATTAAACCTTATGTTTCAAGAAGCCTAATGTCTTTATCACTTGGCAAGATCTGTTACTCAAGAAAATATTATAGGGTTTCACTGCAGTGGCTTGTGCTGACCACAGTATTGTATAAGTACATTACTGTACATGAACATGCACAAAAACATATGTTGTTTTGTCCTACACAAGTTAAAAGTCAGAAAATAAGCAAAATTTCTATTTGTTCAAAATGTTATTGCATTTGATGGAACCTATTTTGGAAGATTCATGTGAAGCCATATTTTCTAACCTCATGTATGGATAATGACATTATCATTATTGCTGATGTGAAATATGAGCTTGTACATTCAGAGCTTTCATAGATAATATATATTTTCACTTGGTGTATGTGGCACAGGCAGTGCTTGCTAGAAACTGTAGCTTACAGCACATCACTCACTCACTCCCTTCAGACTGACACTTCTTCTTACAGATTTTCAGTAAATCATAAGCTGCCTGGGCTTTTCTTTGATGAATATGTATATTTAATGGTGTGACTTCTTCTTTTGCAGTTCAACTATCACCTGATTTGTAGGCTGGATGTGGGTATTTTGAAGCCAATATTGGCTTTCCTATTAAAAATATCTCTGCTTTTTTCATGAGAAAGCGTTTTTTTTTTTTTTTCCCTGTCCATTTTCTTATAAATGTAGATAATGGTAATGTATATTCTTTCTGGGGTATTGCATATAGTGGCTTTAATACTTAAATTTTTTGTTTACATACCTCTTCTGGTCATTGGGAGAAGTTATGACAAAAGGTGATGATAACTTTTCCAATAATCAGAGGGATTAACCTCTTCCAGTGAAAGGTTCACTTCTTCATCTGGAGTTTCATTTGTCTCCTCTTCATCTTTTTCTCCATTTAGGATTTTTGCTTTCTCACATTGCAAAAATGTTAGTTTTATTTTCCTTCTTTATGTAACACATGAAAATGGCATCATTTTAACTTTGACCTTTCACTTTTGTTGATCCAGTTACAACCAGGCTTCAGTTATCTCCTTTAGCAGCTTGCTTTATCACTTAATTTAAACCAGCATTTATTTTTCCATTTGCTTTCATTATAAGTCCATTTTGTAGGTTTTCCTTCTGTGTTTGTATTCATGTCATTGATATTACTCACCATCTTGTCTGTGTACTGCAGTTTAAAACAGACTGATGACTGTCTATCACCGAATGCTCTAATGACTCTCAGTTGAGAGTATGGCATAGTTCTCCCTCTTTCAGTAGAAGTTTAATAATACTTATCCACAACTATTTTCTTTAACGGTATAAAAGTTCAACATATATGCCACCAGCTGGTTCACAGCTGGTGGCATATTTATAGATACTAATAGATGGGCAGGACATAATAGAAAACATCAAATTCCATATGAATGTGACCTATCTCCATATATGACTATACACTCATTTCTTTTCAGTAAAATTTCTTTTATTTGTAGAAATTTAAAACCATTTTGCAATTGTGAAAATTAAAAATAGGCAAAACATTTTAACTCTTTTTAGTGATCTGACAACCAAACTTCAGCTGAAAAAATTACCTGTAATACCAACTAGCACATTACAGGAGCATCCTTCTCTTACAGTCTGGTGAGTCTCTCTCTCTCTTTAAATAATATTTATTTATTCTACATTATTTTCAATTTATTAAGAAACATTTGTTGCCATAGTTGGATATCTAGTAAATTTTCTGAATGAAGTCAAAAACAGGAAGAATAAGTAAAGATTTTAGGATAGAAGTAGGCATTTCTTGCCCCTGGTTAATCCTAACCAGGGGCAAGAAATTAAAAGTTATCTTCAAGGTTAACAGTGTATGAATGAACAAGTTTAAAGCTTGTGCTCAAACCAGAACTTCTCAATCGGGAGGGGGGGAGATGATCCCCCACGAGTATTCTGGTTTCTTTCACCCTAAGCATGTGAATTGGCCTGAAAATATTTTTATAGACATAATACATAATAAAATAATATATGAACTAGACTACCAGAAGAACTGGCACACTGTGGCCTGAGTAGATTATACAGCAAAAATTTCCACAGATGAAGACAGACATCAAAGTGTTCTAGTCATTAATAAAATTTACATTATATTAGAAGGAATCAGTGTCCATAATGGAGCAATTACAATCCAGCATAGTCATCATATAGGCGCCTCCGTAGCCAGGTGCACAGGAGCAGCAGTGCGTAGCACACACTTCTTGATTAGACCAGGGTTCCGAGCCCGTGACCACCAAATATGGAGGATACGGAAAGGTCAGGGAATGACCACTGCATATTCCCAGAGCAATATGACCTTAGTTGCTAATGCTCCTAAAAAAAAACCCCAAATAAATAGTCATCATATAGAAATATATCTGAATACATATACTTGTCTAAATGCAATAAATACAGGAATGGAAAGAAACCTTTCAGATATGGGTTTTTCAATAGGAAATTCAGGAAAGTACTTAAATATCGCATTTCTACTTTAATATTGCAAACACACTTCGAATACTGTTAAAGAATACTTTCTGTCTTTTTCTAGGGGTGAAATACAGGAATTTTTCCAGCAGGGATAGGGAGGTGATTATTCCATTGTATAAGGCAATGGTCAGGCCACACCTAGAGTACTGTATACAGGTCTGGAGGCCTCATTTCAAGAAGGATGTAGAGTTGCTGGAACGAGTACAGAGTAGGGCAACAAGATTAGTGAATGGAACAAAGGGGTGCTCTTACGAAGAAAGGCTTAAGTTTTGCACATTACAGTGTCTGGAGACTAGGCACCAGCGAGGTGATCTGATAGAGGTGTATAAAGCCTTGAATGGTTTAAGCATGCTCAATGCTGATGGGATTCTTCCTCTAGCTCAGAAAAATCACATGAGAGGGCATAAATTCAAATTGAGGAAAGACAGATGTAGGATAGACGTGCGGAAATTTGCCTTTAGCCAGCGGGTGGTTGGTTGGTGGAACAGACTTCCATCCCTTGTGGTGGAGGTTGATAGCCTAAATAAGTTTAAGGCTCAGCTGGACAGGTATTTTGAACGAACAGAGGGGTGAAGTGGAAGTGGGTTTTTTTTTTTTTTTTTTTTTTTTGGCTGATGCTGCATAAGCTTGCATTTCTTGCATCAAATGCCTCTACTAATGCTGATGCTAAATCTCCTCTGGAGATTTCACCTAGAAAAAGATACTGCCACTTAACACACTAAGTATGTTTTTATTTTGTATTTAATTGTTTTAGATAGAAATTGTTAAAATTGACCTTATAACTTATTAGCATGTAAAATGATCATTCATATAAAAGTAATTTCATTGTAATTCATAATGCTATCATTATATATAAACAAGATAGTCAAGCGTTATGTTAATATTTTTATCCTATTCAGCACCGCTCAGATTATAAAATATTAACAAGTGGAATGCTAATAATTGGGAATGAAAATGATATAAATTTTTTGTCAAAAGTTTATCTAACATAATATGCACCAATTGTCACTGATTGTGACCTTCTGACACCATAATTAAATATAAATATTTAATGTAACTTTGGAAGTTTGTTTTTTTTTTTTTTAAGCTTAACAGCTAGATTACTTAAATTGAATTTAAGAAAGTATACTTATTAATTGGAATAGCATTTTGAATCATTCCATGTCATTTTGTTAAGTATATTCATGTTTTTTATTAATATTTTAATATTTTGAATTTTTTTGATGATTATCAAACTGCAATTTGTAAATTTTAGTGCTCAAAGATTGTTAATTAGCATTAAAAGGTGAAAAAAAATATTTCTGCATTAATGTTTTATAAATTTGTTTGAGATTTTAGTTTTATTTTTCTCTTTTTCTGTAAAAAAAAAAAAAAAAAAAAAAAACAACAAAAAATTCAATTGTTAATTGCAGTGAGGAGAGGATAACAGAGCAGTATAAGTTACTTACTGGTCAGTCAAGAGGAAGAGCCATTGTAAAGTAAGTGATGGCTGAAACTTTAATATACAATTGTTATTTTAACTAGAAACAGTGTGAGGTTGTTTAACAGTTTTTTAGTTTATTATTTTTTATTTGGATTCTTTGATCTTAGTTATAGGGCATCTTGTGTATAAAAATATCAAATCTTGTGAATTAACTTAAAAAGGTTATGAAAAGTAATAGGCGTATTAAAACTATCATCATCATCATGAACTTGGTCTGGCTTAGGTCTTTTACGACCTGTTCCTTTATAGCTCTTGGAGGTGGTCTTGATCTCACCATTGTTGTCTTGTTCGACCCACATCTCTCTTGCCTGTATGTTTGTAGTTAAAGGCTAATTTTGGGATCCGGTCTGGGCTCATTCTTTCTATGTGGCTGATCTATTTTTCCTGATACCGTTTTATGTCATTTACTATGTTATTTACTTTTAATTTCTCGCGGATATCTAAATTTCTTTGGTGGTCTAGTCTTGTAAAGCCTAATAATGGTCTTAAAAATCTCATTTGTGCTGCTTCTAGTTTTTGTGCATCTTTCTTATTTATGACCCAAGTCTCACAGCTGTAGAAGAGGGCTGATTTTGAAGTGATGTTGTGCAGTTGTAATTTTGTTTGTTGTCACTTGTTTTCCGAAGTGGTGTTTAATTGTTCCATCCATTTTATTATATTTTTGCAGTTTAGTGTGGATGTTTTTGCCTTCATTTGATATTAAATTTCCCAAATAGGTGAAGTCAGATATTTGTTCTATTATTTTATCATCAATAACAATTTTGACTCTTTGTTTTTTCCACATAATCCCATTGCTTTTGTTTTTGAGGTGGAGATTTTCATCTCGTACTTTTTACCTATTTTATTCAGTTCATTTGCTGCTATCTGTGGTTCATTAAAACTATATAATATAAAATTAATAAGAAATGGAAATCTTAACGTCTGTGGTATCCCAGTTTTCAGGAGTAAAAACTTCCGTTACAATGAGTTATTAATTTGCTTTATGTACATTATTTATATACCATATTTATCTGGGGAAATATTTTAAAATTCTTTTGATTTTTATACCTCATATAATTAAATTTTTACTTTAACATATTAGAATTCATATCTAATAAGTAAACTCCAAGGAATTGTTAGAATAAGTTAATTTGGATCAGTATTATTGGAAGTTCTTATAGGTTGAGTTCTTATGGAGTTTCTTCTTTTCTCCCTAGTTATATGACTGTTTTAGAGTCATTGCCCACATATGGAGTTCACTATTATGAAGTAAAGGTAAGAAATTTTTATTTGAATTTAATAGATTTGATCACCTTGATCAATGATGACATATTACTCAAAATGATCTGCCTATTTCTTTTGAATGTAAGTTGTAAAGGTGTCATGTGTAATACATGTATTGAGTTAGGTTTGGCCACGAGGCATTGGTATATATCATGTGTGCAAGTTGTATATATTCTATGATCAGTTTGTTTTAAATGTTCTTGTTTATACTCTGGCATGACCACCAGGTCAGAGTTTACAATAAATCAATCAATCAATACAAATTGTTAATCATATTTAGCAGTCACAGGCTCAAATTCCAGTCCACTCAAAGAGCGTGTGCTACTGCACTCGCGCTCCTGACCACTTGGCTTACGTCTCAGGATGAAAATCAATTCTCCTCTGAAACTGACTTGACAGTGGAGTGAAAAAAGCCTCTGATCATGGTGGAAAGTATTTTTAACTTTGACTAGTGATAGGGATCAAAACCAGGTCATTTCCATATAATGAAAAAGCAGTGGCTTTGTTCACTATGCTATTCAAAAGGTTGATGGTATTGAAAAACATTTTCCCTTGATTCAAGCAGGTCTTCTCATGTCATTTTGAATGGTTGGCAGTTTCTGGCCAAAACCAAAATGGCTGTGGTTCCTCATTCTGTCTGTTTTTTAGATCTAGCTTGTAATGATTTCTTTTTGTTCTGAGAACTAATATTTTCATTAAAAAGCAGAAATTGCAGAATCTCTGGCTTTGCTCAACCAAGTTTCAGATGGACTGCTTCAGTGGTGGCAACATGGACTGTTTGTTGAGTGATAACTTACCAAGCGGTCCGTTTTGTCCACACAAAGTCCACATTTGTTTAAAATTTTATTTATTTTGTTTTTGAAATATAATCTGCAGATTTTTTTATCATTGTAAATGGCATTCATATGCCAGTTTGGAATTTATATGCCATTCCTAAATGGCATATAAATTCCTGATGGCCTGTTTGTATGAAAAAAATAACAAATTACCTCTGAATATTTACATAGTATAAGCAGTCATGGGACCTAGTAAAAAAATTGTATATTTCATAGAAGTTTTAATTGTTGGATAGCAGCAGGAGAGAGAGAGAGAGAGAGAGAGAGAGAGAGAGAGAGAGAGAGAGAGAGAGAGAGAGAGAGAGAGAGAGAGAGAGAGAGAGAGAGAGTGGTGGTGGTGGTGGTCATTATAGAGAATTCAGAACTGCTAGTATCACAAGCAGTTTTCAGAAGTACTAAGTTCCACATCAGCTCGCTCCACCTTGTCATTCTTTCTATGTGGCTGATCCAGTTTTATGTCATTTATGTCGTTTTATGTCATTTACTATGTTATTTACTTTTAAATTTCTCGTGGGTATCTAAATTTCTTTGGTGGTCTAGTGGGTATCTAAATTTCTTTGGTGGTCTAGTGGGTATCTAAATTTCTTTGGTGGTCTAGTCTTGTAAAGCCTAATAATGGTCTTAAAAATCTCATTTGTGCTGCTTCTTGTTTTTGTGCATCTTTCTTATTTATAATTTCTGAATGGAAAGCCATTATTTCTATCAAGGAATGCTTCATGCAAGATGCGCACAAAGACACCTGAACTTTTAGGACACTTTCTCTGAGAGAGAAAGCAGACTTGCTCAATTTACAAATATTGGTTATGTATCAGTCTAACAACCCCAAACAGAATTTACAAGAAAGGCACTTATATATTACAATCAAATGGCAATATTATTGCTATCCTTTTGTAGGATGTTTGGTGGCAAGATGGTCACAGGTAGCAGCTTAAAAAAAAAAAAATAATAATAAATTCAACTGGGAAAAAGGTGAATATCAATTTCAGATAAGATTGCTGCTAATTTCAGAGAACAGTGATTTTATATAAGATGAAGCTCTAGTACACCATATATTGCTGAGTACCTCTAATGCTACTTTAATTCAAGTTTTGCAATATTTATAGAATGCAGTACCACAGAATTTGCATCAAAAAGTTCATCAAATTGGCAATTGCACGTGCTATGTATTAGGCACAGAAACATTCAGCCAAGTATTAATATGCGTACTGCAAATTGTGGAAGCAAGAATGCTGTAGTTTTGAATAAATCAAGATTTTGAGTCAGCTTAAAATTAAATTTCTATACATTGCCTTACCATTTTATTATAGAATCTAGCATTCTGATATTTGCATTCCTCCTGTTATAGGCATATGAAATAGCTCACATTAGCATTAGTAGAGGCATACAATGCAAGAAAGCAAGCTTATGCAGCATCAGCCAAAAAAAAAAACATTTTACCCCTCCATTCATTCCAAATGCCTGTCCAGCTCAACTTTAAATTTATTTAGGGTCTCAACAAAGGATGGAAGTCTGTTCTGCCAATCAACCACCCGCTGGCTAAAGGCAAACTTCCACACATGCATTCCACAACTGTTTATCCTCAGTTTGAATCTATGCCCCCCCACTCAGGTTCTTAATCTGAGCAAGAGGAAGAATCCCATCAGCATTCAGCTTGCTCAATCCATTCAAGGCCTTATACACCTCAATCAGATCACCTCACAGGTGCCTAATCTCCAGGCACTGCAATTTGCAGAACTGAAGCTCTTCTTGGGAAGAGCACTTCTTTGTTCCCCTCACTAATCTTGTTGCCGTTCTTTGTACTCGTTCTAGCAACTCTACATCTTTCCTAAAATGAAGCCTCCAGACCTGTACACAGTACTCTAGGTGTGGCCTGACCATTGCTTTTTACAACAGGATAATCACCTCCCTGTCCCTGCTAGCAAAATTCCTATATATCACTGACAAGACTCTGACCTGCCCTGGAAATGTACTGGGCTTGAATTGTTCAAGAACAATTCAAGTTTATGTCTGGTTTCCCAGACATAAAGATAGCTACAGTGTTTGGTAGAGTCATGAAAGTGAAATGAGAAAGGCAGGTGATATCAATAACCTCATGGGAGGAATGACTTTAGCTACTTGCACAGCATGGGAACTTCATTACAGGCAGTTAGTGTAGTTCACACATGAATTAATGCAGACAGTATCCAGAGGCTTTGATCAATTGTAGCCGGCAGCAAAGTTTGTAATGAGAAGAATAAATATGGACAAAGGAGGATATCTGGGACTGCTTATGTGTGAACACCATTTATTCAAAAATTGTATACAACTACCAAAATTTTTCAACACTGGATGGCAAGAATTAGTTCCACCAGCATATCACACACAAGGAGCTCAGAACAGACAAACTATTTGTAGTGGTGTCAGGAAGAGCACAGTGGTCAGTGTGGAGTACAGGAAATGTTGACAGACAAATAATGATTCATACTGTAGAGCACTGATGCATGAGGGTGTGTAGAAAACTGCATAAAGCTGTGGATTCTGAATAAATCTTGCCCTCTTTGTGGGCTATTGGTGGTGATACAGGGACTGTCTTTGAGGTGTTGAATGGGTTCTCTTGTTATTATGGTGGGCACCCTCACCTAGATGAGATATGTGAACATTCTTGCAGACCAGGTTTGTCCTATAATGCTAACGTTGTGCCTGGATTGTAACTGGAATGTAATGGGTGTGAATTGTTCAAGAAAGATAATCGAACGACTTCAATGATATTCAGCATCTGCCATGGCCCATGCATTCAAACAAGGATCCCTTTGAGAATTTGTGGCCTTGTCTGAATTGGTACTTTTGTGACTGACTTCACCAACCAATGAATTTTACAGATGTAAAGCTCATTCTTGAATACAAAGAAAATATCACCCATAACATCTGTGTACTGTATACTTATTCAAATCCATGCCATGCAAGATTGCCATTGTTATCTTTGCTGCTGTCAGATGGATCTATGCACTGTTTAGTACATTCTCTGTTCTTTTGGTAGAGCAGTGTACTTCTGGCCAGGCACTGTTTAATATGAATATCCTTTTCACTTTTTGCTAATAGTGACTGTGATATGAATTCTGTTGTCATTGTAGGCCCAGAAATTGCAACAACATTAATTTCTAGTAATACTTAGTAAGCAATACCAAATATTAGTTTCAAGTTTTAGTGTTATTTTTCAATATTTATTGATAATTCCAGCTTGGTTCTTTTATATGTATCTCAGTACTATTATTTTCTTAATAGTGCCAACTTTGTTCTTTTAATACAGGGTGTCCAGAAACCTTTTCTACATAACAAATGTTGTTGTGTGAAAGGGTACATGAGACAAACCTGAAACTGCTTCCAGATGATAGAGGATATCTTTAAATTTTTATTCACCACCAAGAAAATGTGTGAACTGGAGTAGATGATAGCATAATTACAAAACTGTAATCATGGCAGAATTACCATGATTACATTTTGTGATTTACTCTGAGAAGGCACATTGTGGGCTATTGGTGGTTTCAATAAGCTACAGTCTGCCACTGCTGTTATGCATACATTTTGAATATGGTTTAAAAAGCCACTGAGTAGACCTTCAGTTCTACAATGATATGGAAAAATCATAAAGGATGCCTGATTGTACCATTATACTGTCTGAGGTGGTGACCAAGCAAAGGTGAGTGAGGGTGCAGTGCAACTGGTTTGAGGAAGTTTTACAAAAAGCCCAAGAAAATCCATACAATGTGCCAATCATGAGGTTTAACATGTTACATCACCGTCTGAGGATGAAACTAGTACAAAAGCTGTTAATTGATAACAAAACCAGGAGGATGGAATTTTATTAATAAATTCCATTACTAATAAATTAGTAAATTTATTAGTAAATTTTATTAGAAAATGTGTATGCTGCATACACTGCAGCATGCATATTTTCTAGTCGATGAATAAAAAGATATTCTGTGTCACCTGGAAGTAGTTTCAGGTTTGTATCATGTACCCTATTCACACAGTGTGATATTTTAGTTTTGTGAAGGAGGTTTGTGGATACACTGTATAAAGTAGAAACAGTAATCTTTGCTCTATATTAAAAGAAAAAGTTGACATTATTGATGCTGAGGGAAGATTCTAACAAAAATAATTGTGTAATTAAACAGGAGTGTGCATATTTGGTGTAAAACACTTGCATCACATACTATGTTGAAGTTCAATTCTACAAGAATAATATTTGTTCAAATGAATTTTTACCTTAGATCAAAATAGAATTCAGATAGAAGAGTATGATTTTTATATTTCATCTCAATAGTAGCATCCTCCATGACAACCAGTGTAGAGGTTTTGCCTTATTACTCATGGAGAGGTGTGGTTCAAATACCATCAGAGATGGATGAATTCTTAAAAGCTTCCATCAGGGTTGTAGGATATAATGTGTTTTACATCAATATGGCTTAAGATGATGATGTATATAAAACCAACAACAATTATTATATTCGAGTTATATTAAAAGAAGCAGCAAAAGAGATAAGAAAACCTTCAGTCATTATTATGAGAGCATCGTTGGATTCGGGGAGTATCCCTACAGACTGGAGATGTGCAGATGTTTGCTATTCAAGGAGGGGAGAAAATCAAAATATTCACACTGTCCTGTATAATAATCAGTAATTATTCACACAGGGCAGTGTGAATAATTACAGAAGTGTACGCTTTACACTGTGCTAGGAAAAATAATAGTCAGGGGGTTAAAATACTGCAGAATCATCTTGATAGCAATGTTCCAATCACAGTGTGGATTTGTTAAGGGGGGATCTTTTCTGACTAAGCTGTTTAGCCTATGAAGCATTTACCAAGGAACTGATAAAAAAGAAATAATTTTGAAACCATATTATATTTCAGTAAAGGTTTTCATAGTAAATGATTAAACTCAGGTTAAACACTTTACCATGCGAGCATGCTGCTGAATCTACAGTAAGTATTTTGTTTGCAAGGAATTACTGTTATCTGTATGCAAGCCAGAAAAATAAAAAAAAGCTTTTGATACTGTTCCACACGAATGACTGCCATACAAATTGGTGCAGTCTGGCATTTGGAGGACAAATTACTGCTAATATATGGTTGAGTGGCAGAAAACTGAGTGGTTATTAATGTCCACTGCTCTTCACGGACTAATGTTTTTAGTGGATTCCCTCAAGGTTTGGTATTTGGCACATTACTATTTATCATTATTTATTAGTAGTATTGGAGAAACATGTCAAGTTTAATGTCTGAATTTGCTGATGATGCTAAGGTTGGCTTGCTACAGTTGTTAAATTAGACACATTGGCATAATTTATCCAAAGCAAATGGACTTTTCAGCCCATCAGCAATTGCAATTGAAGTTTAATTTAATAAATGCAAAATACTACATTTTGGTATCAGCAATCCCAAAATAACATAACAGTTGGGTGATAAAACATTACTAACTTGACTGTCCTGGGTCTTCACTGTATTGTACAGACTGACATAAAGTTCTCTGAATAGTGCAGATAGGCTGCTAGAATAGCTGATGCTGTTCTGGCACAAAAGGTAATTATCCCAATCCCATTGTTTAAGAGTCTGATCTTGAGTCCCACACACAGGTTTGGAAGCCTTATTTTAAGATTGATGCAAATCTGTTAGAACAGATGCAGAGAATAACAACAAGATTAGTCAAGAGACAAAAGTGTACCCTTTTTCTGTAAATTTCAATGTCTGGAAAGTAAGCACCTGCAAGGAGACTTGATATGATAATCCTTGCATATGCCTGAATGCTGATAGCATCCTTAATATTTATCAGATTTCAATATCTGTAAATCATAATTAACAAAGCTGTCTGTTTTCTAATTGTGTTTTAACAACTGTAGCAAGTAAATTTGTAATGTAATTTAACAGCTTACTGATTAAAAAAAAAAAAAAAAAACAGATAGTAGCCAATGCTTTGGCCTAGCCACAACTGGTAATATGCAATCAGCAATAGACTTCTGTGCTAATTATGGTTTAGATATATTGATTGGCACTATCTCCTAACAATGTGCCAGTCAATATATTCTGTTTATATAATTGGCAGTATATATTTGTATATAAAATTTTTAATAATTTAGTAATTTTCTCCCATAGGACATTTTTCACTTTGACATATATTTAGCCATTCAGTTTTTTCGCTATAATAGTTTGTTCCTGGCTTGTACCTACAAATATGTATATTCTAAGAAATAACATACTGAATTATTATTTCTTATCAGTGGAACCCAGTGCCACAGGCCTCTTCTATTTTATGTATATTCTAGACAGATGTAATTTAATAAATTCTCAATAGCATTGATTTTGTATGATACTTTGCTCTCTCTCTCTGGTTATGATTTGTTATTTTTCTTTCCTTATTTAATATTATAAAAATATTTTGTATGTGTGTATATATATATATAAAATTATTTTTATTGTTATGTGTAGAATTTAAATATAGAATTTAACTAGTGCTAATAATGAAAATACCGTGTATCCTGGCAAATCCGACTTCTCTATCTATCTATTTATTTTTAATTTTTATTATTCATAATAATTATATATATATATATATATATATATATTTGTAGACAGATTTTACAAATATTTCAAAAATCTAGACTTCTATAAATTAGAAATTTGAACTACCTACTTATATCTTAAATAGTCTGCCCCTCAATGTGGACACCTGTACATGGTGAGGGGGACTCCCACTGATGCTGCTTGTCCTACAGATTAGCATCACTGGGATCCAACATCCACAGCCTAGGTTCCAGGCTACCACCATAGGAATCTAGTGTGTTTGCTATGTGCTGAAACCCATGAAAACTCAGAAAGGGGGATCCTGGTGTTTGAGGTGGAGGGCCCAGCTTCAACGATCAGGTGAAGCTGGGCCCTCCACCTTCTTCAGATACTTCAACCTGAAATATCTGAAGAAGAATTCAGAATTTAAAATCTGAAGCAGTGACAGCTACAAAATGAATATTTGTGTGTAGGGATGAAAACCTTATTCTCAGTAAAAACATCGTCCTTATGTTTATTCACCAATGTCTCCTAATGAGATCAAAGCTAGCTATATTAACTATCAAGTATATCCATGTGTTCCAAATCCTTTAAGGTGCTTTAAGTACCAGAAATATGGACACCTTTCAAATGGCATGTCATGGAGCCCTTTCATGCACTCAATGTGCTGGAAAGAACCATCATGCTCAGCAAGGGGAGCACCCTACACACTCACAAGCATATGCTGGAGGTGGAAGGAAGAAAAAGAAATACAGAGACTTAAGGCAGAGCTGAAAATGTCATACCAGGAGACAAGAAAAGCAGTGAAAACAGTAAACACCAGCACACTTTCATATGCTCAGAAGATAGCAGAGAGATGGATGTTCCATCATAACTAAGCTGAAATGACTGCCCCACCTAAAGAGTCGTTTACTCCCATGATACTTACTGCAACAAGCCACTGATTGTTGCCTTAACTCTTGGGCATTGGATAATGGATTCAGGTTCTTGTTCAGAAAAGGACTGTTTACATTTTGTCGTACGTGTAATCTTCATCTGGAACCTTAATCGAGTCATAGAAAAAATGCTATTCTAGTAGTGCTAAGTGCAAAATCCTTGGAATTTGTATTTAATAAAAAAAGTTGACCTTTCTTGGACCTATACATCAATTCTGCATGAAGTACACAAAAGGCTTGAATATTCTCTGTGCTCTCTCCTCTACTTCTTGGGATACTGGCCGATGTACCTTATTACATATCTAACATACACTTGTGCAGTATAAACTAGATTACAGTTCTCAGTTATATGCATTAGCCAGAAACAGTGTACTTTGATGGCTGGACCCCATTCATCATCAGGCTATCTATATTACTACTGGAGCATTTCAAACATTTCCTGTCCAGAGCCTATACTTGGAAGCAAATGAAATCCCTGCCCGACCATCCTATGTGGACACAGTTTTTGAGCCACGATGGGAATGCTTGTACAATGCCCATCATACTGCCAATCATCCTTTCGGTATTCATATCCAAGTGCTACTCCAGGATTTACATATCATGGTAGACAAGGTTGCCCAAACGCCAAAGCAAACCTTCCTTTGCATGTTCTAGCTTGTAACTTTTCCTTTAAGAGCTGCGTGAAGTCTGATACTCCATCTGTTTTCCTGCAGCTCTTGGCACACCGAGCTGAACATTATAACTTCTTTCCAGTTTACACAGACGGTGTGAAGTCAGAATCATGTGTTGATTCTGCTGCTGCCTTTCCAGACACTTCTGTATTTGAGCAGATTCTCCCTGAATGCAGTATATACACCATGGAGCTGCATGCTGTAGAGTTAGCCTTGAATCACCTCAGAACTTGCCAATACCAATGGTTTATTATACATTCAGCTTCTTTGAGAATATTACATGCTTTACTAGCATTGAGATACAATTCTCGCCCAGTCCTGTCTCGAGTTTGGCAGAAGATACGTTCTCTCTATGAGCATAAATTTATTATCTGCTTCTGCTAGATTCCTAGCCACATTGAGATCAGGGGAAATTATTTGGCTGATACTGCAGCCAAATTAGCAATTCCTACTGATATCATGGCTTGTCAGTTCCCCTATACAGGCTACAGGTGAATAATACACAAGATAAACTCCCAATAGCAAGATTCATGGAATAGACAGACTAGAAATAAATTACATCAGATAAAGCCTATAATTGACCCATGGCAGTCTAGTCTGCACAAGATTCATAAAGAGGAAGTCACTCTTGCTTAGCTTAGCATAGGACACAGCCATCTGACATTCTTTTTGCTGAGGACCAGTGGCCCTCCTATGTGTGAGTCCCATGGCACCTGTTTTATCCCTGAGACATATTTTTATTGACTGTACAGATTTTAATGATACACTTTTTATTGGTTTTAACCATCTGACGGAACCTTACACAGTCTGTCAGATTTTATTCAACAATGACATACCAGCTGTTTTTAAATTCTTATTACTTATTAATTTATATACATATATTTTTAATCCATCTACTGCCTTTTTACTTTATATAATATTTTGATGAGGTAATCCCTTTCAAAGGTTATAAGTTATTTTTAACATCTTATAATCTTGTCTTGGCACATAATAGCCTTTGTTGCTAATGCACCAATAAAACCATAAACCTAAACTTAACAATTAGTGTTAAGATATAAGTAGATAGTTGTGATAAAAATATATATATATCTTACCAAAAATGGCAAAAAAAAAAAAAAAAAGGGATGGGGGCATAACCTTGCTGAAACATATTTTCTTTGCACATTTTTTCTTCAGTATTTTCTGTTTATTTATTAGGATAAAGGTGGCATCCCATGGTGGTTAGGAATTAGCTTTAAAGGAATAAGTCAATATGATCATACAGATAGAAAAATACCCAGAAAAGTAAGTTGTATAAAGAATAATATATGTATATATCTTGAAATAGTTCATCTCTCAGCCTGAATTGAATATATTGTCTGCTATATATATATATATATATTTTTTTTTTTTTTTTTAAGGTGGTTACTAAATTTTATTTTGTGAAGAAATTACCTGAATAATAGTAAAAGTTGCAAGGTTATATTTCAACAAAGGCATTGAAATAATTTGAAAATTGTATGCATTTTGGCATTCAATTTCTATCTCTTTGGGAAGAGCAGGGCTTAATTTAGGCCCTCCAGTAACAGAGAGTCCAACTTCTGGTCATGAAGTCACGAAATTTAGTCAACCTAAATTTCTAATATCATTTTAATGTAAATAGCATCACCACAAAGGCAAATCCACTATTTATTTAAATCTCAAGGCCTGGTCTGTCTCCAGATGACAGGTGACCCTATGAACAATCTTAATAACAGAAATTAAATGCAAAAAATTGTAGTTTTCAAGTAATTATTTTATTTAAAATAATTTATTTTTAATAAAATAAATTATTGTATTGTCTTGTACCATAGAACAAAGTGTAGTAGTCTCATTTCATTTATTTTGATGACCTGTGAACTACACAGCAGCATCAAGTTTATTTATTTCATCTTATATTCCTGAGATACTCGCATATAAGAGCTTTACATGAGTGAACTTCAAGGGATATACTTTATGAACATATTATGGTTTATAAGAATTGGTGATTTTTGCAGTTGGTGTGCCTATCTGTTTTCACCCAGAAACTTGGGTATTACTATTAGGAAATATTAGTAGTATAGTGCAAGGAAGCCATAGACTCTTGTTGTACTGACCAAAAAATAAATAAAATAAAATATATAATTAAAAAAAATTTTAATAATTATATAAAAAAAATAGAAAGAATCAACAACCTCAGTTTTTTTCCTTCTCACCTCCTCATGTAACTGTCCAACTTGAACTTTTGACTTTCCTCAAGCTTTTAGCCTCAGCTACCCATAGAGGTAACTTATTAAGCAATAACTCACTGGCTAAAAGAAAACTTGCCACAATCCAGTCAAAATCTCTTTCTCTATGATTTGAATTTACGACCTCTGGTACTTTGGCAAGAGAATCTAAGTTTCTGGGTGAAAACAATCCAATTTCTATCTGAGACCAATTCTCTTAAAAATTATTTTAAAAAATTCCCATTGCATTTAAACACTGAGATTTGAACCTTGATATTGTTGTTTGCTTCATGTAACTAGTGACAGGTGACCAATCCATTATAATGCAGAAGAAACAAAACACAAGATAAAGCAAAGATATATTCCCTGTTTGAGAAAATTATCTAGGAATTGAAGAATCTGAGCAAATAGCAAACTGCCTAAGTGAAACCTTGAATTGAAATAAGAAAAAAATATTGGATAAATATCAGTATATTATTATTTTTCATGAGTAGTTCATGTTATTATTATGTTAATTGATATTGAATTTTAGGATCATTGTAATGTGTAACAATGTAGCACATAACAGTGTTTCTAAATGATTGGATTTGTTTTCACTTATTTCAGTGAAATAAGTGAAACCAAATCTACACATCTGTGTAGATACCACTACACAGATGTAGTAGTGGCATGTGATGCAAGAAAGCAAGTGTTTGAGCTTATGCAGCATCAGCCCAAAAAAAAAAAAAAAAAAAAAATCATACCATTCCCTCCAAATGCCTGTCCAGTTCCTCCTTAATTTATTCAACCTATCAACTTCCACAATGACAGATGGAAGTTTGTTCCAGCAATTAACCACCCACTGGCTAAAGGCAAATTTCCGCACATCTATTCTACATCTGTCCTTTCTTAATTTGAATTTATGACCCCTTAAGTTTGTAATCTGAACAAGTGGAAGGATCCCATCAGAATTCAGCATGCTCAACCCATTCAAGACCTTATACACCTCAATCAGATCACAGTACAGGTGCCTAGTCTCCAGCCACTGAAATTTGCAGAACTTAAGCCTCTCTTGGTAAGAGGATCCCTTCATTCCCCTCACCAATCTTGTTGCCCTTCTCTGTACACACTCAAGTAAATCTACATCCTTCCTAAAATGAGGCCTCCAGACCTGTACGCAGTACTCAAGGCACAGCCTGACCATTGCCTTATACAGAGGGACAATCACCTCCCTTTTCCCTGCTAGCAAAATTCCTATATATCATTGACAAAACCCCATGACCTGCCCTGGCAGCCTGTCTGCATTGCTCAGAAAACTTCATATCTGACTGCACAATTACTCCCAGGTCTTTTTCATTTTCTACCACGTTAAGTATAGTACCACACAGTTGGTACGTTTCTCTGGGGTTACTTCTACCCATATGCAGTACTTTGCATTTGTCAAGGTTAAACTTCAGTTGCCACTTCTTAGCCCATCTGCCCAAATTATCTAGATCCTGTTGCAGTAGCACACTGCCATTACTGTCATTAACAACCCTGCCAACTTTTGTATCATCTGCAAACTTCGACACTAAGCCTAATATATCTTCATCAATATCATTGATAAATATACAAAACAACAGTGGACCCAACACCGAACCCTGTGGGACTCCACTAATAACATCAGTCCACAAAGAGCAGCACCCATTGATTACCACCCTCTGTCTTCTCCCACTTAACCATCCTTTTATCCATTGTAGCAACTTACCCTTAATACCATTGTACTCCAATTTGTACAATAGTCTTCCATGTGCAACAATGTCAAAAGCTTTCCTGAAATCCAAATATATGATATCAAAATTATTTTTTGCATCCAGTTCCTTTGTAACCACATCATAATATCCTATCAAATTTGTCAGACAAGACTTTCCCTTAACAAACCCATGCTGTCTGAATTATTGCTGCAGTCTTGTCTAGATGATCCTGCAATGCATCTTTAACCAGTGACTTCATTATTTTACCCAGAACAGAAGTTAAACTAACTGGTCTGTAATTACTCGTGTCACCCTTCGATCCCCCTTTGTGAATTGGGGATATATTTGCACATCTCCAGTCCGTGGGAACCTCCCCTGAGTCCAAGGATGTGTAGTGATATCATTCTAAAAACTATTTCTCAGCATTACTGATTCACTTAATCACAGTTATTAGCTGCCAATACTAATGACAGCTTTATGCTGTGATCTCATAAAATTTTAAGAATCATAAATAAAACTTTTTCATTCACCTGTAGTTATTTTTATAATCAAATAATCTAGCTGAGTTGTACTTGTAAATTTGTATAACATATTTCAGCTTCAGGTATGATTAGTTAGAACAGTCACTCTCTCTCAAAGAGGAAAAATGTGGGTGGGGTTTCATCCTACCACCTTCAAGTGTTTGATGCGACCATGTTTGGATGCTATTTCATTATATATATGGAGGATTTCACATTTGAAAGATTCCTGTTGGATTTACTTTTGCTATGTAGGTTTGTTACTACACATAAGTAAACTTAACTTTCAAATTGCCTAATGGCATTAATAAAACTGAATTTTGCTTTATATGACAGTATGAGTACACATAAATGCACAGATTACGAAACTACCCACTGAATAGACAGATAATAACTATCATAAATGAATTTTAATATACATGAACTCACCTCCACATAATAGTTTTAATTAATACAAGTGATTCACATGTTATTTCACAGTTAACTCACACATTATATCATATAACGTACAAAAAACAGTATGATAACTTCATTTAGCTCTAAATTTATTTTAAAGAGCACAGTAAAGAGAAAGCAGCAAACATCAAGGGCCCATTGAAATAGTCCTATAGTCATTTACGAGAGAGCGAGAGAGTGAGAGTGAGTGCATTAATTTCTCTGTGTTACAGGTAAAGAATATAATAAAATAGAGAATCCTTAGAAAAAGGAGCTTAAATATAAATTTCATGATGCTGCAGCCACCAGGGCCAACCACTAATTTTTTTACTGAGAAAATTTGTAGTTTGGCTAGAGGAAAACATGCATATTTAAAGCCAATGCTTTAAATATGCAAGAGGAGTAAAACATTAATATACATGAGTTAACCTGAAGCCTATGTTCTAAATTTACATGAGCTTTGAAATATTTTATCACTGGGTTGCCAGGATCTACACTGATGGCACCAAGTAAATCTACTGATGAAGGGACAGTAATTTCTGAAATGATTGGGTAATGGCATATATTACAAATAAATAAAGAGCAGTTCTGTTTATTTTAAGTGCAGGACTGATGAGGCTCATGGTGACTTTCTTCACGATATGAGCAATACATTTTTGTAGCAAACTTTGTATTTATTATACACAAATTAGGCTTTTGCCAACTTGGGTACATTAATTTTTTATATTTTTTTTATATGGCTGAAGTCTTTGCTCAAGTTTACTTTTAGTTGTTTTTGAAATACAGTAGTTGAGAATCTGGATTGTAGAGAGTAGATTTTTACAATTTGCATCTGGATGTTTCACTCCAGATTCATGTAAAAATGAATTACACGGCCAGAAAATTATGTGACATTTTAGGATATGACATAAAATTGTTTCCACATTGCTAGAAATTTAACTATATCCACAATCCAGGAATATCTTCCCATAGACTTGTTGGAGCTGCATAGGCATTGTTTAAGTCTTGAATGGTTTGCTAAGTCCATTATTAGACACACTAATTACTCCTGATAAGCAGGTAATATTACCAAAAAAGTGGAGTCTTCAGTGAAAAATATTTTTGAACCTCTTTGGTCATTCATCAACTGATAAGTATAAGCTTCCATGAAAACCTATTAATGCAACTTTGCAACATAAGAAGGTGCCTCCGTAGCCAGGTGGGAAGGAGCAGCAGCAGCAGCAGTGCGTAGCACACGCTTCTTGATTAGACCGGGGTTCGAGCCCATCACCACCAAATACGGAGGATGCGGAAAGGTCAGGGAATGACCACCGCATATCCCGGAGCAATATGGCCTTAGTTGCTAATGCTCCTAAAAACCAAATAACAAATAACAACAAAATAACAGCAACATAAGAAACTTATATCTTCCATGTGTAGAATATGCATTGGCCAGTTAAATAGATTAGGACGAATGTTATATAAACCAACCCATCGCAAATACACCATTATCATTGATCTCTTATTAACAAAGATTTGTGGAACCATAATAGTAGCAATGGCCAAAATGTTTTTGATTAATTTTCTAATATTCATTATTTAAAATATATAGTAAATAAATTTTGTCCTCATACTTTTAAGATGGCTCTGTGCAAAGCCATATAAATATTAAAGACTTTTATTATAAATTATTACTTTCATTTAATAGAAATTTAAATGCACAATTTACATTTTTAATAGCAAGGTAAATTTAACAAAATATTTATTATTAATTTTTCGTTACTGTAATTAAGTAAAGTTACCATTTCGTTTTTTTAATGTTTCATATTTAATATTAGTATTGGTCATATGGTGCAAGGAGGCCCAACTTTTGCTACATCAGCCAAAAAAAAAAAAACCCCACTTATTTCAACCCTTCTATAAATACTAATCCAGCTGGCCATTGTTTCCCCAAGCTGTTATCCTCAAATACCCATAATGGCAACCTTTTCCCATGATTAACAACTCACTAGTGAAAGGTAACTTTCCTATAATTCAATCAACCTCTTTCCTCTCAGTTTCAATTTATGTTTCCTGATTTTTCTGGTAAAATTTAATACCATGAAAATTTCACCTTCATTTTATTTCATGAAAATTTCACCTCTTTCAGAACCTTAATAAACCTCAATCAAATCCTCCTCTATGGTATCTAGTTACCAAACTTTGTAGTCCATATATCTCGCAGTTTTTTGCCCAGCTCACCAGGCTTGTTATCTGTCTCTGAACTCTTTCAAAAAGCTCAGTGTTGTTTTTTTAGTTATGGTCTCTATAGCTGGAAACCACAACTAAAAACATAGTATTCTAGGTGCAATCTCCCAGTTGCCTTTTATAGTGGAACTATAACCTCCCTTGTTGTAGAGTGAATGTATGCAGACATTCAAAAAGTAATGCTTTTTTAATTTTTTCTAAGAAAAAGGTATTTTTCAAGGAAGTTATAGTTAAAAATATTTATTTTATTAAATACGACAATAAGACTGCTTTTTACATAAGCAAGTTGGTGGTATTTAAAGCCTGAAGCAGTTAACTCTCTTGTAGAGGAGTTCTAATTTCAGATGATTAGTTAAATTACTCATTTTTGAGGTAAGTGAATTCATAGGTTAAAGTATTAATCACTTTTTTTTGAAAATGGTATAAATTTAGTCCAAAACTTTAATAATGTTAAGTTATAGTTTCTATATATATGTATTACTTGTTTCATAGTAAAATAGCTGGCATTGTTACTTGAAATATCCTTCATAAATCTTTGGAATTATTTTTTAATTAATTGGCTTTATATTGATATGTGTTGTAAAATATTTTTTGATTTTTTTTAAATGTCATGCAGCAATAGTTTGGTTTTCTGAAATAATTTTGTTGTGTGTGTGTATTTTTTTTTTCTTTGTATTCATTTAAATGTATGTTGTTACAATAGCAGTCAATGTCTGGCTATTTAGCTAATGGGAGACAAAGTTAGGAAGGTACTTAGGATAGTAATAGACACTCCTATCCCTCGTATTGCACTAATAGCTCAGAGTGTTGAAGAATTTTAGGGGTAGGAAAGTGAAAAGAATATAAAGCTTGGTGCTCAGGTAATCCAGGGGTGCAAGTTTCCATTCATATTAATATATATGTGTGTGTATATATATATTGACACACATTCAGATTTAAATTTTTGTTACATATCTATTTTCTGTTAAAACATGTTTAATTAAGATAGTAAAATTATATATTTTTCTGCTTTTTTTTTAAAGAATTAACTTCTATGAAATTAAAATTTATTTTTTTTAAAATAATTTTTTTTATAAGGTTTTCCCATGGAAACATTTGGAAAATCTGTACTTCAGGGATAGGAAGTTTTCTATAGAAGTTCATGAGCCAAGACGGTAGGTGAAAAAATTGTGCTAGCATACTTTTAAGTAATCATGTGAGTGGTGTATAAATACTCTGAGACTACTGAACCATCATCCTAGTTTGATGTTTTAATGTTATCTATATTAAAGAAAATTTTAGAAACTGAGTCCTGAGCACAAAATGCTAATAACTTTACCAGCTGTTCTCATTTTATATATTATTTTTGTAATGGAATGTTGAACATAGTTATATATTTTATATTATTATACAAATTTTTAGTGGTATTTTGGTTCATGCTATTTATACAAATTTTTGTTATAGTGGTATTTTGGTACATGTATCTCCATACAGGATGTCCTTGAAATCAACCTCGATATTTATCGAGGGAATCGTTCATTTAAATAAATGAACTCCCATTGCTCCTAATCTACCTCAAACTTAGTTTGAGGTAGATTAGGAGCAATGGGCTTTGAGTTAAGTGTTAAACAGATTAGTGACATCATTTCTGCTTCTAGCATTTTGCTTATAAAGGACTTTAATTAAAAACATTTTATTTATGTAAAAACATTTTATTTTAATTATTACTAAATATCTGAATAATGTTACTTGTACTGTACATCATTATCAATAAATCCAGAACAATAAATGTTCATTGATTATAAAATTTAGCTACAAATTGAAGAGCACTCAGAATCAGAAACTCAATGTTGTACAGCAGGAGTAAATGAATTTTAGTAGTACTGCAATCAGACTGAAGCGTGATCAAAAGGAATATCACAAAAGATGCTTGAAATGTGTGACAGGATTCAGGCTTTAACACAGTGTGAGAAGGAATCCTGTACACGTGGGAGGAGCAGTGTGTTGTTTCATGGATGTGATTCAACAAGTCATCTCAGTTGTTAACCTCTGTGGTGTAAACAATTTGTTTCATGTGACCACACATAAAAATTCAATGGGTTAAGGTCAGGAGAGTGTGGCAGCCAAGAAATGGGACCTCCACGACCAATCTAGTGATTCTGGTAACAATCATTTAAGAATGTTCTTATTTGTTGCCCAAAATGTGGAGGTGCTCCATCATGCTGAAACTGCATATTGGTGGCACTTACGCTTAAAGGAACGTCTTTCACAAATGTTGTCATCAATGTCCTCAGCAAAAACTGTAAGTAATTTGTGATGAATAAAGTTATCTCCTACAATGCTGACCTACATATTGATGCTACCCCCCACTTGGAAACAGTAGTGCCAAATGGTGTGATTATTTTCCACTGACCATGTGTGAAGGTTTTGCATGTTGAATATCCTATCTCGTGTAAATGTTGCCTCATCAGTCCACACAGATATCGAAAGGAAGTCAAGGCTGTTGTTGATACAATTAAGTCTCCATAAACAAAACTGCTTCTGCGCGAGTGAATCTCCTGCTTACAGTGCCTGAACTCTCTGTATATGGTATGCATACAGCCCATGTTCATGCAGTGTGTACCAAACAAAGGTTTTGGGATGACCAGTTTTTGCAGCAACTCTTTGTGTTGCTGATGGGGGACCAAATGTTGTGATATCCAGCGCCTCTTCCTCTGCTTGTGTAGAATATGATCTAGGCTGTGCTGTCTTTTCACTGTACCCCATTCCCTCAAATTATGGTGGATATTGACAAACAAATGCCAATTAGGCGTTGCCTTGTTGGAAAATGACACTAGTGGCTGCAGTTTGCATTTCCTTCACATACACCATATGTGAATATGCAGACATTCACATACAAAGTGAATGTCTGCATATTCTGCTAATGTTAATGCTCTTTTACTCGCCATACAAGTAATGAAGTTATTGTACAACAGCAACAACCCATTCATTGCAGCCTTACATTTTCATCACGTGGTTTATAAAAAATCATCCTCAGCCATTTTCAATCTGCTGCAGGATGAAGGCCTCTCCAGCAACTTTCCAGTTCCTTTTGTTTTTTGTAATGGCCATCTGTTTACTGCCCACGAACTCTTGAATTTCATCTGTCCATCTCTGTTGTTGTCTTTGTGGTTTTCTTTTAGCTCTGTATCATTCTGTTATTTTCCTAGTCCATCTGTCGCCATGTCTTCAAGTTGTGTGCCCTGCATCCATTTCAGTTCTTTAGTTTTGATGAGAATGTCCTTTACTTGAGTTTGCTAATCCATGTGTTATCCTTTTTATCCAACAGTCTGATTCCTAATATAATTTCTTTGCTGTGTAGTTTCAGCTTCTCTTTGGTTGTTTTGGTGAGTGCTCAAGTTTCACTTCCATAAGTCATGTGAGGAGTATACATTGGTTCGTTATTTTACATTTCAGACAAATTGGAATATTGCTCCTCAATATGTGACTATATTTCCTGAAATCCATCTGAAATTTATTCTTCTCTTCACTTCCAGCCATTTATCATTATTACAGCTAATGACTTGTCCAAGATAAGTATTTGAATCCATGTTTTCAATTTCTGCTCCTTCACATACACCATACTTCACATACACTTTTGTTTTAACCATATTCATCTTCGGTCTGAAATCCTTACTAACCCTGCATAACTGATTAAGATTTTCCTCTAATTCTTTGTGATCATGGCTTATTATCTGCAAATTGTAAATGGTTTAGGTACTCTCCATTCACATTGACTTCTTTCTGTGACCAGTCCAATCTTCCGAAAGCTTCAAGGGCAGCAGTAAACAACTTCAGTGATATTGTGTCTGCTTGTCGAACTCTTTTCTCAATTTTAAATTTGCTACTCTTTTTGTCTAGTCTAATAAAGGAGGTAGCATTCTCATATATTTTCTTCAAAATCCCACTACGTGGGATGTCTTGTCTTTCCAGCACCGACAAGACACATTGCCTTATGCTTACACACGAAACATTGCCTTATGCTTTGTGCAGTAACATGGTGTTTTATATTCATTTGCTTTCTCCATTAGCTATGATATTATGTGAAGGTGATCCATAGTTAAGAATCCTGTTCTTAAGCCAGCTTGCACTGTTGGTTGATACTCATCAAGTTTTCTTTCTAATCTGTTAGTAATGACTCTTGGGAAAAACTTGTAGATGTGGAACAACAACAAGCTAATTGTTGTCCCACATCTACAAGTTGTGGGACAATTTCTGATTTATCTCCTTTCTTATGCAGCAAAATTATAGGCATTAACACCTTTCCTAATGTATTTTGTGAAGAGGCTTGCCAGTTTCTGTATCATGTCTCTTCCTCCTAATTTTAACAACTCTACAGTAGCTTCATCTTCCAACCTGGGGCTTTTTGAATCTTCATTTTCTTCAATTCATGTTCTACCTCATCTGGAAGGATATCGGATATGTTGTGTGTTTTGCTAATTTGTGATCCATCTTCCTCACTGCTGGCATCCTTCCCTTGCTCCTTATTTAATACTTTATAGTAGTCTTCTGCTATTTGAATTATGATGCCTTCTCTGCTATTTATAAGTACACCACTATTCTTCAGATTCAGTATCGTCTTTCTGTGTTACTGCTGATTTAAGTCCTTTGTTTTTCCTTAAAGCTTGTTCTACTTTTTTTCTGTTAAATCTTCTTATGTCCTCTGAGTCTCTTTTTAATGGCTTTGCATAACTCAATATACTCAATTTTGTCCTTGTCAGTGTTTGTCTTGCTTATCTTCATTTGTCATCTTTGGTTCATCATGACAAGTGTGTTTGTGTCCTGACTAATTTTTTTCTCCTTTGGATTTCTTTTTACCATAGGTTTCTTGGGCTTTATTACTTTCAGAAAGTTGCTGTATTCCTCATCAATATCTTGGTCCTGAAAGGTAGGTCTGCAGAAGCTCAAACTTGTTCCTAAGTTTAGTACATACTGCTTTTTCTTATCTGTTATCTCCAAGTCCTTCGTATTATTTGTTCAAGGCAGTTTTTTCCTTTCTTTTCTTATGTCTGTATCAAGCGTGCATTTACCATTCTGTGATCACTTTCAACGTTTACCTTGTTCAGGATGGTAACAATGCTCACAATATATCTTCTGTTAGTGAGGATGAAGTCAATTTCATTAGTCTTTAATCCATTTGGGCTCTTCCATGTCATGTCAACTTTCTGTTCACCCTTCTCTTGAAAAGAGTGTTCGTTACTGACATTCCTTTTTCTTTTTTTTCACCGATTCCAAAATTTCTTATGTTTTCCATTTCTGTGCTTTTTGTCTCTTACCAACCTTAGTATCGAAGTCACCCATAGTGATGGTGTAGTGAGTTTTCTGTTCATCTAGAAGTCTCTCAATTTTGGTGTACATTTCTTTAACCTCTTCATCATAGTTCGATGTTGGTGCATATAGCATTATAACCTTTAGTTTGTACCTCTTAGAAATCCTGAGCACTAGTCATGACATCCTTGGTGATGTACTTTTGAATTCCAAAATGTTATTTTTAGTATCTTTATGGACCAGAAAGCCAACTCCACCTTCACTCTCTTCACTTTTTCCATTGGTGTACAGCAGATTTCCACTTGATAAGCTTGTGATTCATTTCTTTTTTTCTTCTTCTTGTTTCTCTGCAGATGATATTCCGATTCACATTTTCTAATTCCTTTTCCAGCTCTAATATCCTATCTTCACCGATGAGCGATCTTACGTTGTAATGGGCCAAGTCGGTTTCCATGCATGACTGCCTGGTCATACCCAGAGATTCTTTGCACCATCTGCTTCTACTCTAATCCTCTTGCTGCCGTAAGGAAGAGTGAAAGCTGCTGGTGACTGAGGGCCATTTGTTTCATCATGTTGTCATATTTCTCTATTTTTCTATATTTTTATAAAAAATATAGTATGACAATTTACATAACATTTTTTTTCCAAAAATCTGATTTGCATACCCACTTCATGATGTTTGCAAAATGCTAGTAGTGGAAATGACATCACTAGTCTGTTTAATGCTCTAACTCAAAATCTGTTGTTCCTACTTCAAACTGAGTGTAGACTTTTCTTCTTGAATTTTAATAAACCATTCCCTCAATAAATATCAACATCAATTTCAAGTACACTTTGTATAACTGTATGGATTAGTACCTACTGTTATATACGATAGCAATGCAATTATAGTAGCCACAACATGGATTTGTTAGAAAAGAATTGAAAAATGTGCCATTTTTCAATTCTCTTCTAATAAATCCATGCTGTGGTTACTATAATTGCATTGCTTTCAAGGTAGGTGGTCCTGCATTACAGTAATTTAACAGACGTGTAAATTGATGTCTGTTCCAGGAAAAATAATGTAGTGACTGGTTAAAGAAGTAAGGCAAGATCATCTAGATAGCAATGCAATTATATGGTAGTCACAGCATGGATGTATTAAAAGGTGATCTTGTCTGACTAATCTAATTGGATACTGTGATGCATTAACAAAGGAACTGGATGCAAAAAATAATTTTTACATCATATACTTAGATTTCAGAAAAGCATTTTTTTTTTTTTTATGTGAACCCCAAACACGAGAGGTATTAGAACCTATAGTACTTAGTACCGTGCTTGGGTTGGAGGTTGAGAAGACTAAAGAAGATATTTGTTGACATTGGACTTGAACTTCTGTAGATTGTAATTTTCAGGAAATACGTATGAAGGAAGGCTGTTCCAGGAAACGGCAGTTGAATGAATAAATGAGGAAGATGAAAAGTTGGTTCTGTGGGTTTGAAGTTGGACAGTAAATGGATGTTGGCTGGTGGCGGCACGTGTTTGGACTGTTTTGAAAGAGAGAGCGGGAATTATAGAAACCAATTCAGAAGAACAGTGCCCATGGAAGTATACGTCTATGAGAAAGCGAGTGGAGAGACTCTGTTAGAGATGAATCATTAATTAACCTAACTGCCCTCTTCTGAATGGAATCAAGAAGCCTGAGAGAGGTTGGGGGCACCACCCCAGATGTGGGAATAATATTCCATGGCAGGGCGGATTTGCGATTTATACAGAGTGAGCAGCTGTTTGGAAGAAAAGTAACGGCGAGAGCGAAAGAGAAAACCAAGTTTTTTTTAAAAGAGGAAGCAATATTTGTAATGTGCTTGTGCCAAGAGAGATTAGAAGTCAGGGTAATCCCCAAAAGAGATATATCATTTTGCCTAGAAATCGGAGTGTCACCAAAGATAAGCATAGGAGCAGAAGAATCCTTTTTGTGAGACATAAGACAAGACTGAGTTTTAGAAGGGTTGAAATCAACTAAGTTGTCTTTGCCTCACTGGAGAATTACCTGAAGATCGGCATTTAAGGAATTGGTAGCAGATTTTCGAGAAGTTGAAGCTGATTGAGCAGTACAAGGTTTCTCAAAACAGAAAGTGGAATGCAATGTGCCATCATCGGCAAAACTATGGATAGAATTTCCAGTCAATGGAAGAAGGTCATTAATATACAAGAGGAAAAGAGTGGGGGAAAGAACTGAACCTTGGGGGACACCAACATTAGTGGAGAAGTTAGAAGACAGAGAGCCATCTACCATCACCCTCAGTGAGCGATCAGAGAGAAAACTGGATAATCAATTACTAAAAACAGTTGGCAAACCATAAGATGGAAGCTTGTTTAGAAGACCGTTATGCTAAACACGATCGAAAGCCTTTGAGATGTCAAGAGCAACTACTTGTGTTTCACCGAACCTTTCCATTGAATTAGTCCATAAGTGCATAACATAAGCCAGAATATCACCAGTGGATCGACACTGACGGAATCCATACTGGTGATCGTTGATCAGACGGAAGGTTTCTAGGTAGTTTAAGAGTTGCCGGTTAATTGATTTCTCCATTACTTTAGAAAGAGTAGAAGTAATTGCAATGGGACGATAATTGGATGGGAGAGATTTGTCACCCTTTTTAGGAACTGGCTGGATATGAGCAAATTTCCAAGCAGAAGGAAAAACACCTTTGGAATAAGAAAGTGAAAAAAGGTGGCAAAGAATAGGAGTAAGTTCAGGAGCACAGGTTTTTAGAACAAGTGGAGAAATAGCATCGGGACCTGGAGCTTTCTTAGCATCAAGATTCATCAAAATCCTTCTGATATCCTTTTGATGGAAGACCACAGGAGGCATTGAATGGAGCGTGTTGGGAATGGTGGGAGGTGTTTTACCAAGATCATTAATATATGAGCTGGAAGAAAAATGGGATGCTAGCAGGTCAGCTTTATCCTTGGCTGAAGTGACAACAGAACCATCTGGTTTGGTCAGAGGCGGGAGCAGAGATGGGCAAGAGTTGCAGCCAATAGCTTTGGCAAGAGACCAGAATGCTCGGCTACCATTAGGGCAAAAAGAAAGTTTTCTACTCTTAGCCTGTTCAAACTCTAGTTTGGACTGATTAATAACTGCTTTACAATTGTTGCGAGCTTTGGTGTAGGCAGAAAATGAAACTGAAGAATTAGAAACAAGCCAATTACGATATGCAACATTCTTCTCTTGACCAGCTTCTCTTTCTTCTTCTCTTTTCTTCTCTTTCATTTATTGGAAAACCAAGGTTTAGATAAAGGACGAGATTTTAAAGTGGTGTGGGATAAAGGATTCCATTCCTGCAAGAATAATTTCACTGACACGATCTGAGCAAACATTGACATCAGAAATTTTGAAACAGTAATCCGACCATGGAAAAGAAGTCTTGCAGGTCGTCCCATTTTGCATTCTTGTAATGCCAAACAACACGAGGTTGGGAATAGCCATGAGATAAAGGTTCCATTGGAGAAGAGACAATCACCAAGTTGTGATCTGAAGTGCCTAAAGGACCTCTCACTTCGACCGTGTACTTAGAAGGGTTGTTTGTGAGAAAAAGATCAAGCGTATCGGCTGTATGATTAGGATTGTCTGGTATTCTTGTAGGTAAATGAACAATCTGTGCTAGATCATTAGTAATTGCAAAAGCCTTGGCATCTCGACCTGCTGGGTCGGTGTGACTAGAAAACGGAAGCCAGCTTGAGTTGTGAAGATTAAAATCACCAAGGAAAATTACCTCACTGTTAGGAAAGTTGGACTGGAGAAAGTCAAGTTGCAAACAGAGGAAGTCAAAGAGCTCCAAGTGATTATTGAAATTTTCGAGAACGGTAGAGACAACAAATGAATTTGACACAATGAGGTAGAGAGATTTTAAGCCAGAGAAGATCAAAGAGAGGAGATTCCAAATCGCCAAGTCACTGTCAGGGAATATCAGAACGGACATATGCACATGTACCACCTTTGAGGGGTAAGGAATCATACAACGAATAATTTGGGCATCTGAGATGAGCAGTAGTTGAATCAACCGATAACTGAGATTCTGTCAGAAAAAGTACATGAGGTTTGGCAGACTGCAAGTGGAAATGGACATCGTTGAGATTAGAATTGAGACCACGTATATTTGTGAAATGAATTAGGAAGTGCTTGGGAGGTTTAGATCTTTTCGCAGATAAGCTTGCTCTATTAGTTTGACAATTCATGGTGTATTCAATAGTAAGAAAAAGTGGGTGGGACATGCTGTATGAAGTAATGAAATTTTTGGATGTGGCGTACACGTGGTAAGAATGTACCCAGACCCTTGACATAACGTGGCCTCGACAATGCTCCCCGCATATACACTACTCGGACTCCCTCCAGTCACTATCTGGAAGAGTAGAGGTGGCAAGATTATACACTAGCTGATCCGGAAGCCTCCTAGAGAGTTACCAATAGGTTCGGTCCGGTGTACTAACTAGCAGCCAGCCTGCGAACACTGTTTTAGAGCTGTACCCTCGAAATGTAAGCAATATTGGATCTCGCCACGATGTTCATCATAACCTCAAAAGTCATCAATCATACTGCATGATGGAAGAGATAGGGAAGGGTGACCGGAACTGAGCTCTAGAGAATGAACATTGGTTCCACCACTTCAAGCCTCCAATAAGCAAAGTGGTGGTATTTCACTGGTTGATGAGAGTCATCTACTACCTAGTACTGCCTGGTAACATAGAGAGCCGGCGTTCCTCCATGTGGTGTGGGTGCCACACCTCGACCCCTGCTTACATTGGTTCACACCTGGGTGGTCACCCACCATGTACTTGTGCATGGAGGTTATACCCAGGATTACTAACAGTCCCACCATCGTGAAAGTGCAAGCAGAGGATTTGGCTGTCACAGACCGTCCGGACTTCGCCGAAATTGGGTCCACTTGACTTGAGTGTCACCCAAATATCAGTTCCATCAGCGTTTTAGACTCCCAGGTAGCAAGTACAGCTTGTCTGGCATATCTGAGAGAATGTCTGTGACAATCTCAAGGACCAATTTGATACTGTTCTACATAAAAGAATGCCAAGAGCAAGTTATTGCTATGGATAAAGGGAAGGTTGATTGGTAGCAGATAGAGGTTATCATTGGGCACTGTCCTCCTTGGACTGTTATTAGTGGAGTTCCATAGGGTTCTGTGCTGGGCTCATTGTTGTTTTCAGTATTTATTATCGATATTAATGAAGGCATATCACGCTTAATGTCCAATTTATGGACAAGACAAAGGTTGACATGGTGGTTAATGGCAGTAATCACAGTATTTTACTGCAACAAGATCTAGAAAAGGCAGATGGGCTGGGAAGTGGCAATTGAAGTTGAACATTGAAAAATGCAAGTTACTGCATTTGTCAATATAGTAGCAGTAATTCCAGAATAATATATCAGCTGTATGATACCACACTTGTGGTAGTGGTGAAAAAAAGCTGAAGTAATTATGCAGTCAGAATTGAAGTTCCCTGAGCAGTGCAGACAGCTTCCAGGACAGCTCATAAGGTTTTTTCAATGATATACAGGAATTTTACCAGAAAGGATAAGGAGGTGATTATCCTGTTGTATAATGTCACATTTTCTGTAAAAATATTTGTGGTATTCTCAATGAACTGGGCATTGAACACAATTTTATTGAATGGTTATAATTTTGATGCCTCAAAATGAAGTTTAAAAATGGTTTTGCTGCACAGTGGAAATGCATTCCCATCAGTTCCTCTACTTCTTGCTGTTGATGAGAAAGAAACATATGTAAATATGTTCAAGTTCCTGAATGCAGTAAAATACCATGATTGCTGCTTGGAATATGCGGTGATCTTAAGGTAATTGGGTTACTCATTGGTTTAGAGGACGCTTTCACAAAATAATGTTGTTTTCTACGTTTGTGGGACAACTATGCAATAAAAAACATATTGTGTATCAGTAAGGGAAAAAAAGAGGCATTTTTACAAGGAAAAATTAATATAAAATATGTTCTACTGGTTTAACCAAAAATTATTATTCTTTCAGCTCTGCATATAAAGCTTGGATTAATGAAGAATTTTGTTAAGGCTCTGGATAAAGAAGGAAGTGGATTCTGCTAGCTAAGGATAATTTTTCTGAATTTAAGTGATGCAAAACTGAAAGTTGATTTTTCACTGGGTTTCAAATAAACTGCTCAAAGATGATGTTTTTGAAACAAAGCTACAGCTATTGAAACTAATACTTGGTTTTAGGGGATTTCTTGGATTCAATGGATTTCTTGACAGAAAGAAAGAAGATAATTACAAATCACTGGTGTCAACTTTACTGCAATTTTATATGGGATGCCAAATCTTCCATGAAAATGAATTTTCTTCATTGCCATCTCAGTTTTATTCCTCAAATTTGGGTGATGAGCAAGAGGAACACTTTCATCGGGTCATATCCAGAATGGAAAAACAGCTTGGGATACTGCAAAGATGTACATTATTTGATAATCAAATGCACCTGAAATGCATACATTACTTAACTTGTTTCTTTTTAGCAGTATTATTAAAAGCCCATCTCTCTCTCTCTCTCTCTCTCCCCTTTGTTTCCACCTAATGAAAGAAGACACACTTCAATGGACTGTCAAAAATGTTTTTTTTTTCCCTCTCAAGAGGCTGAAGGATGGAGTTTTGGTTATGTAAATTTTTTAAATTTTGTTTGGAAAGGTAGCCCTGGGAGTATAAAAGGAAAAAAATGCATTAGATGCTAAATATGAATTGATATAAGTTAAAGGAATATTCCTAACTCATTTAACTAAATATAAAATAAGCAATCAAGGTGTAACACATTATTCACACAAATTATTCATTTATTTAGAGCTTGCATAAATCGAAGAACATTTGGGGCTGGGAATGTGACTGTCTATGTTTGGTTTGCTGCCGTTCCTTCTCTGACAAAATGTATTTGGTCTATGGCTATTGCTCAACACCAGTTTTATTTAGACCGTAAGCATAGTAAGGTGAGTTAATTATTGATATGGATACCTAAATCTTAAGTCAATATGGCATTTTTAATAATAAATGCTCCTCTGCATTATATTTTTCTCTTTTGGAAAAAATGCCTTGTTTTTTTAAGTGAGAGCAACAGGCCTGGGAAAATTTTAGGTCAACATCAGTTGATCTAAAATTACTGCAGTAGAGTGTCGAAAATCCGAACAAGCCAGCATTTATTTATTTTTTTTATGCTGGTGCCATTAAATAATTACAGTAAGTGCCGGTTATTGTGATCATGTTTGCATAAATTGAATTTTGATTCTATTAAACATCAATTCTAATAAGCGAAAATCAGAGGAATATTATCCATAGGCTATAAAAATGAAGATATATGGCACAAATTTACACTTTTATTACCTTACCAATTGATAAAATTAAATGATATAGGAAAATCTCCAAACCAACTGACTGCTGAATCGACAAACAATCAATAAACTGGATGCTATCCAACCCAACTACTCCTGATGAAAAGAGTGGGAGATCTGGCAGCAAAGAAATGAAGTTCGAAAATGGTGCAGCAAAAAATACACGTGTTATTGTGGCTGATATACACGGCCTTATATATGTGTTATTGTGGCTGAAAAGTTCCATTTGTACCTATGAATGAAAATACGTAAGTGCAACGTGGTGTTTTTATTTATAAACAAATTTTTTTTTTTTTTAGTCTCCAGAACAGTATTTTGGTAAATTTTAAAATGCGAACAAATCGTAAGTCTGAACTACCCCCGGTCCCAATTTATTCAGATTATTGACGCTCTACTGTAATATCATTTTTAATTGAATAACATTGTCAAAAGGGTGAATCTGTTATTAATTAACAACTTGAAGGCACTACTATGACTAGTTTCAGACCCACTGACTCCCCACCATATAGTTAAGTAACCTTGCTTTGAATGGTGAACAATGTTTTCAGTCTAAATGATCAGACAAGTGAAGTTTGGAAGAAAAAACTTCAATGTATTGAGACACCCTGTATTTTATACAGGTTATCTTAATACATTGTTCGACACAAGGTTGCTAATTGAACCACTATTATCAACTCATTGATAATGATATTATTTCTAAAAGGTGCATAAATCCAAACCATTTTGTTCCCTCCTGTAAAAGCTGTTGCTGTACTTGAGGGAACAAAATGTCTCCAAGACAGAAAAATATAATGCTGTGAAGCATTTATTATCAATTATTTCAACATATTCATTGAAATATAACCATCTACTTAATTTCTGCAAAGGCCAGCACAGCTCAGTGCTAAGAGATTTCATATTTATGCAACCTTTGTTGTATTTCAATTGGAAGTTTTTCTTTCACATGCTATTTGGTTAAGTGGCATGTGAAAGAAAAACCCTATATGTTGCTTACCATTCAACACAGGTTGCTAATTAAGGTATGTATACTTGTTCAATTTGTATACAAGCATAAAAGAAAAAAAAAAAAAAAAAAAAAAAAACATTAAAACTACATAATAAAAATTAGTTTTTTTTTTTTTTTTTGGTGCTTGTTTGCAAGTAGCAATTAAAACCCTTTAGCCTTATTCAGTTTATTTTGGTGTAATATATAAATTGTATGCAGACCTTTACCTTGTAAAGCATTGTGTATCTGATTGCGATGACATAAGTCATCTTTAAAGTAAAACATTTTGGGGAAGTAGTTCTCAGTCAGTGGATTGTTGATCTCCCAGGGAGGGCTTTAAAGAATATCATGGGTGAGTTCCTGACCTACCACAATAAATTAAAAACATAATGAACTAAATTTGCCATGACAAGTTGAGTGGGGGTTGATCAATCATTAATTTTTGGTTTGCACAAAAAAAAGGGCTCCAGGAGTAGAAGATTACATTAGGATGATATTTACTTCTGGTACATTTGGAAAGAGGGGGGAGATGAAGGAGCAAAATGTTTCTTAATGTCTTCAGGTTTCATATGTGTAATATTGATTCAGTGAGAATACTGTTTGATTGTGATTGGCTGTTTTTTGTGATGCAATGTTACAAAGTTTGACATTTATTTTTTGTTTCAAATATAAATGTGAATCATAGGATGATTAGTTAATTTTTGTTTATGTCAAGGTGAAAGATTGTTAATTATTTTTTTTTTTTCAGAGTTGCATCAAAATATTTTTAAAAGCATTTGTTATGAAAGCTGGGACAAACAATTTGTTCACTTGACATCAGCGCAAGTATTGCTTTCATTTGATAATTTTCATGGCTGCATGAAAATGTCAGCCATAAAACTATGACCTTATTTGTTGAGTCTTACTTAAATAAATAAATTCTCTATTTATTCTCTGGGATGGCCACACAGTCAGAAGAGTTCACAAGATCGAAAGAATACAAGAAACAGCACTGTATTTAGCAGTCACGGGCTTGAACTTTGGTCACTCAAAGCACATGTACCTGTGTACCCTCATGCCTGACCACTCTGCTGTCTAAATAAGTCTATTAGAAAGTTAAGCTCATTGAGATGAACATTAGTTAGAGAAGTCAGTACTACATATGACAGTCTTTCCTGGAAACAGGACCAAAACTGTCTTGAGCAATTATTTAGACTGAAACAAAATTCCAAGTCTACAGCAAATGGGAGCAATACATGCGCCACAATTTAACCTATTAATTTTCTTCCCAAATTTATACTGTACAGCCACTCCCCGGCTAATGTAATACTTGATTCACAGAAATTTGACTTTGCATAAGTTTATGCTGGCTGGTGAAAACTTAAAAAAAATCGTGGATACGTATTTTGCATCCCGTAGGAATAAATGGAGGTATTGTGAAAATATAATGTGAACCTAATAACACATTGTTTTTTGGTAGTTCGTTCCAAGACCTCAGAAGTTGAAATTTTCTCTATGTAACTAAGCTATTTATCTCTCTAAAAGGTCATTTTTATGATGGAAATTGCACTACACTTTCATTGTTATCATATGTTCCGTTATAAGAATCAATTTTGAACACCTTTGAAATATTTTTCTAAAACACATTTCTGCAGGTCACTACCATAAAACAATTTGCACTTTCCGATTTATTGGGCTTTTCTGTTAGTGCAATCTATTAGCGATAATACCGATAACTGGAATTCTGTGGGTTTTTACGTTACGGTATTATGGTGAAATTAGTTCCTCTTTAATCATAAGATTGTCAAAAAGGTGAATATTCTGAAAATTTTTGTTTTTTAGGAATATTCCTAAAAATTATAAATAAATTTTCATAATCTTCTCTTCATTCCTATTTACTTATTACAATGATTGAAGGGAAAGGACCAGCGGAAAGTGCAAGTGCTGACAGTGCTAGGAAATGAAACAAAATTGATTTAGAAATGAAGATGAAAATGTGTAAGAAGCAGGACAAAGTTTGTCATCTATTGCATGGAATTAGGTCTTGCTGCTTCAACAGTGAATACTATTTTAAGGTACAGTGTGCGTATAAAAGAACATGTTAAAGAATCAACGCATTTAAGATCAACAGTGATCACGAAACAGTGTTCAGGTGCTATATCGAAGATGGAAAAGCTATTAATAATATGGATGGAAAATCAGATTCAGAAGCAAGTGCTCCTGAGTCCAATGGCCATTGAAGCAAAAGCAAGAAGTATTTATGAAGATATTAAGGGTAAGTGCGGCAAACCCCAAGCCAAGTTCATGCCAAGCAACGGGTGGTTTAATAGGTTCAAGCATCACGCTGGTTTCCAAAACATTCAAGTATGCAGTGAAGCCGCCAGTGCCTATTCTGCACTGGCGGCTTCACACATCACAAAATTTCTCTGCAGCTGCAGAGAAATTTTGTGATGTGTTGGAAAAAACCCCTTCTAAATCTCCAACTTCTGCAGTGGCATTCTTATGAGCTGGAGAGTTAATTCTGGCAATGATGCTCAAAAGGTAAAACTTGCTGACATTATGCCTGTCTCCTCTCTATTTTTGTAATTTTATAACTTTGAAATTTTTGTAATTTGGTGCACTTTTGTAATTGTTCTGCACATGAGATTAAAAAAAAAAAATTGAATAAATAATTCTATTTACATGTTCGTCGGACATTTCTTTTTTGCTTCAATCAAATTCAATCAAATTTGTGAGTGCTGCATTAGCATTTGGGGAAATTCCAACTTATGTAGAGTTCTGTTCCGCAGAATGCAACCCTTATGTAAGTTAGGGAGTTGCTGTATTTTATAAAATATGGGCTGTCTATAAATTATTCACCTGATTATGAATCTCAGTTAAAAAAATTATTTTAATAGGTGCTTAAATTGGTTTGCTGCAATTATCAAAGCAACTCAGTTTTTTTCTTCTGTGGTTGGCAACCTTGATCCCAGAAAGCATAGCAACAATACAGCATTAAAATGGCAATAGTGCAAGAGAAAGTAATGTGCATGTTGTGGCTGTGGGATACCCAACCTCCAATGATTGGAGATTTGGTATTCCACAGATAAAGAGACGTTTTCAACAGGAATTCCAGAAAGATCCATCTATGAAACAATCAATAAGGCGACGGTTGAAACAGCTTAAAGAAACCAGCAATGTGCTGCACCGGAAAGGAGCAGGTAGATCTAATGTGTCTGCAGATAAAGTTTTGGAAATTCGAGAAGTGTTTCCCAAAGTCCTACAAAATTTATCCTCTGGGCAAGACTGCAGCTGCAAATATAATGGACAACACTGCACAGGGTGGTTTACAAGATATTGAAACTTTATGCTTACAAAATGCAGATCATCCAGAAAGCCTCATGACAAACCACAATAAGAGGAATTGGCTGTTCCCATTTCAACCGTATAGACAAAGATGAGTCCTTTCTGGAGAATGTTTTCAGGGATGAACCAACATTTCACCAGTCTGGTAAAGTTAACTGACACAATTTTCGCATATAGGGATCTGAAAATCCGTACTCAGTTTGTGAACACAAGCGTAATAGTCCCACTTCATGCTCACGTAGTGTTTTCTTCCACTGGAGCTTTCACATGCACGATTTCCAAAATAAAAAATTTCCTAAGTGATGGATTGGCCAGGGTGGTCCCATTCCATGTCCTCCTTGTTCTATGGATATTACATCTGTGGATTTCTTTGTATGGGGCTATGTAAAGGATGCATGCAAAAAAGCTGCACTTCCTTGCACAATCTGAATTTGTTCATTTCTGTTGGATCCCAGGTCACATTGGGATCTCAGGAAATGATTTGGCAGACACTGCAGCCAAATCTGCGAACCTCTTAACTCTTGCCTGTTAGTCCCCTATAAAGACTACAGGCAAGTAATTCGAAAGAAACTTGTATTCCAATGGCAATACTCATGGAATGGACAAGTTATATGAGATTAAGCCTGTAATTGAACATTGGCAGTCTAGTCTGCGTAGGAACCAGAAAGTGGAAGTTGTTCTATCTCGGCTCCGCATAGGACATTGTCACTTGACACATTGCTCTTTGCTGAGGGTAGACGATCGTCCTATGTGTACCAAATACGGAGGATGCAGAAAGGTCAGGGAATGACCACCGCATATCCCGGAGCAATATGGCCTTAGTTGCTAATGCTCCTAAAAACCAAATTACAAATCGTCCTATGTGTAGAAATTGTGACACCATTTTAACAGTCCATCATATTTTAATTGAATGTCCGTCTTTTTATAATGATTGTCGTTTATGTTTTAGCCATCTGTCTGAGCCTTATACGCTCAGATTTTATTGGACAATGACAGTGTGTCAGCTATATTTAAGTTTTTACAACTTATTAATCTAAATAACTCTATCTAGAATGTTTTTATTGTTTTATGCTTTACTAACTTTTTATATCTTATACTCTTTCACAATAATATATAAACAATTATAATATTATAGTTTTATATTTTACACCTTTTTGACTTGGTGCATTATCGCCTTAGATGCTAATGTGCCATAAAATCCTAAAACAAACAAACAAGCATGCAAAAAAGGTAAAAACATCAGAGTTAAAAGACCAGATTGGACAGACAGTGAATTCCATTTGTCAAGAGATTCTTCAAAACACTTAGAATGAAATCAGCCATTGTCTTGACATTCTATATGCTACCAAAGATGCCCATGTGGAGGTTTGCTGAACTATGGTTGTGCAATAAAAAATTCTTTGAGTTGCTTTATTAAGTGCAGCAAAACCATTTTGCAATAACTATTGCAATAAAATTTTAATTGAGCTTTGTAATCAGGTGAATAATTTAGACACCCTGTATATTATTAGTGCCTCCCCTGAATTTCAGAATTGCAATTTATTATTATTGGTACATAATGTTAAAATTAACAGTGAATTGCGATTCTGAATTTTTTTCTTTGCTCCTTTGTCTATTTTTTCTCTTCTCTTTTCTGCTGTGAAGAATAAACTAAGAAATTACTTCAGTAGTTTCATCAGGTTAAACTTTACTTCCAAAATTTTAATCTTGACACCTTGTGTTATAAAAATGTCCCACTAATATTTGACTTATTTTCATGTTACTATGATTTTATAAATCCACTAAAAACATGGCCAACCTTTAGTGTCCAGCAGAAACATATTAGAAATTAAACTTACTTTGATCAAAGTACAGGAAAAAGTTATTAAAAACACTTTAATACTAGATTCAAGCTGAAAAGGATGGTCAAATGACTAATTGTGCTTGATAAGATGATATGCCCAAGACCATTCAGAAACCACTAATATCTTTTTATCTTTTTTCAAATAACTCTTTGCCGAAATCAAAATTAACTTACTAGAAGAAGTGCATACTTCAGCTACTTTGTGTTTCTCAGACGTCAATTGATATGGTTTGTTGTTATAAGAAAAATGTTGAGTAACTGAAACTTATGCCACCAATATCGGTATTTTGTATAATAAAAATAACATAAAATTCAGGTTGCAGTGTTAGAAAATTAAATATCCATCACTATTTGCTTAAATGTTGATCTCCAGGCAATTCTCAAGCACTGCAGAGTAAACTTGGTTAACCTGAGTCATTCTGAAACTCACTTCCGTATTATTTAACCCAAGAAATTGTGCTGTTGTCATCCTCGTCTTTGACAACACTGAATAATAAGATCACATAATTTTATTGGGGGATAACCTTGATTTCTAACCTCTCTTTGCACAGGCATATTACAAATATATTTTACTATGAGACTGAAAATAAAATTATGGAAAGGCTTTAAAAAAAAAACAAAAAAAAACTAAGTTTTCTTTTTCAGTCTTGTTATTATTTTTCTTCTAAACAGCTTCCAACTCTACAAATATTAAATCTGTCCTACAATAGAATAGGCTTCCTACATTGAGATAGTGCATCACAATCTTGCATAACCCTTTCACAAAATGGACAAATCTGGAAAACCATCTGAGAAGCAAAATCAAAGGCTGTGACAAATTTAATTCCTGAATTAGCTATTTTCCAAAACAGTGTATTAGAGCTGCTAGTGTAGGGTGGAGATTTCACTTCAGAGCCATAATTTTTTAGTGTACTCAAACTACATGGAAAAATATTTTTAGTCCATGGAATTATCTAATTGCTATTCATGAATAAGATTAGCAACTTGATAATAATTGATAAATTACTCAGTTTCAGAGTTTCACATACACATGAAGGATGAGACCATGATTTCCTAAATATATTTACTGTTTAGTAAAAGCTTTAGAATTTTTTAGATTGTAATTTGTAAACATTGTCACAGTAATGATTTATCTGTCTGTATGCTGCCTGCAAGAATATTAAGTAGCCCAGAGGATTGTGGCCTTTCAAAACACATCCATACGTGGCACCTTCATAGCCATGTGGGCAGGAGCAGTAGTGCGTGGCACGCGCTTCTTGATTAGACCGGGGTTCGAGCCTGTGACCACCAAATACGGAGGATGCGAAAGGTCAGCGAATGACCACCGCACATCCCCGGAGCAATATGGCCTTAGTTGCTAATGCTCCTAAAAAAAAAAAAAAAAAAAACCAAATAAATAACATCCATAGGTCCTTAACTATGGTGGAAAAAGTTGTATCGTTAAGGACACTTGACACTGAGACTTTGTTGAAGTGACTATGTGTAACTTCTCACTCTTTTAATTCCAAAATATATTGTATGGTGTGATATATTTTGTAAGAGGAAATAGTTAATTTTATTTTAACTGTACTTTTCCAAATGCAGTACAGAAGCACGATATTCTTTGCATTTTTTTTTTTTTTTTTTTTTATGACAATACTGTGTCTACTCAAAATCCATAAAACTCCAAGATCCAGCCAGGAAGTCCAGAGGTTGTTGGACTTGGAAGGCTCCATTGTACACACTTTTTTATAGATTGTTTTAATACAATATCAATAAATTACATCCATATGTCTTGCCATCTCTTGTGTTTACAAGTGTAATAGTCATTTTTATGTTTAGGATAGTTGTAATAATCAACAAGATTGGAGACAATGTGGGCTTGCAAAAGCTGAAATGGAAGAAATTCTTTGAACCAGAAGTTGAAGAAAAATCAGGGGAAAAAAAAGTGTTATTTTGAATTTTGATTTTAATTTTATTTTTGATAATAATCTCACTCGGCTATTTATCTATGAAGCCAAAATAGGAAAATATTAATATTTAAAATGATTTATGTACACTTTTTCAGATTTATAAACTTCCAAATTCTTCCAAAAAACTCACTCCAGGTGGTTTACAATATTGTCTGGAAAATTGCTTGGGAAAGGGTTGAATTCCTAGACTTTGTCCAGAAGAAGATAGTAAGGTTAATTGATGCTCCTTCTCTTACAAATTCTCTCCATTCCATCACACAGATATTCACTTTTTGCTGCATACCTTTTTGTATAGATATTTTCTTGGGCACTCCTCTTCTGAATTTGCATCTGTAATTCCACTTCTCTCTCACTTCCTTCCAAACCATTCTAAACACACTCCTCTACTTAGTTAGCATCCATTTACTATTCAACTGACTCCAGACTCACATAACTAACTTTCCCTCTTCTTCATTTATCCATGCTATTCCTTGGAACAACCTTCCTTCAAATGTATTTCCTGAAATTAGAAATTAGTTGTATGTCAACAAGTATCTTCTGTCTTCTCACCACCTTCAATCCATGCATGGCTGAAGTATTGTATATTCTAATATCATTCATGTTTGGGAACCACTTATAAAGGGAAAAAAAAAAGTTTGATTGTATAGTATTAAAATGTGTTATTAGTTGTCTAGCATAAAAGGAAAATGTTTTCAGTCTTGAGTCTTCAAATCATGTTTTTCCTGTGTAATGCAGACTTTGTGCTTACCTTAATTATACCCCACTGACATAATAAATGATTGTTTAACATTGAATTAGCATTGGTAAAAGTGGTAGGTCTCTAGGTTTCAGTAAATGGTTTGGGCTAATGGTTCTCAACTGTGTTGTGACAACACAAGTATGTTGTGAAGAGTTGAGACGTGTTGGTGAAAATTTGTAATAAGTTCGTAAGTCTTAACATTATTTAATTATGCAGATTGATAATCTTAATATAGGCTCAGGTACAGTGAATTGTATTATGTGGTGTGCCATGTACATTGATTAAAAGTTGCTAGTTAAAGTTATAGCTTCTTATGTTATAACTTGTAGCTTATAGAATTTTTGTCACTTTTTATGAATATTATTTAAGCTTAATGAATTTTGATGTTTTAACATATAGAAATCAAAAATTTTCTAAATTCAATGACATAATTTGATTAGCCTAGTTAATGGAGGAGTTTTTCTGCACAGAGTCAATCAATATCACGCAGCTTAGGGGAGATAGCAGCTGAATTAACACAGAGTGCACATTCCCTCTCTTCCACTGACTCCAATCCTGCATTAAGTAGAAGTGATAGTTCACAGAGTTTGCCAACAATCAAAATAGAATGTAAGTACAGATACTAAATTTAAATTATTTTTTCTTTAAAAACTCAATCTAATTATTTTCATGGCACTTACTGTATAATGCTTAAAATTTATAAATATAACTGATATTTTCAAATACACTCTCACTGCCCAAAGTTGCAGACCATTATTTTCCATCAATATTTCGAGGCATAACCATGAGTTAACTATTTTTGCAGGTTCTTTATCAAATGGGAATTATAAATCAGTAAAAGTTTATATTAAGAAAATTTTTGAATAGATCAAATAATAAATCTCTATATACCATAAAAATCATAGGTATTGTTAATTTTATTAGGTGCCAACAAATGTTCCATGACTGCCATCTCAACTGAGCTAAAATATATAATGCATTTCTAAAGTAATGGTAAAACTATAAAAATTTTTCAACATATTGGAACATTAATTATAATGCAGTGGATTCTTGAATTTGGTAGTTTTCAAACATGTTTGAATTTGGCTGCTGTGGGTTGTAAAATGCAAAGGTTAATTTCATGTTAATTGAAAATAAAGGAGTAAATATTTCCTTCCTTCCTCTCCCCCCACTTCCCAGACATTATTTTTGATATTCATTTTCTTGGAGTTAGCAATTAGTTCATAATAAACACATACTAATTGTTATAACGAGAATTATAATATTTTATAATATTGCATAAGTGAAAAGCTTTTGTAACAAAATAAAATCAGCTTCTTTCTGATTACTTATATTCTAATAGAATAAGATCGTGAAAGTAATATAAGTAATCAAAAAGAATTTTATTTTATTTTGAAAAAAAAAACTTTTATACTCATAAATAGCTTACGTTAGAAGTGTTAGAGCACTTTTCAAAACATGCTAATGTAGCAAACTTCAATAAAGTTTATAATCCCTTCAGATTTCAGCATTTGATGAAAACTTGAAATATATTAAAGATTATAATAGCTGTGCTATAATGATTAGTAATTGGCGATCAGACAGTCTTGTTTACACCACATTGTGCATCACCTACACCAAGTAACAAATTAACAAAACCCTACTGGAAAGCTAAAATTAAGATATAAACTTAATTTAGCTTAACAGTGTGATTTTGTTTCACAATGCATATCCCTAAATCTTGTTCGCAGTATGCACTTTGTTACTTTGAAATTATGAATTCCTCTGCCTGCAATAAAACAAATTGGGTACTTGTAGGTATGACATCATCACTCTAACAATACACTGGTTAAGTTAAATTAGGTTAGACTTACTTAGGTTAGGATAATAGACGGTTTCCAATGGTGATATCATTATCACAGTTGGTGCCAGCCAGTTGTCTTATGGGAGGATAATTAACAAGTACCACAAATTGTTAACCAAACTAAAATCAGCATATAGCCACTTCTTTTCTGAGCTGTGTATGCTGTTTCTTTTGTAATATTTCATTATTGTATATTTTACTTTGATAATTTGTGCAGTAATTATATTTATATTTTAAATGTTTTCTAAAAAAGTGAAAATTTTAACTTTTGTTTTAAATTTTATTTAGATGATGTAAATGAGGAAAGTAAGGCAGCAAAACTAGAAATGTTGGTAGCATTAAAGGCTCGTAAAGAAACACTTGAGGAACTTCTTAGAAAAAAGACAGAAGAGCTAAAAATACTCTGCTTGCAGGAAGGGGTATGAACAGTTTTTTTTAAAACTTTTAATCATCTTATAATGTAATCTAATATCCAGTACCAGAAATTGTAGTCTAATATATAAAATTCCTTCAAAATGAAGTTTTAAAATTATGAGGGTGATTCCAGGAGTATTGTACACTGTGCCTACATAGCCCATGGAATAATTGATCTTTCTGTGGGGCTAGTATCAGATGTAATTCAATTCTTGCCAAAAATGGAGGTACCAGTTTCTTGTTTCTGTTACAGCCTGTTTTTGTGCCATAGTTTTTTTACAATGGATGAGTCGTAGATGTTGGGTCAAGTAACACAAGAAGCCAATGTCTGTATATTAAAATGGAAATATGATGTGACAAAACCAAACTTAAATTCATAATCAGTTAAAGGTGGAGTATGGTAAAATAAATTAACAGTACAATGTTTTTGAGGAGGTTGTAGAAACATTTTGTATGTTCCAAGATATTGAGAAGACCAGTAACTGCAGATTATGACACTTGAGCTGCTGTTGTTGCCACAATTTTGGACAAAGACCAAAAAATTATAATAGAATTTATTTGATACTGGCAGGAGTGAAATATTCTTAGATACTGTAGAACTGAAAGATTTCTGATAGATGTATTTCTACAAGTGACCTCTTTATTGGACAAATATAAATTGAGAAATTCTACCACTCCTTGCATGTAGTCTTGATAAGAGTCCCCAAACTTTGGCCCCTTCCAAAATTGAAGGTATCCCTCCACGGAATTCAGTTTTCATTTTAAATTTACGAAGCTATGACCCGCTGGATCTGACAATATAACCAAAATAGTTTATTAGATAATATTCAAAAGCATCTACATATAGTAAAAAAAGGACAGTTGTACCACGTGTCTACACATTAGCAAAGAGACTAAGAATAAAATAATTAAATGTTTACAGAAATGTGTTAAATAAAAACAACAACGTTTAACAAAATGACAATTTATATTAAAAAATTTACTTATAAAAATGTATAACTTCACATTGCAGCATTTCATTCTTTTTTTCAGGCTTTCATGGCACCCCTACCTTCTCAATAGATGTCAGATAATTGGGTTTTTATTGTATTTTGAAGGATTGTAATAACAAATAAAAATTTATTGTGTTAACAATAGCATTGTAGGCATTTCTTTTGGATCCATATTCATATTCTAAACATTTAAGCATTTTATATAATTAAACTCAATTCATTGAGGTTTGTACAAGTATATTTTTTTTCTGGCCAGTTTTCTTCTAGAACTGTTTTAAAATAGCTTCTTGAAGCCTTAATTTGAAAAAAGAAAAGTTTATTTTTTTTTTATTATTATTACTTGAGGAAAGTAGGTTTTTAAAATCATAAGAAATTTTTATATAAACACCAACAGTCATATAGCACTGCCTCTTGATAAGAAATTGAAGTAATGATACTTCAGAGCTAACTGCTCTTGCTAATATCCTTGAAAGGTACTAAGTTATGGCCGGGTGACAGAGTTTGTTCAGACATGGAAAATTATTTAATGGCATCAGGATTCTACCAACAGCCTTTACATTTTCTTAAAAAATTACATGAAAAGACAAATGTAGAAATTAAATTTTGAATGAATTGGGTACCCCAAAATGAGAAAGTTTTTCCATACCTAGGGTTATATTAGTATTAGCAATGGTCACATGGTGCAATGAAGCCTATGGCTTATGCTACACCAGCTAGGAAAAAAAAGAGAATCAAATAATAAGAAGAAAACTTAAATAATTAATAAAGAAAATGGACAACCTATGCGTTTCCCTCCTCCCTTAAATAATTATCCAGTTGACCTTTGAATTTCTCTTAACTGTCAGCCTCTACCACCTATGTAGGTCACTTATTCCAGTAATTTATAAAATAAAACTTTCTGTAATCCAATCTAAATATCCCCCCCCCATAACTTGAATTTATGGCCCCTAGTTCTAGAATCATTTATAACCAAAAAATTTCGTCCTCATTCATTTTACTTTTGCCTCTCAGAGCCTGAATCAAGTCTCCTCTAAGGTGCCTAGTTTCTAAGCTCTGCAACCCACATATTCAAAGTCTTTTCTCATATGGACTTCCTTTTGCCGATCTCACCAGGTGAGTTACCCATCTGTGGACCCTATCAAGAAGCTCAATGTCTTTCTTTAGGTGCAGCTCCACGCTTGAACACAGTATTTCAAGCGTGGTCTAATAATAGCCTTATATAATGGGATTATGATGTCTTTATCTTTACTAGCAAATGTTCGATAAATCATATACTACTATCCACACACTTTGGATTAGTCTGCACACTTTTAAGTTGCTAATTTTTGGAATTAAGAGTGTATTTCTTTGAAGTTTTTTGAAATTTATTATATACTGAGTTATAGCCTTATGCATTAATTGCATAAGGCCATCGCTTAATTGATCTTTTGATGTAATCTAGTTAGCTGGTTAAACTACCAAGTACTACTTTTTTGTTTAAGTCTAATATAAAAGTTTGCTAATTATTTTAATAATCATTTAACTTTTAAAAAAATCTATTTCTTAAAAAAAGAAGAGTAAAAGAGTTGAAGATAATTTTTATGTAACCTTTTTTTTTTTTTTTTTTTTGCAGTGAATGTTAGAGATAGTGCAAAGTGATTTGTTGTTTTTAATGTTCCACCATGATTTTTATACTTCTATAATAATAATGTTTAAAAGTCATGATTTATGACTACATTATAAAATTAACAGTGTCAAATATTTTTTGCATTTACATTTTTACGTATAGGAACTTACTGGTGTACTCCCACCAGAAACACCCATTTATCCTGGAGAACAGGTGCCTCAAGTGAAGAGAAGAGTGGGAAAACTTTCTTTAAATGATAGGATATGGCGCTCAAAGACAAAAGAAGTGAGATTATTTGTATTTGATATTTTTTTCCTATATAGTATGTAGGTTCCTCTTAATATGATTACTTTGAGTTCTGTGGTTGATAATAATGTACTACAAGTGTTAGTAAAATTCCCATAATTATTAACATAAGCTGCAGTGGATCAACTGACCCATTTTTCTTTCCTTCTAGCCCTGAAAATTACCTAGTTCTGCTGATCCACACAAAATTGAAAATTACTGCTAGTGTTCCTATATATAGCTCAGAAATAAATCATAACTGTTGAAACACATTCAAATGTGTAAATTTAATTCTGAATAAACTCATCATGTAGAATCAAATTTATTTTATTTCTGTGATTTATTTGTTTAAAACACTAAAGTAGATTTAAAAAAGAGGAAAATTTCCACAAGTAAACTTTGCAAGTAGAGCCAACTATAGAAAATCTTTTCTGCAAAATGCAGGAAGTTGTGCATATACAAAACTATGAACACTAAGTAGACTTCACTAAGGTTGCCAGCTGCCCTTCATTTTTGTAGAAAAGTTTTTTTTTTTTTTTTTTGTTAGATCCACCGTTTTTCCAATTTCATTATCTAAAAATATTAAATTATATCTCATTAAATGAATCAACTATACAATTTTTTAAAAAATTGTCAGTTCTGTATGGATTTTACAACACAAGTATTGCAATTACTGACTTTGGCTAAATGCAAAGTGCTTGTCCATTTGTTTCAGAATCTAGATGATTTTCAAGAATTAATTGGATTTATTTGTAGTGTTATAATATTTTAACACAGTAAATGGCAGAAAACATATAAAGTAAATTTTGTTTTAGAAATCCTCATTTTGTTAAGTTAGACAAAAATAAAAAGTGAGAATAAATAAGCAGTGCCCACTGTACTTTTTTTTTTTTGTAATTTCTATAGCCCTGAATAGCATTAGCATTAGTTCAGTCATATGATTCAAGAAAGCAAGCTTATATAGCATCAGCCAAAAAAAAAAAAAACCTTCCCATTTCACCCATCCGGTCACTCCAAATGTTTGTCTAGTTCAGCCTTTTTATTTAAACTATCAACTGCCACAACAACAGATGGAAGTCTGTTCCAGCAATCAACTACCTGCTGGCTAAAGGCAAACTTCTGCACATCTATTCTACAACTGTCTTTCCTCAGTTTGAATCTGTACTCCCTCAGGTTCTTAATCTCAGCAAGTTGAAGTATCTCACCAGCATTGAGCCTGCTCAAACCATACAAGGCTTGTACATCTCAATCACATCACTTCACAGGTGCCTAGTCTCCAGATGCTGCAACTTACAGAATTTAAGCCTCTCCTGGTAAGAGAATCCCTTTGTTCCTCTCACCAATCTTGTTGCCTTTCTCTGTACTCATTCTAGCAACACTACATCCTTCCTAAAATGATGCTTCCAGACCTGCATGCAGTACTCAAGGTTTGGCTTGAACATTGCCTTATACAAAGGTATAATCACCTCCTTGTCTATGATAACAAAATTCGTATATATCATTGACAAAACTCCATGACCTGCTCTGGAAGCCAGTCTGCACCACTCAGAGAACTTCATATCTGACTGCACAATTACTCCCAGGTCTTTTTTTCTAGATCCTGTTGCAGTAACATACTGTCTTTACTATCATTAACAATCCTGCCAACTTTTGTATCATCTGCAGACTTGGACATTAAGCCTGATATACCTTCATCGATATCATTAATAAATACACAAAACAATGATGGGCTCAGCACCGAACCCTGGGGGAATTCACTAATAACATTAGTCCACGTAAAGCATTGTCCGTTTATTACCACTCTCTGCCATCTCCCACTTAACCATCCCTTTATCCATTGCAGCAGCTTGCCCTTAATTCCATACCACTATAATTTGTACAGCAGTCTTCCATGCGCAACAATATCAAAACCTTTCTTGAAATCCAAGTATATGATATCAAAATTATTTTTTGCATCCAGTTCCTTTGTGACCACATCATAGTATCCAATCAAATTGGTCAGACAAGACTTCCCCTTAACAAACCCATGCTGTGTCTGAACTATTACTGCAGTCTTATCTAGGTGATCCTGCATCACTTCTTTAACCAATGACTCCATAATTTTCCCCCGGAACAGAAGTTAAACTAACAGGTCTATAATTATTTGCATCACCCTTTGAACCCCCTTTGTGAATTGGGGTTACATTTGCACATCTCTAATCCATGGGGACCTCCCCTGAACCTAAGGATGCTCTCATAATTATGGCTAAGGGTTTGCTTACTTCCCTTGCTGACTCCTTCAATATAACTGGATAGATTCCATCTGCCCCAGGTGCCCTTTTTATGTTTAACTTCAACAATAATATCTCCTCCACTTTGCTCTCTGTTATTACAAAATCATTTAGCTCCTTGTTAGAGTTTAGTTTAGAGTTGATATTTTGGTTTTTTTTTTTTTTTTGTTTTTTTTTAGGATAATTAGCAACTAAGGCCATATTGCTCTGGAGATATGCGGTGCTCATTCCCTGCCCTTTCCGCATCCTCCGTATTTGGTGGTCACGGGCTCGAACCCCGGTCTAATCAAGAAGCGTGTGCTACGCACTGCTGCTCCTGCCCGCCTGGCTATGGAGGCACCAGTTTAGAGTTGAATGTAGTTGCAAAATACTAATTCAGTTTGTCAGCTATCTGAGCAGGATCATCAACAGTTGAACCACCAACATCAATCTGATTCATCCCCTTTGTTCTAGAGTTTACATAAGTAAAGAAGTCTTTGTTGTTTTTCTTTGCATCCTTTGCCTAGGATTTCTTCTAATCAGCCTTTGCTTGCCCTCCTTTGACTTGATTAGAGACTAGCTTATATCTGCTGTAGGCTTCCAAGATTAATTCCCTGAAGGTCTCCCATTTAGAATTCACTGTTTTTAACATCATCAGTTGACCCACTGTATAGAATTCAAAACAAATAAACATGGCAGAAAACCATGCATAGTAAAACTATAAAAAGACAGAATATACACTAACTAACTAATGATTTCGCTAAGTTCTATCCATTTTCACTAATTGGTTAATTATTTTATCATCTAAGTATATATATCTGTATACATTTTTAGAGCAGTGCAATATGGCCTTAGTTGCTAATGCTCCTAAAAACCAAATAACAAACAAACAAACATTTTTAGAGTATGTGTGCATGCATGTGCATTTTCAACTGCTACCTTTACATTGTGTTATAAGGTGGGTATAAGCTGAATCTTATACACTTACCTGAAGTTATCTACTTCATTATGACCATGGAGGTGTAGGTTACTTGCAGCAATCTATGTAAATTGAAGAGGTCACATGATATGGGACATACAGAAAAGTTCTGTAAAGCTGTGTAATCTGACTAATGTTCATATCAGTTGGCGATATTTTTGTTGCACAAATGGCCCAATATTCCTCATGTTACAATGGGAAACAGACAGGATTTTGTGGACTTCTAAAGTGGTATTGTACCACTTTAGAAGTCCACAAAATCCTGTCTGTTCCCTATTGTGACATGAGGAATATTATATATATATTTTTTTTCTTTTCTCAGTGTGCATTTAGTAGATGCTACAGTAGAGAGGACAGTTACCCACAAAGACTATTATCATTTGAGTCTAACAAATGCAGAAATGCCTGTAAAACATCTACAAACAGACTCAACTGCTATCAAACATAATCTGTACCAAACAATAGAGCAATTAACCTCTGAATTTAGGGGGGGGGAACATCTCAAGCATCAGTTTGTGATGTTTCCATATTAAATGAGAGAGGAAAATATGGCTGCATTAGTACAACAAACAGTTAACTGAATTTGCAGGATAACTGGAGGTAAACCAATGAGTCTCAGTTTACACTTTTCAGCAGTGATGGAAGAGAATACATATAGATAAATCCATGTGGGTCATTGGAATCATCCTATTGTGTAGTAATAGTTCGGGCTGCTGTAGTAGGTGTAGGCCCTGTTTTCATGACATATCCTTGGTTCCCTGATTTACTTGAAGGCACTGTGAATGCTAAAGAATATCTGAATGTTGTTGTAGACTAGGTATACATCTATCAATGTTGCATATTTACTCTCACAGACAGGAGTGCTTTTCAGATGATGGTGCAACCAGATCCATTGTAACAAGCATGTGATTTGAGGAACAAAAGGAAGATTTTAAGCATCTGCACTGGTTAGCCCAATCTTTGGATCTTAATGTCATTATCATCTGTAGGAAGAACTGTAAAGGTGTATTTGTTAGCACAATCCTCTGCTCACTTCACTCTTGAAACTAAGAATCATTTTGTTGCATGAACAGTCCAGTATTCCTCATGCCATTTTTCAATTCCGTATTAACGCTGTGTAATTTTGGAGGAATGTTTCTGGCCAAGGCAGCCCAATATGCTTTTAGCTCATTGTCCTAAAAAAGTGGCCAGGTGGTATGATACAGCAACAAAAATATATAAATTTCCAAATCCCAGTGAATTACCCAGACTGCTGCTGCAGATTTGCTTGCCATATTTTTTATTTAATAGTATCTTTTAATAGACACTCTCTCAATAGTTTTGTGGTATTTATTTCTGTGTGTGCATGATTTGATTATAACACAATCACTTTGTATCAGAGAGATATTCTTGCAGGAATGGCATCCCATGTGAAGTGGCCTTGGGTGCCAAGCAATTTTTAACTTATGTTCACTAAATGATAAAAGTGGTGTGTGGTTTTTTTTTTTTTTTTTTTTTTTGTGGAATAAAATGATAAATAATAGACTGAGTTTTGCTGTTTAATGTAATTTAATTTCCATTTTCCACTCCAGCCGTTAAGATGGACTAATTCAAATCCTAATGTTTATTTCAGGAAGAAGAACTTTCTAAACTTGAACTAGAATATCAAATTCAGAGCAAAATCACCAATGCTGCCTTAAAACTTGCTAATGATGTCAGTGCCAAGAAAAATGTTCGCAGGCAGAGGAGGTTGTCTCATCAGCAAGCACTGACTAAGGTAAGATAATGATTAAAAAAAAAAAAAAATATATATATATATATCATCCAGCCTGTTAACCACCTCAAATTCGTCTAACTACCACAAAATTCGTCTAACTTTAACTTAGTTACTATTATTATAGCTATTCTTCTTTTTGATATCTTTTATCACCATTCGGCATGGATTAACAGGCAGATGATATCAGAAACTGATAGCTCGCTAATTGCAGGAGGATTGAAGGGGTTAGCCCTCGATAAAGTCTCTTTCAGTGTGTCACCTTCTTCCTATAATTGGCTTGACATATGTATTTAGTTACTATTTTCTACGCTATTTTCTCTACTTTTATGCTTTATTAATTATTTTGTTCTTTCAATATTTGTTATTTCCATTATTCATGTGTAACCCTACCAAGCTAGAACCATGGACTAGGTATAATTATTATAGCGATTAGTTGCCACCAGCCTATATATACTCGCCTTTAATACACCGCACGTTTAATAACTGCTCAAACATAATAAGACTGATGTAATGTTCTATCTAGTATTCATTGATGGCATTAATCAGTTCTTTTCCTCCTTTCAGTTTTTAGTCTTTTATTGTATAATTTGCTATAATAATTGTTTATCTTGCTATAATAATTGTTAATTTATTTGCCTTATTCATTATATATATATATATATATATATATATATATATGTCATTTATTGCCATCCAATGAAGTTAGGGGAGTAGCTCAATACAGCCAAGATAGAGAAGTTTACATAAATTAAGTGATAATAATAACATATAAAATAGGTATATATAGCTTTGACAAAGAAATAAAATAAAAATGTAACAAGCTCAATGAAACTGGAGATAACAAGTCTGTGTCCTTAAATACTCCATGAGGAGGATTCCAAATTGGATGAATAATGAAGTTGCCAAATTACTTGAGCAGAAAAAGATGGCATGGAAAAGTTATTACAGAACAATAAAAAAGTACTGAAGCCTATAACAGCTACAAATTGATCTGTAATAATGCCACTGAAAAGGTTAGGCTAGCAAAGGCAGATTATGAGAAATCGCTGGCAAAGAGGGGGGGGGAGATAAGGAATTCTTAATATATATAAATGTAAAGAAGAGAAGGACAAATCAGATTGGACCCTTATATAATGGACATGGGATATTATTAGATACCCCAGCTGAAGTTGAAGATGAACTCAACAGTTACTTTGCATCGATATTTACAGATGAAAAACCCTTCACATCAATGAGAAATTCTGGGAGTGAAGTTGAAAAAAATGTAATTAATGATATAATGAAAAAACTTTTGAGCCTACAGGCCAGTAAGGCTCCTGGGGTTGATAACATTTACCCTTTAATCTTAAGGGAGGTTGCAAGTGAGTGCATTGAACCATTGAGGCTAATTATGAGAGCATCACTGGACTCCGGAGTGATTCCGTTGGATTGGAAAAGTGCCAACGTATCTCCAGTACATAAGGGCGGTTCCAAGAGTGAAGTGGGAAATTACTGGCCAGTTAGTCTAACTTCAGTAGTAGGGAAAATCATGGAGACTATGATCAAGGGTGGAATTTAGGATCACTTAGATAGAAATGGAATTCTGAAGGATACTCAGCATGGTTTTGTAAAGGGAAAATCATGTTTAACTAATCCGGTTAGCTATTTTGACAGGGTCACTCAAGAGCTGGACTTGGGGAATAATTTCGATGTTGTTTATTTGTATTTCAGCAAAACATATGACTCAGTCCCACATGAGCGGTTACTTTATAAGCCGGAACAGGTTGGAATCACAAGGAAAATCCTTAGATGGATAGCCAGGTGGCTTCAGGGCAGGAGGCAGAGGGTTGTGATAAATAGTTATTCCTCAGATTAGGTTGATGTAAGAAGTGGGGTTCCCCAAGGATCAGTATTAGGACCACTGTTGTTTTTGATTTTCATAAATGACATCGATGAAGGGATAGAGGGCGTGATGTCTAAATTTGCAGATGATGTAAAGATTAGTAAAGTAGTTAATGATTGCCACCAAGCAGAGCTTCTTCAGAATGACCTAGATAGACTTCAGAGATGGTCAGAAAAATGGCAGCTATACTTTAATCCAGCAAAGTGTAAGGTATTGCACCTGGGGAACAGTAACCCCAAAATAACTTATATGCTTGGCAGACTTGAACTAACGCCGGTAATGGAGGAAAGGGACTTGGGTAGTACGATATGGTCAGATATGAAGTTCTTCAAGCATTGTAGACTGGTTGCAAGGAGGGCCCATGGTGTCCTATCAATGATTTATCGAACAATCTCAAGTAGAGATAAGGACATCATAATCCCATTATATAAGGCTATTGTTAGACCACACTTGGAATACTGTGTTCAAGTACGGAGACCGCACGTAAAGAAAGACATTGTTCTTGAAAGGGTCCAAAGACGGGTAACTTGCCTGGTGAGATCGCCAAAAGGGTGTCGATATGAAGAAAGACTTCGAATATGTGGGTTGACTGTCCCACATATCCCAACTGCAGATCTTGGAAACTTGTTTAGGACACTGAATGCACTGCAGTTGGGACACCTAGTTGTCCCAACTGCAGAGAAGCATCCATCATTTTCTAAGGAGTTGTCCCCCTTTGGAAACGTGAAAAAAACAAAAATACAAAACTGAACACAATGTCACCTATCAAGAGGCCAAAAAATCTTTACCAGCCCTGAATAATAATAAACCAACCTATGCTCAAGCATCCAAAAGACATATCAATTGCTTGGTGGTAACCATACCACCAAGCGAATTGCTATCTCAGTGGGCAAGGTCAGTACTGGCCACCGTACCAGTAAACCAAAAGGTCCTACAAATCCGCAACACTACCGACCTATTGCACTCACCAGTTGTATGAGCAAGGTTCTGGAAAAAATGATCAATGCCTGCCTATCCTGGTTTCTAGTCCAAAACCACCTTCATTAAGGTGGTTTTGGACTAGAATGCCGATGATTTCAATATCTCCTTCCATTCGCCTAATATGCAAATGATAGAAAGATAGTTGCAAGGTGCCATTAAGAAAGTTGTGAAATGGTCCCAAAACAATGGTTTCCGCCTCTTGCCACAAAAGACTGTCAGGATACACTTCTGTAGGCAAGCGTAACCTACAACCAGACCCAAAACGTCACCTAGAAAAGCAAATCATTCTAGTGGTTCGTAGCATCCGCTTTCTTGGTGTGGTTCTAGACCAAAAACTTACCTTCCTCAAACATATAAAAGAACTCTGGATTACTTGCCCCTGAACATGGGGAGCCAACCGTTACATGCTATTGCATTTGTATCATTCATTAATACAGTCGCGACTAGACTACGGCTCTGTGGTCTACAGCTGTACTAAACCAAGTGCCTTACGTTGGCTTGATCCCGTACACTACAATTCTCTTCGGCTTGCACTAGGGGCATTCCATACATCGGCAGTTCAGAACTTATATGCTGAAGCAACTGGAACTTCTTAAGATCTAAGCAGACAAATGCTTCTGTTAAACTATGCAGCAAAAGTTAAAGGGCAACTAGACAACCCTACTCGGAATGGACTTTTCTTGTCCAAATGGGAGAACTTTTACAGAGCCTATCCATCTAAAAACCCATCAACATGGATACGCCTGCATTCTCTGCTCAGTGACTGGCAAATTGACCTTAGCATGATACAGTCTACTACTCGTACAGCTCCACCCTGGATGTATCGCACACACACCGTTGTGCGACCTTTCACTCACATTGTTGGGGAAACACACCTTACCCCAACAGAACATACTGCAAATTCATGCCACATTGAGAACCTAGCATGCAGAGTACACACCAATCTACATGGATGGGTCTAAAACTGATGCCTGTGTTGGTGCAGCAGCAGTTTTTCCCAATCTTACCATAGCCAAGAAACTCCCCATTTAATGCAGCAGCTACACTGCAGAACTCTGTGCTATCTTCATAGCATTAAATTTCACCTTATCAACAAATATATTGAACAGTGTTATCTATACAGACTCCATTAGTGTTATTGAAGCTATACAGCAGAATAAAAATCGTGATAACCACTTACTCATTCAGATTTGGAATAGCACGACTAAGCTAAATAGGAAGAAACAAGAAGTCATCTTTTGTTGGATCCCTGGTCATGTTGGAATTTCTGGAAATGAAATGTGCTGATCTAACTGCAAAAAATGCTACAGATTCTATAGATGAACCGTTTAGTATACTGATCACAGACTACAATCCATTTATAAAGAAATGGTGTCTTGAAAAATGGCAACACATCTGGCAAAATCAAGTTGGAAACAAACTACTCTGTATAAAGAAACATCTTCAAACTTGGAAATCCAGTATACACAAAACAGGCATGAAGAAGTCATATTAGCCTGACTACTAATAAGCCGTACGCATCTAACACATCTTTATCTTCTTGCAGGCACTGATCCACCACTGTGTACAAATTGCAACACTCAGCTCACTGTCCAACATGTACTCATTGATTGCTCCAAATACAATAGTGACCGACAAGCTATGTTTACCTCTTTTTCCAGGACGAACATTCCTTTCAGTATTGCTCACCTCCTGGCAGATACCCCACATGTGGTCAAAATTTTTTCATTCCTTAAACAGATACAACTGTACAACGCAGTGTGAACTTCAACAACATTTATGTCCATAAACTGTGTATTTAACGTCACCATAGTTAAGTGCGTTATGGCCTTGCTGTCCTTACGCTGTAAAGCCCATAAACAAACAACATCTTATTATTTTATTTTATGTATTTTTTGTTATTTTATTTTATTATTATTTTTTTATTTATTTATTTATTTTTTGGCTGGTGCAGCATAAGCCATACGCTTCCTTGCACCATGTGGCCATTACATAATACTATATGTATTTGAAGAAATTGTGAAGATTACATTTTAATCTTAAATTTAATATCTTGGATAAAATTTATGCATTCAAATATACAGGCACTCCCCAGCTTACGTAATACTCGACTTACAGAAATTGGATGTCATGTAAGTTTTTGCCGGCCTGTGCGAACTTAAAAAAATCATGGAAACTTATTTTGCATCCTGTAGGAATAAATGGAGGTATGAAAATATTGTAATGTGAAGCCAATAACACATTGTTTGTTTGTTTTTTTGGTAATTCATTCCAAGACGTTGAAAGTTGAAATTTTTGCTATAAAACTAACCTATTTATCTCTCTAAAAGGTCATTTTCATAATGGAAATTGCACTACACTTTCATTGTCATCATATATTCTGTTATAAGAATCAATTTTGAACACCTTTGTGATATTTTTCTAAAACACATTTCTGGAAGTCGCTACCACAAAACAATAAAAACAATTTGCACTTTCCAGTTTAGTGGGCTTTTCTGTTAGCACAATCTATTATAAAAGGGTAGTAAACTCTATCTTATTGCATTTGCAATAATACCAATAACTGGAATTCTGTGGATTTTTATGTTATGGTATTATGGTGCAATGTGTTTTTCCTTCACTGAAATCTTCAGTCGTATAAAAAACATAAATTTTCAGAATCTTCTCTTCATTCCTATTTACTTATTACAATGGTAAAGGGACCAACGGAAAGTGCAAGTGCTGGCAGTGCTAGGAAACGAAACAAAATTGATTTAGAAATGAAGATGAAAACGTTTAAGAAGTAAGAAGCAGGACAAAGTTTGTCATCTATTGCATGGAATTAGGTCTCGCTGCTTCAACAGTGAATTCTATTTTAAGGGACAGTGCACGTATAAAAGAACTTGTTAAAGGATCAATGCATTTAAGATCAACAGTGATCACAAAACAGTGTTCAGGTGCTATATTGAAGATGGAAAAGCTATTAATAATATGGATGGAAAATCAGATTCAGAAGCAAGTGCTCCTGAGTCCAATGGCCATTCAATCAAAAGGAAGAAGTATTTATGAAGATATTAAGGATAAGTATGGCAAACCACAAGCCATGTTCATTGCAAACAGTGGGTGGTTTAATTGGTTCAAGCATCATTGCTGGTTTCCAAAACATTAAAGTATACGGTGGAGTTGCCAGTGTCAATTCTGCAGCTACAGAGAAATTTTGTGATGTGTTGGAAAAACCTCTTCTAAATCTCCACAGCCCTCAACTTCTGCAGTGGCATGCCTATCAACTGGAGAGTTAATTCTGGCAACTATGCTTGAAAGGTAAAACTTGCTGACATTATGCCTGTCTCCTCTTTCTCTTTTTGTAATTTTTCCTGTGCATGGGATAAAAAAAATTGAATAAATAATTCTATTTACATGTTCGTCGAACATTTCTTTTTTGCTTCATTTAAAATGCTTTCCTGCTTATATATTCAGTGATCACTGAATTGTAACCACCTAATACTGTGTTGGGCCCCCATTTGCATGGATAATAGCTACTATTGACCTGGGCATTGACTCCACTAGATGTCTGAAGGGTTTCAAAACATAGCAAAAGGAAGTAGCCTTTAAAGAGAGCAAGAGACTGAAGATAACAACACTAAGGCAACAGCTTTCAAAAAAAATTGAAATATAGATACAAAACTGAACAATAACACCTTATAGTTTTATTTAAATAAAATTATTTAAATAAAACTATAAATTTCTATCTTCTTATTTCCATTTTTTTTGCATTCTTATTTCCACTTTCTTGTTATCTTTTTCAAAGCGCGCGCGCGCACACACACACACTTATTTTTTTTAAAGTTCCCAAGAAGGAATAAATCCAGCTATAACTCTTCTTCCTCTTGATTATTGTTAAGAATCTTATAGGAATTGTTTCAGATGTAGGTCAAATTTGTTTATTTTTTGTTTAACTTGAAACTTTAAAGGTAGAAATGCTACTCTTTGCAACTCAGCATCTAGCCATTTATCATTCAATTCACATGCTCTCCTCGGGTCTCTTTTTTTTTTTTTAATTCAGTATTGTTCATCCACTTCCTTTGCTGGTGAAATAAAGAGGAGAGAGCCCATTTTGCAGTCTTGAGAACTCCTCCAAATTTTTAATTACATCCCATATCAGTTCCTCTCATTTTTATGTGAAAAAAAAAAAAGAAGAAAAAGTGTTTTACATTGTTTTTAATTTAGAAATTGAAAATTTTGAATACACATTAATGTATACTTGCTTGCATGTAGATTTGTGGAATATTTTTTTTTGCTTTAGAAGTAAAGAGAAAGTAAATTGATAATTTCTAATTTTTAGCTAAATGACTTGGAGCTCAAGATAACTTCTATAAGGAAGCAGACTGAAAGCTCAAAGCAGAAACATTTTAGGCAGCATTCTGATGAAGGTATATTATTTGTTCAGATCCTGTAATTTATAATAAATTGCATGAATTTTGTGAGTGTAGAACTGAAATTTATGATACAGCATAATGAAGTTCCTTGTTATGAAAATACAAAATTTCAAACTATTATTATTGCTAAAAGGTATTTTTCCCTTTTACAGAACCAAGTGAAGACAATGTCAGTTATTCAACTGATGAAAATGGTAAGTGTCTTTCTAACACAATTGTCATTAGGTATATATTACGAGAGTAAAAGTGATTAAAGCTATGGCTGAGTGCAGTAGCAGTCACATACTAATTGAATAGAAATGTCAGAATTTGACTTTTGAGAGTTGGGCACATAAGTCAGTCATGCTACAGAAACAGCAGTATAATAAAAACACTTTTAATGCCTTAAAATTGAGATTAAGATATCGACAGAGAAATTTTTAATGTTACACATCATAAAATATGTTAAAGCATCAAAAACAGACCATTACTTGGGGTTGGTTTCTGCCTATTTATCTACAGATGAAACAATGGGAGTGGGTAAACTATACTGATGCCATTTCCTTTTATGATATTTGATGGTGGGAGAATTATTCAGGAAAACTTATAAACAGGTCACTGCATGGCTAAGTACTATTTTTCTGAAGAAAACAAGGTTGCTGCATGTGGTAATCCTCTCTATTTGGTGTTCTACTATCTTATAAGATTAAACAAGGTAAAGTTGCTGGGCCAAATTAAAAATAAAATAAACTAGAACTATGTGGTGGGGTGAAACTGAACAACTCATAGTTGCTGAAAGATCTAAATGGGCAATAAACCGTCCCTGCCTATTTTTTTTTCTCTGAGTAAATTCCTACCAAAGAATGCCCTTAACTGTGACCTCTACTTTATGGATCGGGGGGACATGCCAAATATTTAAAACAAAGTATTCATAGACTAAAATAAAATAAATTTTCTGTTTATACTCCGGGACGACCAAACGGTCAGAGGGGTTTACAAGATACACAGAATACAAAAAACAGCACCATATTCAGCAGTCATGGGCTTGAACCACGGTAACTCGAGGCACATGTACTTATGCACCCCCACGCCTGACCACTAGGCTACGGCGGCCTAATAATTATAATTAAATTTATATTTTAATTATAATAGTAAAAATAATTATAATATATTTATTTTACTATAAAATATAATATAATAATAACCTGTCATTCGAGGACTTTTTGCCAAAATATTGCAAGGTTGGAGTTGTAATAGCAAATTGAGAACACCAAAATTGCCCTAATAAAGGCAAATCATCCTGTAACCCTAATAAATTGATTTTTGTCATAAAAAAGCTGAAAATCATAATCCACCTTAAGAATTTACAACCTGGAATTTACTCAGAAATAGACAGCAAACTATTTTAAATAGTTGAAGATAGAGAAATTGATGGAAAAGTCATATAAGGCTAAAAACTGATTAAAAGGAAAAAAAAAATAATAATAAATATATTATAATTATTTTTACTATTATAATTGAAATATATTACAATATTTTCCACCAAAAACTTGCAAATTCAAATCTGAATATTTCAAAATTCAGCATAATTTGAATTTTTAAAATATTTTAAAACTGAAAATGCCAATTTAATGCAAAAAATACTTCATTAATTTGAGTCTTGATAACTCATAATTTGTAATTTGGTAGGGGTTGGACTGTAAATTATGACCAACAAAATTTTTCAAGAAGATGGGATGAAATGTAATATAAACTCCTGGGACTTGTAGTTGTACATTTCAAATAGTTTCTCTTTTTAATGATTTGGTAACATTGTTAATGATGGATCAATTCCAGAAATGTGATCCAAGGTGGAATTATTTAATATCTTGGTTGTCCATCAGCAATACCTGTCAAGGAGATAAAAAGTCTAAAATTTTAAAATATTTTGTATATTTTATTTCATGCTGTGTGTTTTAAGTAGCAAAAGCCATATTTTCAAAAAAAAAAAAAAAAAATTTAAGCTGAAAATTTCAAAAAAAATTTCAAATTTGGTATGCTTCAAAGTGCATGAAATTTGAAACTACATATCTTGCTAGTGTAGTGGCTGTCTTGAAAGAATATTGGTTTTTGTGTTCCTCATCTTTACTATGTGAAAACAAATCTTTCAAAATCAACTGATGTTAGACTGTAGATGTTTTGTGAACTAGTAGGAAAAGAAAAACAAGTAACCTTAAACTATAAACAAATGGTGTTGGTGCTTGTCTGGTACCATGCCATTCTTCAAATAAAAAGTCAAATAGTTGCAAAGACAATAGCAGGCCACCTGACAGCTTATTGCACACAATTACTGATAGGCGCCTCCATAGCCAGGTGGGAAGGAGCAGCAGTGCATAGCACACGCTTCTTGATTAGACTGGGGTTCGAGCCTGTGACCACCAAATACGGAGGATGCAGAAAGGTCAGGGAATGACCACCACATGTTCCCGGAGCAATATGGCCTTAGTTGCTAGTGCTCCTAAAAACCAAACAACAAAACAAAAAAAACAATTACTGATGTACTGCACAATTACCCCCAAGTTTTTTCATTCCCACTATGCTATATGTAGTACTACACAGTTGATAAGTTACTCTGGGGTTACTGCAATATCTTGCATTTGTCTGTGTTAAACTTCAACTGTCATTTCTCAGCCCATTGACCCGATTTTCCTAGATTATGTTGCAGTAGCTCACCCTGATGACTGTCATTAAGAACCCTGCTAATCTTTGCATCATCTGTGAACTTTGTCATTAAGCCCGATATACCTTCATCAATATCATTGATAAATATTGCAAACAACAATGGACCCAGCACAGAAGACTATCTTCTTCCACTTAGCCATCCCTTCATCCATAGCAGTAACTTGCCCTTAATGCTACATATATAGATAACTTGTATACTAACGAGTATGATTCCCTGTGAGATTTTTTCTGTTCTTCAAACTTTATAAAAAAAACCTTGGAAGGCAAAAGATTTGTAGATATGGAAACAGTTAAAACAAAATGTAACAAAGAAGCTTTGGAAATTTTCAAATATTGTATTTGGGAGGTGTTTCCAACACTAACATGAATGACAGAATTATTGTATACATGCTGAAAGAGCTTACTTGGAAAGAAATTGGCCACAGCCATCCCAAATGCAGTATCTTAGTTGTTATGGACTCAGTTTTGATAATTTTTTGATCATCTGTTTTAAGTAGATAAATACTGTAATGATAACTTTGCATAAACTGGTTTTTGTTTTGTAAAATTTTAAATGTTTATTGATCTTTGTGCATTTAAGTTTATTGCATGATGTTAACTGTAACGGTTTATATTTATTGAATGAAGAACTTGGTAGGATTTAGGATTTCCTTTATAGAGAGCATAATATTGTATTATTCTCTCTATAAAGATCTCTCTATATGCTCTATTAACTTCAGAAGGGCATTTAACTTGTAGCACATTACTGTTCTCTGTCATAAAAAAGAAATTAAGAAAATTAAAACACACTTATGTGCACAGTGTACAAAACACACGTATGTGCACAGCTTTGTAAAAAGGATAGGTGGAACAGGACCAGGGTATGTCTGCCAGGGGCAAATGTTGATGATGTTGTAGAGCGGATATCATCTTTTAAGGGCACAAAAGGTGATATAGTTGTACACGTTGGCACTTATGATATTAAGAGTAGGAGACCGGCAGAATTACTTAACAAGTACACGTCACTGTTGAAAAAAAGCCGTGAATTAGGGTTGAATTTGAAAGTGTCTGCAATTCTGCCCAGACACAATAGGAGGGAGTATTTGATGAGAGCCTTGTTGATCAATTTGGCCCTGGAAAGATTGTGCAAGGCTCAAGGGGTAGAATTTTTTTTCAGCCTGGTCTGTACTTGTTAACAGGAGAGACTGCTTCTACAGGGATGGGATACACTTAAATAGAAAAGGTGCAAGAATATTTGCTGATGCTATCGCAGCAGTGTTAGGTGGGTCGGAAAACTGCAAGCTTGGGGGGGGGATACAAGGACTAATAGATTAACAGTAGCCACTGGCAGAGGTGAAAGTGATTCTTGCACTGCTTCTATTGGAATGAGCAGCAGCCTGGAAAACAAGATGCAGGATATTTCAGAGACTGCTGGGAGTCATTGCGTTACAAGTAAACACATGGGTTGTGTTAGGGTAGCTAAGAATAGGAACAGGTGCATGTATACTTGTGTGCACCAATGCTAGGAGTTTGGTAAATAAATTTGATGAATTTGAGGTATTGCTCAAAACATCAAAGGCAGATATTGTGGGGATTTCAGAGACGTGATGTCACACAGATATAAGGAATGCAGAATTTGTTGAGTACAATGTGTACAGAAAGGTTAGACAGGATAGGAAGGGAGGAGGGGTTATGCTATTAGTTAAGAAACACATAAAATCCAAGGAAGTGAAGCCAGTCTACATTGCTGGACAGTGCAGTGTGGAGTCAGTTTGGTGTGACGTAAGCATTGGGAGATCAAAATTGAGAATAGGAGTGGGCTATAGGCCTAATGACTCTGATGAGTATAATTAGAGACTGTACAGGGAAATAGAGTGGGCCAGTAAATCAGAGAGTCTTATAATGGGGGATTTTAATTTCCCAGATATTGACTGGAATTTGTGGGCTGGTCACTCACACACTAGCAAGGCTTTTGTGGATTTATTTGATGATTGTTTTCTATATCAGCATGTTCGGGAGGTAACTAGAGGGAGTAATACTCTTGATCTGATTATCAGTAGTGATTCTTCATGCATTAAGAATCTGCAGATAAAGGGACCACTAGGTGGCAGTGATCACAGTGTGCTGAAGTGGGATTTACTCAAAGAGGTAACTACCATCAAGGGTAAAGGGAAGGGTTTTTGCTTTCATAAAGGCGACTATGATGGTCTGAGACAGTATTTAAATTTTATACAGTGGGAACAACTGATGATGTTATCAACAGCAAATTCAAAATGGGAAGCATTCAAAGAACTTATCTTGGTAGCTACTAGGCTTTACATACCAACTAAGAAATATTGTTCAAGCTTTAGGTCTAAATGGATGTCAGATGAACCAATGAGACATATGGCAGAGAAGAAAAATGCATGGGACTTATGCTTATATCTATCATAGGCTTCTGTGTCACAGAAGCCTATGATAGATATAAGCTAATCTGTAACCAAGTTACAAAGGAGGTTAGGCAGGCGAAGGCAGATTACGAGAAATCTTTGGCAAAGGATGCAAAGAAAAACAGCAAAGAGTTCTTTACTTATGGAAACTCTAGAAGGAAGAGGATGAATCAGATTGGTCCACTTGATATCGATGATCCTGCTCAGGTAGCTAACAAACTAAATGAATATTTTGCATCAACATTCATACATGAGGAGTTATTCAGGGAGGGGAATGCCAGAGATGTATTCAACTCTGGCAGTAAGCTAGATAATCTTGTAATAACTGAGAGTAAAGTAGAGAAATTGTAACCTTCACTAATGTTATTAGTGAAGATAAACACAAGAAAGGCACCTGTGGTAGATGGGATCTATCCAGTTATATTAAAGGAGGCAGCAAAGGAAGCCAGCATCTGCACGGTTTTCGTTTTTGAAATCTGTAATTTAAATAGAGTGGACCACTCTATTAATTCTTCCATGATCTGAGAGGCACATAACTCTAGTTGGGACCTTGCATTGCCATATACCAGAATTAGCAAGTCATCTGCATATGCCAACACTTTCACACCAACGTGAAAGACAGATGTAGGATAGATGAGCGAAATTTGCCTTTAGCCAGCGGGTGGTTGGTTGGTGGAACAGACTTCCATCCCTTGTTGTGGAAGTTGATAGCTTAAATAAATTTAAGGCTCAGCTGAACATTTATTTCAAACGAATGGAGGGGTGAAATGGAAGTGTTTTTTTTTTTTTTTTTTTTGGCTGATGCTGCATAAGCTTGCTTTCTTGCATCATATGCCTCTACTAATGCTAATGCATCATTACCACTGATAGAATTCATTTTAGCTGTACAGTTACAGTCCAGTTTACAAACATTTTGATGATAAATTAGCCAAGGAGAAATTTGGTTTAGAACTGTAATTAACTGAAACTTTATTTACATATAATTAATTGTTCTTTGTTCTGTTTTTATATAATAATTTGCAAAATTTATTGCAGTAGTGATGCAAATATATAAATGTATTCTTCATTTTTTGTTGTTGTTTTAGATCCATTATTTCATGAACCAGGAGTTAATCTGTCTGATCTTAACATTGCTTTATCGCCACAAATTGCCAAAACTGAAGCTGCTAACAACTCAATTAATCACCACCTTTCTGTAAGTACTTTGAAGTCATACATAAAAATGAATAGCATAGCTTAATCATAATTAAAAAATAAAAAGTATATGTGAATGTTTAATATAGTTTGGAATAGAAAATAGCCTAAGGAAATAACATTTTTATTTATTATTTAAGAGATAACTCTTCTGGTTTAATTGGAAACTTTCTGATAATCAGGCTTGTCTCTTCTGATTTCCCAGTAAGTTTAGTTTTCTCCCAATATTTAGTTAAGTTTGTATTATTTTTCAAACAAACAGATACATTATATTTTTCAGTTACAGGCATATAGATTTTAATGAATATAAAAGTTGATATTAGGTGACCTTGCTCATGTTTAGCCTAAGTTTAGTAATAGATGCATGTGATGCAAGAAAGCAAGCGTATGAGCTTATGTCGCATCAGCAAAAAAAACAAAAAAAAAAACAATCATTTCCTCTAAAAGTTTGTCCAGTTCCTCCTTGAATTTATTTAAGCTATGAACTTCCACAACAACAGATGGAGTTTGTTCCAGAAATTAACCAAATTTCCGCACATCTATTCTGCAGCTGTCTTTCCTCAATCTGAATTTATGCCCCCCTCAGGTTTGTAATCTGAGCAAGCGGAAGAATCCCGTTAGAATTCAGCGTGCTCAACCCATTCAAGGCCTTATACACCTCAATCAGATCACCTCACAGGTGCCTAGTCTGCAGCCACTGCAATTTGCAGAATTTAAGCCTTTCTTAATAAGAGGATCCCTCATTCCCCCACCAAGCTTGTTGCCCTTCTCTGTACATGCTCAAGCAACTCTACATCCCTCCTAAAATAAGGCCTCCAGAACTATATGCAGTACTCAAGGCATGGCCTGACCATTACCTTATACAAAGGGATAATAACCTCCTTTACCCTGCTAGCAAAATACCTGTCTATCATTGACAATACCTCATGACTTGCTCTGGCAGCCTGTCTGCATTGCTCAGAAAACTTCATATATGACTGCACAATTACTCCCAGGTCTTTAGGCCATGCCAGAGGTTCCAGCTAAAACCAAATCATTAAGTCTTTCATTTTTTTGATTTCTAGAAGTTAATAAGCATGTATATCTACTGTGTATAGGGTGCTATATCATGCATCTGTTTTATTTGCACCAGATATTAGATTTATATATATATATATATATATATATATATAAGAATCTTTATTGTCCTAAGATAAAAGGGCACTCTTCTCATAATATCAAGGTTTATCTATAGATTTTTATTAGGATTGTACATGTTTAATTTTAAATTTTGGCTAACAACTCTCTCTTGATGAGAAAGTTGTTTCCAAATGACAATTGCAAATGAATAGAGTTAGAATGACATTTTTATCTTTAAGAATGTGTAAGCTAATGGAATTTCAGATATGCCTTTTTATTATTACCAATGGCTACATACATCAGAACAGCAGCTCCACCACTTTTAGTCAATCCTGGCCTCCCTGCTAGAATGAGCAATGGTGAGAAAATTTTCTCTGTTGGTGTTTTCTTTTGCACTTTTCTCATACCTCAGCGCTTTACAATGAATGTCCCACATGCACAATGTGACCGTTTTATGAAATTTCTAGGTGTCCTGCACTGGACTCCAGAAAATCTGCTCACTTTAATTACACAGTACAGTAAAACCTTGTTAATTGAAAGTTGCAGGGAGCAAAATATGTCTGTTTCAGTTTAAACATGTTTGAATTATACATGTTGGTATTAATTAATCAAGAGAAATTTTTAGTGACACTTAACACTGAAGAATTTTCATGATTTGCATTTTAAACTAGACATTTATAATTATCAGTACCTGTGCTGTGAAGAAATTCAACAGCACAGGTACTGATAATTATAATTTTACAAGTTAACACATTTCTCACAAGTAACATTCTACTAAGATTGAGGTGGCCACCATCTTAAAATTAGTACCTTTCTTAACATGTTTAAAGCAAATAAGAGTAGGTCTGATGATATAAATAAACCTTAAATAATATATTGAAAGTAAAAAATCATTTGAGCAGTTTTACTTTCATCCAGAAAATAAATAAAGGCTTGCTGAGCATTAAAAGTTTGATTTAGTCCTAATGATTCTTTAGGTTTAAATAACATCCATATTCAAACAGAGTTCCAAGCTTTTTAGGTTAGTCACCAGCAAAGATTAATTTTTCCAACATTGAAAGAAATGTGTTGCTTTAAGACAATTCAATATGAAAAGCTCTTACTTTGTGACTATCTTGGATACAAATTAAAAAAGAAATATTCCTTTATGACCATATTAAATAATTCCAATATGATAATTATCTGTATAGTAGTTTTTTAGATGAAGCCACACAATCTCTGTGGTTGCCTTCTTATTTCATGCTTAATATTATTTCATAAACACTGTGATTAAGCAACTCTAATTCTGAGAAAATCAAAGAATTTATAATACTTACTGTTGGAGAAAAAAAACTTAACATGGGAATTAGGACTTGTTCTTTCAGAGTTGAGAAGAAATATTACCATTGAGATAAATTTCAGTAAATGTCCTAAGAAACTAAACCAGTACATTGTATTCTAATCCATACTTTGTATTCCTAATTTCTGCTTCTCTTCTCTGAATATTGTTGTAATGGCAAGTACTCTCACAGACATCAGCACTAGCAATAAAAGCAGTGGGAAAACAAAACTTAGCTATGTTAATTTTCAGCATGGAGCAAATTAACAAAACTTATGAGTGAGGTAAACATGTTAATATCTTTATAATGATGTGCAATTATTATAAAGATAGTAACATGTTTATGAAATTATTATGAATGCATATATCAAAAAAAATACAGTTATTAACTAATTATACCTTTTCTTAACAATAAGTATATGCTTCACTAATGTATTTGTTTTTAAAGGAAAATTAACATCAGTTATAATCAATATATACATACTTTAGAGACAAATTTTGTTACTTTCTTTTTAACAAAATTGGAAGTTAGCTGTCTTTGTGACACAGGCTTTATAGTATTTATTAAACAGTATTTATAGTAAGCCACAATAAAAGAATACTTGCTGTGTGATTTTCTGATTTTCTATAGCCTTATTTGATCTCCAATTCTAAAATGTTTTAATCAACAATCCGGGTTGAAAGTAAGTAATACTTGACGATATAAAAAAATTTTGTTTCACACTAAGTATATAAAATCTTCACAAATTTTCATGCTAAGTATATCAAAAGGATATTTTAATCCTTGAGATATACTTTTAATATCACATGCCTTCTCAAGGGATTTTCAATCAGTTGTTTGCATGTTTTTTTTGACATCCATGGAATTTAGCAGTGATTACAGCAAGATTTTCTCAACATCCATCAAGCTACAAGTCAAAAGAGTTACAGATATTACTTACATTTAATATTAATCATTATTCAGTATGAAAAGTAAGTTGTGTGCTGTCAGTGACCTGCAAGAAGTTTAAATTTTTTAATAGTAGTATCTGTAATATCAGAATTCTGAAACAAGTCTTAAAATGAAATGTTGAATTAAGAACTAGTTTGTAATGAATGCATTTGGTTATGTTTCCTTCACAAGGATAATTTTATATGACAGGTTATGATTATTGTTATATCTCTTTGGATATGATAAACAGAGCTGGGATATGGGTATGGCAACTGAGTTATCTGTCATAGGCCCAAAGCTAGAAGGGGTGCAAAGATTAAAGGGTCTAAAAGTCTAAAAATTGTATGTTAGGTTGTTGGAGGATGCACTTTCAAATAGTCACCTTGGGTACAGAAATACCTTCTCCCAGCTCTGTTGATAAGGACACTTATATGTGACAGCAAAAATGATTATGGGAAATGTAATGTCTATTTTTTTTTTCATTGCATTTTATATATTTAAATATTTTTTCCTAGTGTTCATCTTCTCCTGCTCCTGCCTCTTCATCCTCATCATCATGTTACTATTCTACAAATTCAATGATTCCTGGCTCAAGTTCTGCCCCTCCTAGCCCAACAAAGGTTCGTCACCAGCTTCAACCACAAAAATCCACTTCTCAGCCCACCACACCTCGTTCATGTCCAAGTAGGACAAGCCAGAGTTTTGAAGGACAGGGTTATAAGCCAAGTTCTGTATATCAGACCAAAACATCCTATCGTAGTCAGCAGTATCCAACACTTTCAACAAAATTGCCATCTAATTACTCTACATCATCAGATTGTGAAACTGGTAGCAATGCTGACATTATTGATGTCACATTGCGGTCACCCTATCAAAACAAGTGAGTATGTGTTAGTTCTTATATAATGCCTGTCATCATACTTGAGCCACATGTAGTGAAACTTCAATACAATAGACTATAAATTTTGTTAGAATGAAGACTAAGGTACTATTGTGAAACTAAGTAGTGGAAAACATTGCATACAGGTGCATTTGCATCTTGGTGCATTTAAATTAGTAGGCCACACTCCCACCCTCTCCCCATCCTTCCTGCATTCATGCATAATTACACACATATCTGAAGTTAACTGCATTCACACATGGCAGCATGTAAAAGGAAATAAGGCTAGTTTAGGAGTATAGGCATTCCAGTTCACTTTGATTCAAAATTATACAAGTTTGAGCTTAATGTTGTTTGCTTTCTCTTTTCAATTTTAAACAAAATTAATGATGCCAATTCAGTGATTTTCACTAGATATAGTGAATGGTTTTTTTTTTTTGGATAACTTTTTGCTAACATTTTAGGAATTTTTAAAATTTAGTGACTTTTGGTAGTCATAAGATTTTTGTCAAAATTCAGATCTTTATACTTATTCAAGTAGATCAGTATTGTGACTGTGAAATGGAGACATTTGCAGTTTTTGTTCTTATATGGTTAAAAGTTCCATGTTTATAGCTTTTGCATTCATGATATTTAACTATTTGTAGCAGCCTTCCTTGGATATCAATTAATTAGAGGGTTAAATTTCTAATATTCATGGTTTGGGATCAGATGATTGTCATCACATGAATGCAGAGTGTTTCTTATTGAAAATTCTCACATATACTGACAGACTTATTAATACAGAGATTTCTCTGACAATATAGTGGGTTCTTGTTACTTTCCTTTTTGGAAAGATCCAGATTTAAATCCTGCAGAGAATGGAATGGAGCATTCCATAAGGACTGCCCAATCAAGACTGCTGTTAGTTGATCTCAGTGAGAATTCCTCCCCCCCCCCCATGAATTGTTGTGGTTTTTCAGCAGATTGGCCTCCTCTGAACATACATTTATGCAGGTATGATACATGATAAATACTGTATCCATTTACATCCATTCCCTCTAAAAGTTTGTTCAGATCCTCCTTGAATTTATTTAAACTATTAACTTCCACAACAACAGATGGAAGTTTGTTCCAGCAATCAACTACCTTCTGGCTAAAGGAAAATTTCCACATTTCTATTCTACAACTGTCTTTCCTCAATTTGAATTTATGTCCCTTAGGTTCGTAATCTGAGCAAGAGGAAGAATCCCATCAGAATTGAGCCTGCTCAACCCATTCAAGGCCTTATACATCTCAATCAGATCAACTCGCAGATGGCTAGTCTCCAACCGCTGCAATTTACAGAGCTTAACCCTTTCTCAGTAAGAGGACCCCTTCGTTCCCCTCACCAATCTTGTTGCCCTTCTCTGTACTCACTCAAGCAACTCTACATCCTTCCTGAAATGGAGCCTCCAGACCTGTATGCAGTACTCAAGGCATGGCCTGATCATTGACAATACCCCATGACCTGCTGTGGCAGCCTGTCTGCACTGCTTAGAAAACTTCATACCTAACTGCTGCACAATTACTTCCAGGTCTTTTTCATTTCCTACTGCCCTATATGTAGTACCACACAGTTGGTATGTTTCTCTGGGGTTACTTCTACCCATATGCATTAATTTGCATTTGTCAATGTTAAACTTCAGTTGCCACTTCTCAGCCCATCTGCCCAACTTTTTAGATCCTGTTGCAGTAGCACACTGCCATTACTGTCTTAACAACCCTGCTAACCTTTGTGTCATCTGCAAACTGAGACATTAAGCCTGATATACCTTCATCAATATCATTGATAAATTTACAAAAGAACAGTGGGCCCAACACACAGCCCTATTAATAACATTAGTTCACAAAGAGCAGCATCCATTGATTACGACTCTGTCTTCTCCCACTCAACCACCCTTTTATCCATTGTAGCAACTTACCCTTACTACCAATTTGTACAGAAGTCTTCCATGTGCAACAGTATCAAAAGCTTTCCTGAAATCCAAGTACATGTATATGATATCAAAATTATTTTTGGCATCCAGTTCCTTTGTAACCACATCATAGTATCCAATCAAATTTGTCAGACAAAACTTTCCCTTAACAAACCCATGCTGTGTCTGAATTGTTACTGCAGTCTTGTCTAGATGTTTACAAGCACAGCAATTTTTAGCTTCCTTACACATTCACTGTTAAAGATACATGGTTTAAATGAATAATTTTAACAATATTCACGTATCATGGAGACACCGTTTGTTATATGAAATAAAGTGTCGTCTCACTGGAGCTCCTGGCTTTTGGGGCTTGTTTCAGCAATTATTCCAGAATAACAATGTTTCCTGGTACATAGTAATTGCTACCAGCAAAACTACCATATGGCTTCAATTGAAGAAGAGCTGTCCAACTGGAGCGTACAAGAGTAGTCTTCCATTTCACAGTGTTAATGCTTTTCTCATCTTTAAAAAAAAAAGTTGAAAATTTGTTAAAAGCACTTTATTGAAAAGAGCTTATTAAATATTGAACATACTTTTTCATTTGGTTTTACATGATATTTAGTAAATAATTTTTTGACAGAATTTAATTTTTTATAATTTTGAAATGTCACATTACAATAAATTGTTTCAAACCATATAGGTCTAATTAACCATTGCTGATCAGATAGCTATATTAGTACCAAAGATGCATTGCAACCCCCTCAGTGGTTTAAAGTCAGATACCTCAGCTTAAACCATATACATGTGTCATTGCAGCCTATACTAGAAAGTCAAGGTACATTATTGCACTTAATTGCTGCAACATGCCTGTATTCTTGTCTCCAGACACAGTTGGTATTTAAATTGAATTGTTACCTAAGGAAGTCCTCCATATATGTGTTTTCTTTGATTATGCTGTACTTAATTCCTATTTTTGCACTTTCAATAAGGGATCCAAAAGGCTAAGCAGATCCAAAAGGCTAAAAAACATCTGGCCTTATATATCTCAGGTGACTATATTTAGAACTTTGTAACTAATTTATAACTAATGTTATCAATTTCCATTGTTAAAATTAAATTGGAGTGCATTAAAAAATGTGTTTGCTGCTGAATTTGCATAGGATTATATATATCTGTATTTTGTATATCATTCTAACCTGTATGGTGGCATTTCACACCAGGTGGAAAAGACCTGAGTTAGTCCCATCAATGATGTGAGGGTAGCATGGTTTTTTTTCTCACAGAAACTTGTTTTTTTTTATTCAGCAAACAGCAAGTCGACCATAGAACACACAAAATTAACATTAGTAGAAGCATATGATGCAACAAAGCAAGCGTATACAGCATCCACCAAAAAAAACCAAAACTTTCCATTTCACCCATCCATTAACTCCAAACATTTCTCTAATTCTGCCTTGAATTTATTTAAGCTGTCAACTTCCACGACAGATGGAAGTTTGTTCCAGCAATCAAGCACCCGCTGGCTAAAGGCAAATTTCCGCATATCTATTCTACAACTGTCTTTCGTCAATTCGAATTTATGTCCCCTCAGGTCACTAATCTGGACAAGAGGAAGAATCCAATCAGCATCGAGCTTGCTCAAACCATTCAAGACCTTATACACCTCAATCAGATCACTTCGCAGGTGCCTCGTCTCCAAACACTGCAATTTGCAGAACTTAAGTCCTTTTTTTAAGAGCAACCCTTTGTTCTGTTCACCAGTCTCATTGCCCTTCTCCACCATATATTTCAAAAACGTTTGAGAAGCTCTACATCCTTCCTAAAAGGAGGTCTCCAGATCTGTATACAGTATTCAAGGTGTTGCCTGACCATTGGCTTATACAAGGGGATAATCACCTCCTTATCCCCACTAGAAAAACTCCTGTATATCATTGACAAGACAAGATACCATGAGCTATTCTTGCAGACTGCCTGCACTGCTCAGAAAACTTCATATCTGACTGCACAATAATTATCCCCAGCTCTTTTTCATTCTCTACCACTATCAGTGTAGTACCATACAGTTGATACTTTGCTCTGCATTTGTTAATGTTAAACTCAATGTCAATGTTAAACTTCAGTTGCCACCTCTCAGCCCATCTCAACTTTTCTAGATCCTGTTGCAGTAGCGCACTGCCATTACTGCCACTAACAACCCTGCCAACCTTTGCATCGTCTGCAAACTTGGAGATTACGCCTGATATACTTTCATCAATATCATTGATAAACACAGAAAACAACAATGGGCCGAACATGGACCCCTGGGGGACACCACTAATAACATAAGTCCGCAAAGAGCAGTGTCCATTGACTACCACTCTGTTTTCTCCCACTCAACCATCCCTTTACTCATAGCAGCAACTTGTCTTTAATGCCATACTACTCCAACTTGAATTTAATGCCGTACTACTCCAACTTGTACAGTAGTTTTCCATGTATAACAGTATCAATAGCTTTCCTGAAATCCAAGTACAGTAAACCCCCGCTATTTGCGGGGGTTACGTTCCTGAGAAATGCCACGAATACCGAAAACGCAAATACTGAGTTATGGCTCCCATAGTAATAAAAGGGTTCCGTTCCAAAGTATGAAATATATAAGAAAAACTGGTCTAAAATTTTGTTTATATATGTATTATATGTACCTTCATACTTCAAAATAAGAAACAATTTAATATTAAATGTAATATTTATTAGAAATTTCAAACCAGCACCTTTGCTAGCTAAAAAACTTATCCCGCCAGTGCTATCACCAGTTCGCTAAAGTGTTGATAAAGGTGTTTTGCCTTTTCACGAATGATGAATGAACTTAACGGAATTTTATTTTTAGTTCGGTCTTCTATCCACAGATTTAAAGCTTTTTCCATTTTTCTAATTTAACATTACGAGTTACAGAGCAAATTTTTGAAGCAATTAACGCATTTTCATGGACACTATGGCGGATTTTTTCTTCTGATTTCTTGATTTATGTTTTGCCACTGACGAGACACTTTCACCATTAGAAATTTTGTCTAATAACTCAATTTTACTCGCTAATGTCATCACCTTCTTTGATCTTTTTGTAGCCATATTTTTGTAGGGGTTAGAAAAAGAACTTGTCCACAATAAAATCACTTTCTTTTAACTGTTACCACACTGCAAAATGGTAGATTTTTCACTTTTGTAAGCATATCAATTTATAAATTGATAAATTTATAAGCATATAAATTAAAAGCAAACGACGAAACCTTCCATGACAAGCGCATAACACATACTGAACAAGGATTAGCGGGAAATATCCACGCTCGCGATTTTTGCCACCACTCTCCACCCCACCCACTGAGCGTTGTTTTGACAGGAAAAGATGATTTTAGTCACGCCCATGTTTTTTATGGCAGAAAATGTTCGTGCAACTTTAAAATTCACATTTTTTAGGTTTCATTTTATATTAAATCAGCGACTGTGAAACTGAATACAGATACCGTGAATAGTGGGGGTTTACTGTATATATCAAAATTATTTTTTTGCATCCAGTTTCTTTGTGACCTCATTGTAGCATCCAATCAAATTGGTCAGACAAGACGTCCCCATAACAAACCCATTCTGTGTCCAAACTGTAACTGCAGTCTTGTCTAGATGATCCTATAGTGCTTCTTTAACCAGTGCCTCCATTAATTTCCCCAGAACAGAAGTTAAACTAACAGATCTGTAATTACTTGTTGCCCTTTGATCCTCCTTTGTGAGTTGGGGTCACATTTGAACATCTCCAGTCCAAAGGGACCTCCCCTGAGTCCAAGGAAGCTGTCATAATTATGGTTAAGGGTTTGCTTACCTCCTTTGCCACCTCCTTCAATATAACTGGATAGATCGCATCGACCTCAGGTTAGAAAAAGAACTTGCTTTTTTAATTGTTGAAGTTAAACATAAGAAAGTGCATTTCTTACGTTTAACTTCAACAATTTCTCCTCCACTTTGCTGTTACCTATTACAAAATCACTTAACTCCCTGCCAGAGTTTGATAAACTTCTAGCATCCCCCTCCCTGAATAACTCCTAACATGTGAATGAAGATGCAAAATACTCATTCAGTTTGTCAGGTCAGGTACCTGAGCATGGTCCTCAACAGAGTCATCAATATCAAGTGGACCAATCTGATTCATCCCCTTCCTTCTAGAGTTTACATAAGTAAAGAACTCTTTGCTGTTTTTCTTTTCATCCTTTGCCAATGATTCTCATAATTTGCCTTCACCTGCCTAACCTTCTTTGTGACATGATTACACACCAGCTTATATATACAATAGGCTTCTGTGTCATCTGATTATTTATATGCATCCCATGCATATTTCTTCTCTGCCACAAGTCTCATTAGTTAATCTGACATCGATTTAGGCCTAAACCTTGAACAGTATTTCTTAGTTGGGACAAAAAGCCTAGTAGCTTCCAAGATTACTTTCTTGAATGCTTCCCATTTAGAATTTGCTGTTGGTAACATCATCAGTTGGTCCCACTGTGTAGACTTTAAAAACTGTCTCAGACCATCGTAGTCACCTTTATGAAAGCAAAAATCCTTCCCTTTATCCCTGACGGTAGTTACATCTTTGAGTAAATCCCACATCAGCACACTGTGATCACTACCACCTAGTGGTTCCTTTATCTGCAAATTCTTAATGCATGAACAATTACTACTGATAATCAGATCAAGAGTATCTCTCTCTGGTTGCCTCTCGAACATGCTGCTGTAGAAAACAATCAAAAAAACCTTGCTGGTGTGCGAGTGACCAACCCAGAAGTTCCAGTCAATATTTGGGAAGTTAAAATCCCCATTATAAGACAATCTGATATATTGGCTACATCATAACCTGTACACATAACCCCTACTCCCCTCTATTTCTCTGCACAATTGCTCATTGTGCTTATCAGATTCATTAGGCCAATAACACACTCCTACTCTCAATTTCACTTTTCCAGTGCTTATGTCACACCAAACTGACTCAACGTTGCACTGTCCAACACATGTCAACTGTATGCACTTCCCTAGATTTTGTGTTTCTTAATTAACAGCATAACCCCTCCTCCCCTCCTATCCTGGCTATCCTTCCTGTACACGTTGTACTCCCCAAATTCCAATTCTGTATTCCTTATATCTGTGTGACACCATGTCTCTGATATTCCAACAATATCTGTCTTTGATGTTTAGACCAGCACCTCAAATTCATCAAATTTATTTACCTAACTCCTAGTATTGGTGTACACCCAAGTATACATGTGCCTATTCTTATTCCTAGCTACCCTAACACAGCCCATGTATGTACTCATTCCTCGACGACTCCCAGCAGTCTCAGAAATCCTCAGAAACTTGTTTTCCTGGCTGCTGCTCATTCCAATAAAAGCAGTGCAAGAATCACTTGCACCTCTGCCAGCAGCTACTGTTAACTCATCTGTCCGTGTATTCCCCCAAGCTAGCAGTTTTCCAACCCACTTAACACATTCCCTCAATAGCATCAGCAAATATTCTTGCACCCTTTCTGTTTAAATGTATCCCATCCCTGTAGAAGCAATCTCTCCTGTTAACAAGCACAGACCACTCTGAAAAAAATTCTACCCCAGAGCCTTGCACAATATTTCCAGAGCCGAATTGATTGACAAGGCTCTCATTAGATAATCCCTCCTATCGTGTTTGTGCAGAATTGCAGCCACTTTCAAATTCAACCCTAACTCTCTGCATTTTTTTTTTTTTTTTTTTTTTCAACATTGATCTGTACTTGTTAAGCTACTCCGCCGTTCTCCTACTCTTAATGTCATTAGTTCCAACATGTACAACAATATCACTTTTTGTGCCCTTAATGACGTAGAACAGATGGTATCTGTTCTACGTCATTAACTTTTGCACCTGGCAGACATATCCTGGTTCTGTTCCACCTATCCTTTTTTGCAAATATATTCCCCCTTTACCTGACAAAGTCACCAACAACAACTAGTTCCTGTGGGACCATCACATTCTGCTTCGGGGGTGAACACTGTGCTGCCTGATGATCAAGTGCAAGTTTTGGCATTGATGTGGGCAGATGAGAGCTTAATGGATCCCTCAATTTAAGTTGTTCGTGGGCATCTACCCTGTTTTTCAAGCTCTCATAAAGGCCCATAACAGCACTGAGTTTGCACTTAACATCTTCACACTCCTGACATCGAGCACACACAAAAAGAAGTGTTTGCCTTTTTATTTACCTAATTGTTATTTAAATTGTACTTTATACGTAGTCTTATAGTTATAGTTACGCTGGTTATTTTTAATTTAGATAAAGAGTTTTTGTAGATTACTACTTAATATACGTAAAACCGTTATTTCGTTCGAATCTTGCAGCCATTGTTTTTTGTATAGAGTAGTAGGAAATTCAAATTTTTAATTGTGATAACTAGGTAGCTCTAACGTATAATTATATAGCATAATACGCATCACTGCATTTAGGATTCTATTAGATAGCGTAGTGACAATTAATTAATTAAATTTATTGATCTTATTAATTTAAAATATCATGTCCCAGACTATAGCAGCAAAGCAACAGGCACAAAGTGGCAGGAGTGCTGTGACTCGGGGAAGAACTGAGGGGGGGCGATTCTCCAATGCATCACAGCCTAAAAAAATGTGCAACTTGTGAAATGTTTGCCGAACTCTCTGGAACATAACATGATCTAGCCAAGGAGGATGTTTTTGTGTGTGCCAGGTGCAGAGAGAGTATCTAGAAATTAGTCATCAATTCGGTGTTCTACTAGGCATCTATGAGAGCTTGAGGTGTAGGGTAGATGCCCTCAAAGAAGTTAATGAGGGGCCCGTCAAGCTCTCAGCTGCCCAACTCAACACCAGAGCTCACTCCTGGGCACCAGGCAACACAGTGGCAATCTCCAAGGCAGAATGCGCTGGTCCCAAAAGAACTAGTTATTGTTGGTGACTCTATTGTCAGGGAGATGGGGAATATATTGTTGATGACGTTGTAAAGCATATATCATCTTTTAAGGGCACAAAAGATGATATTGTACATGTTGGCACCAATGACATTAAGAGTAGGAGATCTGCAGATTTACTTAACAAGTACAGGCCAATGTTGCAAAAAAAGTCGTGAGTCAGAGTTAAATTTGAAAGCGTCTGCAATTCTGCCCAGACACGATAGGAGGGGGTACATGATGAGAGCCTTGTCAATCAATTCGGCCCTGGAGGGAATGTGCAAGGCTCAAGGGGTAGAATTTTTTTCAGCGTGGTCTGTGCTTGTTAACAGGAGAGACTGCTTCTACAGGGATGGGATACACTTAAACAGAAAGGGTGCAAGAATATTTGCTGATGCTATCGAGGCAGTGTTAGGTGGGTCAGAAAACTGCTAGCTTGGGGGGATTCACAGAATAAAAGGTTAAAATTAGCCACAGGCAGAGGTGATTCTTGCACAACTTCTATTAGAATAAGTAGCGACCTGGAGCGAGGGGTGCTGGGGGTTTCAGGGACTGATGGCAGTCATCGTGAAACAGGTGGGTATATGGGATGTGTCAGGGTAACTAGGAATAGGTGCATGTATACCAATGCTAGAAGTATAATAAATAAATTTGATGAATTTGAAGTGTTGGTCAAGACATCAAAGGCGGATATTGTTGGGATATCAGGGACATGGTGTCACACTGATATTAGGAATGCAGAATTGGAATTTGGGAAGTACAATGTGTACAGAAAGGATAGATAGGATAGGAAGGGAGGAGATGTCATGCTGTTAATTAAGAAAAACATAAAATCAAAAGAAGTGCATCCAGTTGATATAGATGAACAGTGCACTGTTGAGTCAGTTTGGTGTGACATAAGCACTGCGAAAGCAAAAATAAGAGTAGGAGTGTGTTATAGGCCTAATGACTCGAATGAGTACAATGAACAATTGTACAGAGAAATAGAGCGGGCTAGTAAATCAGAATGTCTTATAATAGGGGATTTTAACTTCCCAGATATTGACTGGAACTTGTGGGTGGTCACTCACACACTAGTAAGACGTTTGTGGATTTATTGGATGATTGTTTTCTGCAGCACTCTTGATCTGGTTATCAGCAGTGATCATTTGTGTATTAAGAATTTGCAGATAAAGGAACCACTAGGTGGCAGTGATCACAGTGTACTGATGTGGAATTTACTTAAAGATATAATTCTAAGTGGGAAGCATTCAAGGAATTAATCGTGGAAGCTACTAAAAGTTTCATAAGAAATATTGTTCAAGGTTTAGGCCTAATTTGGTTATCAAATGAACTAATGAGACTTCGTGACAGAGAAGAAAAATGCATGGGATGCATATAAATTATCAAGCGACTCAGAAGCCTATGGCAGATATAAGCTTGTCTGTAATCAGGTCACAAGGGAGGTTAGGCAGGCGAAGGCAGATTACGAGAAATCTTTGGCATAGGATGCTAAGAAAAACAGCAAGGATTTCTTTACTTATATAAACTCTAAAAGGAAGGGGATGAATCTGATTGGTCCACTTGATATTGATGGTTCGACTGTTGATGATCCTACTCAGATAGCAAACAAACAAACAAGTATGTTGCATCTGCATTCACACATGAGGAGTTAAGGTTTGAAAATGGCAGAAGGTTATCAAATTGTAGCAGGGTGCTTAATGATTTTGTAATAACTGAGAGCAAATTGGAGGAGAAATTGTTGAAGTTAAACAAAAGAAAGACACTTGGGGTGGATGGGATCTATCCAGTTATATTAAAGGAGGTGTCAAAGCAACTAAGCAAACCCTTAGCCATAATTATGAGAGCATCCTTGGACTCAGGGGAGGTCCCCACGGACTGGAATGTGCAAATGTATCCCCAATTCACAAAGGGAGATCGAAGGGTGGTGACACGAGTAATTACAGACCAGTTAGTTTAACTTCTGTTCCGGGTAAAATAATGGAGTCACTGGTTAAAGATGCATTGCAGGATCATCTAGACAAGACTGCAGCAATAATTCAGACACAGCATTGGTTTGTTAAGGGAAAGTCTTGTCTGACAAATTTGATAGGATATTATGATGTGGTTACAAAGGAACTGGATGCAAAAAATAATTTTGATATCATATATTTGGATTTCAGGAAAGCTTTTGACACTGTTGCACATGGAAGACTATTGTCAAATTGGAGCAGAATGGTATTAAGGGTAAGTTGCTACAATGGATAAAAGGATGGTTGAGTGGGAGAAGACAGAGGGTGGTAATCAATGGGTGCTGCTCTTCGTGGACTAATGTTATTAGTGGAGTCCCACAGGGTTCGGTGTTGGATCCACTGTTGTTTTGTATATTTATCAATGATATTGATGAAGGTATATCAGGCTTAGTGTCGAAATTTGCAGATGATACAAAGGTTGGCAGGGTTGTTAATGACAGTAATGGCAGTGTGCAACAGAATCTAGAAAATTTGGGTAGATGGGCTAAGAAGTGGCAACTGAAGTTTAACCTTGACAAATGCAAAGTACTGCATATGGGTAGAAGTAACCCCAGAGAAACGTACCAACTCTGTGGTACTACACTTAAGGTGGTAGAAAATGAAAAAGACCTGGGAGTAATTGTACAGTCAGATATGAAGTTTTCTGAGCAATGTAGACAGGATGCCAGGGCAGGTCATGTGGTTTTGTCAATGATATACAGAAATTTTGCTAGCAGGGAAAAGGAGGTGATTATCCCTCTGTATAAGGCAATGGTCAGGCCACGCCTTGAGTACTGCGTACAGGTCTGGAGGCCTCATTTTAGAAAGGATGTAGATTTGCTTGAGTGTGTAAAGAGAAGGGCAAGGGGTATGGTGAGGGGAATGAAGGGATCCTCTTACCAAGAGAGGCTTAACTTCTGCAAATTGCAGTGGCTGGAGACTAGGCACCTGCGCGGTGATCTGATTGAGGTGTATAAGGCCTTGAATGGGTTGAGCATGCTGAATGCTGATGGGATCCTTCCACTTGTTCAGATTATGAACCTGAGGGGCCATAAATTCAAATTAAGGAAAGACAGATGTAGAACAGATGTGGGGAAATTTGCCTTTAGCAAGCGGGTGGTTAATTGCTGGAACAAACTTCCATCTGTCGTTGTGGAAGTTGATAGGTTAAATAAATTTAAGGAGGAACTCAACAGGCATTTGGAGGGAATGGTGTGATTTTTTTTTTTTTGGTTGATGCTGCATAAGCTCATACACTTGCTTTCTTGCATCGCATGCCACTACTACTACCTCCCTTTGGCAATATCATGTCTCGTTCTTGATAGTTCTACAAACATCAAGTTCCTAGTTCTTGACTGAGCCACGCACTCCTACTACCTTTTGCTTTGCTGCTCTGGTCTGAAGCATGATTTTGATTCAATTTCAATACAATTAAAAATATTACACTAAACTTATATCTCAATGCAGTAATAAGACTATATATTTCAGTGTTGAGTTTTACCTCCTACCGAGTTTAAGTTATATGTATTAAGTTAAAATGTTATGTTCGTAAAATCTAAGTAGTTATAATAGATAATAAATTTAACTATCTATTGCCATCTTTGAGGTTCGAACTCTCGCGCTAGTTATTTGTGATATTATATCCATGCCAAATCACAGATTCTAAAAGCTCTACGAATATTACTGCTATACGTTACTGTCTACGTGACAAGTTAAATTATTAAACACGTTAAGTAGTGCTAAAATTTATAGTTTATAAAGATTACATATTATTATGGTGCATTTACATAATATAAATTGTGCATTTACATATTACATATGATGCAATATGGCCTAAGTTGCTGATGTGCCCAAAACCCTACAACAACAGAGGGTTGGTTTACAATGGCAAAGAATTTTAAGAATGGTGGCATATGCTGAACTAATAGAACCAGTTTGTGGAATTCTTTCTCTATCTGTACATTATCTGCTGGGCTGCTGTAAATAATAACAAAATAATTATCTACTTTAAATAATAGCACATGTACTTTGTATTTTAGTTTTGCTAGTGCAAAATTAAAAAGCAAAGTGCATGTTTCTTTCTCAAAAATGTCATGTGTACTGGCTAGGCCTAACACCAATGTTAACCCTCTACCAGGCATGATAAAAATATAATATCAGCAGGCTCATTGGTGGGTTTTTTCCACCATTGTTATGCTTGTAATAAAGGCATGAGATAATTCAAAATTGTTCACTTTTTGAAGACAACTTTATTTTCAATCTAATTTGAACAAAACTGAAAAATCAAATTTTTATATTGAAAATATAATTTTAATTAGTTTTTTTTTAATATAAAACTCTCATCTGACATGCTTTACTCGTGTTTTCATAACTTGTTTATTAACACCCACACGTGGATGTTACCTTCACTGTCAGCAAACAAAACTTGAAATAAACAAGAATTGAAAAACCTACATGCTTCAGTGGTTGGATATAAGGGTGATAAATGTAAACAAGACCTTACACAAGTGAAGCGTTGCATTATGAGACACTGATCAAATGTGAAGGCAGTGCACTCAATAATTGGACATTAAAACAACCTAATTCATGTTTTAGAGCACTTGATAGTTATATGCAAGGAGAGGCTTAAAAAAGACTAAAGAAACATTTTCTTTTATGTTTTTATGGCCAAACATCTTTTTTAACAAAACAATTAATGATAGAGAGAAAGTCAAATCAGTATTGAACGAAAACTAAAATTCACATTGATGTCACTTTTAATTGATACTTTTATTTACAAATTAAAGTAATTTTGGTGGACATTCACTTCCGACATGCTGGGCTGAGGTTTGATGACTGTAATCACTTAAGAAATAATTAAATATATAACAAAAAATTATTTTGCTATTATTTATAATCTTTGGGAGGGAGATCACTTAAGCATTTATGTCCTTGTTTGCATCACAGGCTGCATAGTAAGAAATTGTTATGCAAAAATAATTATAAGATAAATAATATATTCATATGAAGCAAGCTACTAAAGTATTTTAAAATTTTCTTTATTTCAGGTTTGAATCCACATTAAATCTTGAAGGCTCTAATTTGTACAGTGTTCCTACTCAAAGGACTAGTCAGGCTTTTGACAGTCAAGATGATATTCTTGCTGCCTTGCCTTCTGATCCTCAAGACCTTGGATTACTGTCTCGTCATAATAGTTTGGATAGAAACCGACGGCATAGTTACCAGCGTTATCATCACCATTTTGTCAATACCCACCCACCGTTAGATTCTTCTGGTAGCCATACTTTCCCATCGTCTGTGTCATATGATGAGCATCTTTCCTATCGTTTTCTTGTGGAAGGAAGTCTACCTCACCATATTAATCCCGGATTTCATCAGTATACTCCTTACCATCCACATCATTTCCATCACCACAGGCACCATCACCATACTCCTAGTTATGCCAACACAGTGGAGGATGTTATTACTAATAGTGATCATGTAGAACACAGCTCAAAGGTATATTCATCTCATGATAGACCAAGTAATTTCCATGGTGAACATTTCATTCATCAAACAGTAATTCCTCATCCTTCAGATTTAAGCCCTATTCATCATTTCAATTCCACTGAAACCTTTGGAAATGACAGTGTCAGAACTGCTGTTCAGGCTATTCATTTTGAAACTGCAAGGGATGCTTTCCTGAATTCACAAACTCATTCTACAAGCCATGTCCATATACCTCCTCATAGTTCTCTAGTTTCTTCACCACGTCCTCCAAGTAAACAGTGTGAGAATACATATACTAAGAGGTCATCAGTGTCACCCTTCAGAAGAACCAAAGAATGGACTGAAACATCACTTGATTCTCCTAGCCTACAAAGAAAGAATAGTCCTAAGGATATGTCAGATGAGAAAAGTTGTTCAAATCCTTACTTAGAAACCAACTTTCTACAAAACAGCAGAATGTTAGGTTTTAATGAGAACAGATCTATGCCATTTTGCCCCTCTAGGGTTTTAACTCAGGAAAGTGTCCCATTGCTTCCTGATGGAAGGAATTCCAATCAGCAGACTAGGATAGGAGTAAATGTTATAAGTGTAGGACATATGCAGCCATACTGGGAAGAAACAAAGCCTTATGTGTTGTCAGACTTTTATAAGTATAGCACAAAACATCGAAAACAGTGCCAGTCTTTGCATGTATCTTCAGCACAAAATTCTCTGGAAGGTAATCATAATCCACAAATTTGTACAGTGGATGTTTCCAAATTGACATCACCAACAAAAGAATCTTATCCATTATTAGAAACCACTACAAATTCTTACCAAACAAACAGTGTTTCTTCTTGTCTTCCCACAGATCATAAATCAGTTTGTTATAAAACTAAACGTGAAAGAAAAAAGGTTGAAAGCAGTGCAGAGAAACAGTGCGATGGCCTTGAGTAAGTATTGATATTTTGGTTGCTTTTTTATTAAATAAATGTGATGCATTATTAAATATTATTTTTAACACATTTATTGTAGTTTCACTAAAAAGCTAAAAATGCCTGACATAAAATATGGAAAAAAATTAAATCAAATGAGTTCAGATGATAAACCTGTGCACTTTTATTTGAAATATTTAAAAATAGTTAAGTAGCTTAAAATACTGTAATCATAGTAAAATTAACATCACAGACTGGTAAACTATAAACATGTTACGTCCACATATCTTCACTCCATTGCAGTTTTCAATTGGGCAGTACTGCTTTCCACCCGATATAGCATTTCATCTCAGTACTCTAGGATGACCATGCATTACACGCCTCTACTACTACTACTACTCATGTCACCCTTTGGTCCTCCTTTGTGAATTGGGGATACATTTGAACATCTCCAGTTCATAGGGACCTCTCTTGAATCCAAAGATGCTCTCATAATTAGCTGAGGGTTTAGGCGCCTCCGTAGCCAGGTGGGAAGGAGCAGTAGTTCGTAGCACATGCTTCTTGATTAGACTGGGGTTCGAGCCCGTCACCACCAAATATGGAGGATGCGGAAAGGTCAGGGAATGACCACCGCATATTCCCGGAGCAATATGGCCTTAGTTGCTAATGCTCCTAAAAACCATATAACAACAACAACAGCTGAGGGTTTACTTAACTCCTTTGTTGCATCCCTTAATATAACTGGATAGATTCCATCCACCTTAGGTGCATTTTTTATGTTGAGCTTCAACAATTCCTCTTCCACTTTCCTCTCAGTTATCACAAAATCATTTAGCTTCCTGTTAGATTCTGATGAACTTCTGAAATTCCCCTCAATAAAGCACTCATGCATAAATATAGATGCTAAATACATATTGAGTTTGTTAGAAACCTGGGTAGGATCATCTCAACGCCTTCCTTTTACTGTTAATATAAGTAAAGATTCATTTCTTGGCATTCTTTGCCAGAGATTTCTCGTAACCTGCCTTAGCTTGCCTAACCTCCTTTGTGACTTGATTACAGACTAATTTTTGTATACCATAGGCTTCTGTGTCACCAGATAATTTATATTCATCATCCCACACATTTTCCTTCTCAGCCACAATTCTCATCAGGTCACATGGCATCCATTTAGGTCTAAGCCTGGAATGGTATTTCTTAGTTGGTATGGAAAGCCCAGTATCTTCTGCAGTTACTTCTCTGAATACTTCCCATTTAGCATTTTCTGCTGGCAACATCAGATGGTCTCACTGTATAGAATTTAAAACCTGTCTGAGACCAATGTAGTCACCCTTATGGAAGCAAAAGCCTTTCCCTTTACCCTAGTTATGGCTTTAAGTAAGTCCCAGATCAGCACACTGTGATTACTCCCACTCAGAGGTCCTTCACTTGCAGGATCTTACATGCATGCAGTCAATGCTGATAATCAGATCAAGAGTATTGCTTCCTTTTGTTGCTTCCCTAACATGCTGCTGTAGAAAACAGGCATCCAATAAATCCACAAAAAGTCTTGCTAGTGACCAACCCACAAGTTCCAGTCAAAATCTGGAAAGTTAAAATTCCCCATTATAAGACATTCTGATTTACTGGCCTGCTCTATTTCTTTGTATATCTTTTTGTTATATTCATCAATGTCATTGGTCCTATAACACACTTCTACTCTCATTTTTGTTTTCCCAGTGCTTATGTCACACCAAACCAACTTAACATTGCACTGGCTACCCATATCAACTGGATGCTGACTGCCTTTGAATATGCTTCCTAACTAAAAGCATGATCCCCCTTCTGTCCTTTTTTGAGCAGAGTTCGGGGGACTTCCAGTGCCACTTGACAATCAACACTATACACTGTGTCTTTTCTGTACACACTGTGCTTCCCATATTCAAATTCTGCATCTCTTGATGTCTGAGTGATACCACATCTCTGATATCACCACAGTCTGCATTTGTTTGAATTTGAAGTACTGATTAATCAGTACTTCAAATTCATCAAATTTATATACAGTGCTCCTAGTGTTAATGTACATGCACATGTTCTTACCCTTAGTTACCTTAACAGCCCATGTATTTTACCCATGATGACCCACAGCACGGCTCAAAATCCCCGACACCTTGCTTTCCAGGTTGCTGCATGTCACCTCTATCTGCTTCTCTAGTTAATGTATGTCTGTGTAATCCCCCTATAGATTTTTGTCATTCTTCCATCGTGATAGCTGTCAGCTGCTGTATTGTGGTCGGTAGAGAACCGTGAAGCCAAACTGCCTTTTCCAACATATTTCCGATATTGAGAATTAGGTGGCCAGGGTTGATTTTGAAAACCTTGGGAATGTTCCTTGAACCATTCAGATATAATTTTTGCTTGGTAGGTAATTACATTGTTTTTTTTTAAAGAATCATCACAATCTGGGTAAAAATGAAGCATTGCAAGATGAAGTCTTAGTCCGATACAACAGAAAGATATTCATTGGAGGTAACACCCTTATGATATGAGCAGACTCAGTCCATACCAACAGAACATGATGCCACCTCCAGCTGCTTGAGTGGTAGACACAAGACTGTGGATATACTGTCTCATGAGGCTCGTGCCACACTTTTACCGTACCATTGATGTAAAAAATTGTCAGGCCACATGATCTTTTTCCACTATTCCACAGTCCAGTTTTGGTGTTGGTGACCTCAATCGAATCTTGATTCTTTTAAAGAAAGAATTTACTTTTGTATAGCTGAACAACTACTGAATCCCAGAATTCTTCAACCCCTGTTGCATAGTTCAGTTGGAAATGGGTATAATATGAAATTGAAATGTTTTGTTTAAGTAATTGATATTTCAACTTATGTTTTGAAATCAGTTGTACTGAAAAGAAAAATAAATTAAACAATTTGGGAAATTGAAAGCATTCCTGATATGCTTTTTTTGGAATTGCTAATAGTTCCTGTGCTATGAATAATCTCCTCCATCATTGCAAATCTCTGGTTTATGAAACAAAAAGGGGGGGGGGGGAATCACAAGGAGCTAAATCTAATAAGTATAGCAGATGGAGGACTCACAGTTTTGCAGTGCTTTGCACGAATTTCTGGAATGGAAAGCACAGAATATTCATGGGTATTGTCATGATGCAAGCTCCAGTTGCTTGAAGTTCAGTTTACTGGCCATTTTTTCCAAACAGGAACCCTATTTTGTAGTATTCGACCATATGTTTCATAATGAACATTATGTTGTTCATTATGAAATATTCACTATTTAGCCATATGTGGTATAGTAGTGGCATGTGATGCAAGAAAGCAAGTGTATGAGTTTGAAGCATCAGCCAAAAAAAAAAAAAAAAATTACAAAACAATCCCCTCTAAATATTTGTCCAGTTCCTCCTTAAATTTATTTAACCTATCAACTTCCACAACGACAGATGGAAGTTTGTTCCAGCAATTAACCACCCGCTGGCTAAAGGCAAATTTCCGCACATCTTTTCTACATCTGTCCTTCCTCAATTTGAATTTATGCCCCCTTAGGTTCATAATCGGAACAAGTGGAAGAATCCCATCAGAAATCAGTGCTCAACCCATTCAAGGCCTTATACGCCTCAATCAGATCACCTTGCAGGTGCCTAGTCTCCAGCTGCTGCAATTTGCAGAACTTAAGCCTCTCCTGGTAAGAGGATCCCTTCATTCCCTTCACCAATCTTGTTGCCCTTCTCTGTACACGCTCAAGCAAATCTACATCCTTCCTATATTGAGGCCTTCAGACCTGCACGCAGTACTCAAGGCGTGGCCTGACCATTGCCTTATACAGAGGGACAATCACCTCCTTTTCCCTGCTAGCAAAATTCATGTATATCATTGACAACACCCCATGACCTGCCCTGGCAGCCTGTCTGCATTGCTCAGAAAACTTCATATCTGACTGCACAATTACTCCCAGGTCTTTTTCATTTTCTACCACCTTAAGTGTAGTACCACACAGTTGGTACGTTTCTGGGGTTACTTCTACCCATATGCAGTACTTTGCATTTTTCAATGTTGAAACTTCAGTTGCTACTTCTCAGCCCATCTGCCCAAATTTTCTAGATCCTGTTGCAGTAACACACTGCCATTACTGTCATTAACAACCCTGCCAACCTTTGTGTTATCTGCAAACTTTGATACTAAGCCTGATATACCTTCATCAATATCATTGATAAATATACAAAACAACAATGCACCCAACATCGAACCCTGTGGGACTCCACTAATAACATTAGTCCACAAAGAGTAGTACCCATTAATTACCACCCTCTGTCTTCTCCCACTCAACCATCCTTTTATCCATTGTAGCAACTTGCCCTTAATACCATTCTGCTCCAATTTGTACAGTAGTCTTCCATGTGCAACAGTGTCAAAAGCTTTCCTGAAATCCAAGTATATGACATCAAAATTATTTTTTGCATCCAGTTCCTTTGTAACCACATCATAATAACCAATCAAATTTGTCAGACAAGACTTTCCCTTAACAAACCCATGCTGTGTCTGAATTATTGCTGCAGTCTTGTCTAGATGATCCTGCAATGCATCTTTAACCAATGACTCCATTATTTTACCCGGAACAGAAGTTAAACTAACTGGTCTGTAATTACTCGTGTCACCCTTCGATCCCCTTTGTGAATTGGGGACACATTTGCACATCTCTATTCCATGGGGATCTCCCCTGAGTCCAAGGATGCTCTCATAATTATGGCTAAGGGTTTGCTTAGTTGCTTTGCCGCCTCCTTTAATATAACTGGATAGATCCCATCCATCCCAGGTGCCTTTCTTATGTTTAACTTTAACAACAATTTCTCCTCCACTTTTTTCTCAATTATTACAAAATCATTAAGAATTGTTCATTATGCTTCATAATGAACAATGCCCTGTGAGTCAAAAAAAAATACAATAAACATGATCTTCACATGCTTACTTAATCAGTACTTCACAGCCATACACCCACAATTCAACACCAAAAAAAGTATTGGTTGTCAGCAGCAAATTGAGGAAGATCCTTACTTCCAAGAACTTGCTGCTTTCTTATCAGTAAGAATGTGAGGCACAAACTTGGATGAAACACATCACATTCTCAAATCTCTCATTAAAGTTGATATGTTCATAAGAAAAATCAGTTTCATGAGCAACTTTGCAGATATTTAAACATCTATCACTCCTGAGCAGATCACAAACATGAGTTTTACCTCCTACCAAGTTTAAGTTATATGTATTAAGTTAAAATGTTATGTTCGTAAAATCTAAGTAGTTATAATAGATAATAACCTAACTCCTCTGACCGTTTGGTCGTCCCGGAGTATAAACAGAAAATTTATTATTATTATCTGATCAGGAGTGATGCATTGTACATTGAAGTTCAAGGGCTTCCAGAGTGAAGCTCATCTTTGACAGATAAGTGGTCCATTTAAACTTTTAAAACCACCGTAAAATTTTCAAACAACACAATCTTCTCCAAAAATTGTTTTTAATATTTTTGTTCTGTTTCACTTCTTAATTTAAGACAAAATTTTAAAAAATTCACTACTCGGTAAAATAATTCATTTTAAAATGCGATGAAACAACATGAAACACCTATTTACTAATTCAGACTGACTGCAAATAAGTAGGTGATTTGTGTGTTACTATGTCTAGATGAGTCACCAAGCATGTTGCAACTTACTATGATACTTAAATTTCAAGATACAAAGTCATTTCTCGAACTTTTTTTGGACCACATCTCAAACTTGTATTTTATTGTTAATCTTTTGAAATAATTATATAAAAAACTCATTAGTCAGATTTATACTCACAATAAAATGTATTTTGGAACCACTGTACTGACCAATATTGCATGCCATGATTGAGTGCTTACCTACCTTGGGTACTCTTTGAATGTTTCTTTCCATGATGTCATAGTAATATCATGTTTATGCTGTGAAAGACCAGCATGAGAAAGTACCAAATAAATTCCTATTGTTACAGAGCATTGGTCCAGGTGTGTGTGTGTGTTACACATACACACATATACAGGGTGTCTGGGCTAGAGGTATCCAAAAATAACGGCTTATGAAAGAACCATTCATTATATTTTCTCAAATGAAAGCGCAGTTAATAGGAAATCTCTCCAAGATTTGTTTTATCACACTGTCAAGGTCACTAAGCACAGGTGCGTTGCCAGTACTTATGCCGTTGTTGTGCATGCACTGAGGCAATAGCCATTCTTATGCCGTTTTTGTGCACGCACAAAAACGGCATAAGAATGGCTATTGCCTCAGTCCTCAGGTTAGGAATGCACAAAAATATCATCAGTCCATTTTTTTTTTTTTTTTTTTTTCATAGAGCCCACAGTGACGGGACACACTTGCCTTGACATGCTGCAGATCTTTGCTGTTCCACAAATTCCCCCAAGTTTCAGCAAGATGGTGCTCCACCACACTTCCATCGAGATGTTACCACGTTTTTGAACAGCACTTTTCCTGGACCTTGGATCGGAAGAGGAGGCCCAACTGCCTGGCCGCCTAGATCTCCGGGTATGACTCCATTGCACTTTTTTGCATAGATGCCTTTATTAAAGGCTGTGTGTACCAGAGAAAAGTTTGAGATTTAGATGATTTGAAACAGCGTATCGTTGAAGCAGTTGCTCTAATAACGCCTCAGATGCTGGAAAACACTTAGCAAGAACTTGAGTATCACTTTAACATCTGTCGTGCTACAAAAGGTGCCACATTGAACTTTACTAACCTTCATAAAAACTTGGTGAGTACTCTGTATAATAACAAAAAATTATTTTAATACACCTTATAGATGCTGAGATATGTGTGTATTTTTGGATACCTCTAGCCTGGACACCCTGTATATATATATGGATTGTATTTGTTTTGTAGTATTATAAAAAGAGAATTAAAATCCTGATAAATTTTAGAAAAATTAGTTTTGTTTTTGCATTTGAGATTTTTTGTTTATTTAGTAGGTCAGAAACAGATACTCATATCACATCAAACAACTTCTCCTTCGAAGAGAATTCTCCTCGTATGTCTGTTGCTGATGCTTTTCACGAAGAAATGTTTGCGTGGTATGCCAATCAAGAAAAATCAAAGAAAGCCACTCTAGTGTGATATTTATACAGGAACAAGTCAAGTATGTATATATTTATATATATATATATATATATATAAGCTTCATAAATATATATTTGTTTTTCTTGGCCCTTCTATGTGATTAATATAAATTTATATTAACCCATTATTCTGTTCAAAATTACTATATGCTTGCACTCTTTGGATCAATATGACTCATTACACACACTGGCCAAAAAAATACAAACCTTTGTATTAAGACAGTCACAGACTGAAGAAATGCAAATAAATGAAAATAGATGCAAAGAAAACTGATGTGAGGTGATGACATGTTGCCTTGTTGAGTACGAAGAATGCACAGGCTGTTTGACTGCAGTAATCTGATGGGGGGAAACATGCGATCTATCTATCAGACTTTGAAAAAGATCTTATCACGGGTGTATGTTTAGCAGAACCACGATTCAAGAAACAAAAGGCATAACTGGTTTCTCAAAAGTATCCTCAAGGGCTTAAATGTGGCAGAAAAAAAATACTTCAAGAGCAAAGCCATTGCACTCCAAGGAGGACTGTATGGAAAAATAAGACATCCAGTGTGCAGCCAATAACATCTGAATTCAGCCAAGCTCAGAACTGACCTATTTTAACCCATACCATGTGTAGGGAATTGAAGAAATTGGGTATTGGCAGTCACCTGCCTATTTGAACATCACCTGTTTCAGAGAAAAACCAGAAAAATCTGCTTGCAGTGCACTTAGAATGTCATGATTGGACACAGTGTTATTTGTAATGCAGCTCCTGGGGTCCCCCCAAACTCCGCTTCATGATTGGGCAGTGGAACAATGGAAGAAAGTCATGTGATCAGACAAATAATGATACACTTTTGTTTTGTCACTGATGGTAGGCAAAGAGCACAGTGGCAAGAAACTCGCGAAGCACTGGACCCTGCTTTCCTTATTAAGACAACCCAAGCATCTGGATAGTATTGTTGTATGGGGAATGTTTTGTTGGCATGGACTCAGTCCATTGATACCGTGTAAAATCGAATGTCATCCATGGAATACCTGAATTTTGTATCAGATCTACTGCACCATGCAATGTTACACTTTTGTCCCAAAGTTGATGGCCATTTTATGGATGACAATTCAATAGCACATCATGCAAGAATGTTTTGTAGAACATGGGTTTCCACCATCTTCCCCCCCCCCTTCCCCCCACATTCACCTGATCTCAATGCTATTGAGAGTGTGTGGGATATGCTAGAGAGAGAGAGAGAGAGAGAGAGAGAGAGAGAGAGAGAGAGAGAGAGCTATTTGGTAACAAAGTCCTCTTCCTTCAACTTTGTCGCAGCTATGTGATATTCTGCTGGAAGAATAGTTACAATTAGACCAAAAGCTGTTATTTGAAACAAAGACCAACTTGATTCAATACTGAATAAAGATTCATATTTTTTGCCAGTGTGTGTGTTTAAAAGTAGGTGGTTTAATAATAATAAATTGAAATAAATCAATGTAGTAACTTTTATTAACTTCTGTTGCATTTTAGATATATTAGTGAATAATTTAGTAATATTAGTTTTTTAATTAAACAACAGCTAATGAAAAGCAATTTTAGTTACTTACTTTTGGTACAAATTTGTTCATTGCCATTAGCAGTGGCAAAGCTGCAAGAAAGCAAGCTTATACAGCATCAACAAAAAAAAAAAAGAGAAAAACCTGACACCTTCCATTTCACCTATTCATTCCCTCCAATAATTTGTCTAGTCCTTCTTTGAATTTATTTAAATTCTCAACTTCCACAACAACAGACGGATGTTTGTTCCAACAATCAACCACCCATTGTCTAAAGGCAAACATTTATTCTGGAACCGACCATCCTCAATTTGTATTTGTGCTTGTCGAGGCCACGTTATGTCAAGGATCTGAGTATATTCTTACCATGTGTACGCCATATCCAAAAATTTCATTACTTCATACATCATGTGGTAGACTTTTTCTTACTATTGAATCCACCACGAATTGTCAAACTAATAGAGTAAGCTTATCTGTGAAAAGATCTAAACCTCCAAAACACTTCCTAATTCATTTCATAAATATACGTGGTCTCAATGATGTGCATTTCCACTTGCAGTGTGCCAAACCCCATGTATTTTTTTATGACAGAATCCCAGTTATCGGTTGATTCAACTATTGCTCATCTCAGTTGCCCTAATTATTTGCTGTATGATTCATTTTGCCTCAAAGATGGTACTTGTGCATATGTCCATTCCGATATTCCCCGTCAGAGACTTGGTAATTTGGAATCTCCTCTTTTCGATCTTCTCTGTCCTAAAATCTCTCTACCTCATTGTGTCAAATTCATCTGTTGTCTCTACCGTTCTCCCAACTCCCCTAATCACTTCGAGCTCTTTGATTTACTCTCTATGCAACTTGACTTTCTCCAGTCCAACTTTCCTAACGGTGAGGTAATCTTCCTTGGTGATTTTAATGTTCACAACTCCAGCTGGCTTCCGTTTTCTAGTCACATTGACCCAGCTGGTCGAGATGCTGAGGCTTTTGCAATTATTAATGACCTTGCACAGATTGTTCATTTACCTACAATAATAACGAACAATCCTAACCATACAGCCAACGCACTTGATCTTTTTCTGACAAACAACCCTTCTAAGTATACAGTCAAAGTGAGAGGTTCTTTAGGCACCTCAGATCACAACTTGGTGGTTGGCTTTTCTCCAAATTGAGCTTTTATCTCATGGCTGTTCCCAACCTCGTATTGTTTGGAATTACAAGATTGCAAAATGGGATGACCTGCGAGATTTCTTTTCTTCTTTTCCATGGTCGGATTACTGTTTCAAAACTTGATGTCACTGTTTGCTCAGATCGTTTCAGTGAAATTATTCTTGCAGGAATGGAATCCTTTATCCCACACTCCACTTTAAAATCTGTTTTTATTTTATCTAAACCTTGGTTTTCCAATAAATGTGCTAAGGCTGTTCAAGAGAAGAACGTTGCATATCGTAATTGGCTTGTTTCTAATTCTTCAGTTTCATTTTCTGCCTACACCAAAACTTGCAACAATTGTAAAGCAGTTATTAATCAGTCCAAACTAGAGTTTGAACAGGCTAAGAGTAGAAAACTTGCTTCTTGCCGTAATGGTAGTCAAGCATTCTGGTCTCTTGCCAAAGCTATTGGCTGCAACTTTTGCCCATCTCTGCTCCCACCTCTGTCCAAACCAGATGGTTCTGTTATCACTTCAGCCAAGGATAAAGCTGACCCATTTTTCTTCCAACTCATGTATTAATGATCTTAGTAAAACACCTCCCGCCATTCCCAACATGCTCCATTCAATGCCTCCTGTGGTCTTCTGTCAAAAGGATGTCAGAAGAATTTTGACGTTAAGAAAGCTCCAGGTCCTGATGGTATTTCTCCACTTGTGCTCCTGAACTTACTCCTGTTCTTTGCCGCCTTTTTTTACTTTCTTATTCCAAAGGTTTTTCCCCTTCTTGGAAATTTGCTCATATCCAGCCAGTTCCTAAAAAGGGTGGCAGATCCGTCCCATCCAATTATCTTCCCATTGCAATTACTTCTACTCTTTCTAAAATAATGAAGAAATCAATTAACCGCCAACTCTTAAACTACCTAGAAACCTTCCGTCTGATCAACGATCATCGGTGTGGATTCCGACAGTGTTGATCCACTAGTGATATTCTGGCTTATGTTATCCATTTATGGACTAATTCAATGGAAAAGTTTGGTGAAACACAAGCAGTTGCTCTTGACATCTCAAAGGCTTTCGATCATGTTTGGCATAAAGGTCTTCTAAACAAGCTTCCATCTTATGGTTTGCCAACTGTTTTTTGTAATTGGTTATCCAGTTTTCTCTGTGATCACTCACTGAGGGTGATGGTAGATGGCTCTCTGTCTTCTAACTTTTCCACTAATGCTGGTGTCCCCCAAGGTTCAGTTCTTTCCCCCACTCTTTTCCTCTTGTATATTAATGACCTTCTTCCATTGACTGGAAATCCTATCCATAATTTTGCCGATGATAGCACATTGCATTCCACTTTCCATTTTGAGAAACCTTGTCCTGCTCAATGAGCTTCAACTTCTCAAAATTCTGCTACCAGTTCCTTAAATGCCGATCTCCAAGTAATTTTCCAGTTGGGCAAAGACAACTTAGTTGATTTCAATCCTTCTAAAACTCAGTCTAGTCTTATATCTCACAAAAAGGATTCTTCTGCTCCTTTGCTTATCTTTGGTGATACTCCGATTTCTAGGCAAAATGATATCTCTCTTTTGGGGATTACCCTGATTTCGAATCTCTCTTGGCACAAGCACATTACAAATATTGCTTCCTCTGCATCTGCATCTAAAAAACTTGGTTTTCTCTTTCGCTCTCGCCGTTACTTTTCTTCCAAACAGCTGTTCACTCTTTACAAATCGCAAATCCGCCCTACCATGGAATATTGTTCCACATCTGGGGTGGTGCCCCCAAAACCTCTCTCAGGCTTCTTGATTCCATTCAGAGGAGGACAGTTAGGTTAATTAATGATTCATCTCTAACAGAGTCTCTCCACTAGCTGTCTCATAGACGTACTGTTTCTGCTGTATGCCTCTTCTACAGATACTTCCATGGGTACTGTTCTTCTGAATCGGCTTCTATAATTCCTGCTCTCTTTCAAAACAGTCTGAACACGTGCTGCCACCAGCCAACATCCATTTACTGTCCAACTTCAAACTTACAGAACCAACTTTTCATCTTCCTCGTTTATTCATTCGACTGCCATTTTCTGGAACAACCTTCCTTAATACGTATTTCCTGAAAATTGCAGTCTACAAAAGTTCAAGTCCAATGTCAACCAATAACTCCTTTCGTCCTCTCAACCTCCAACCAAAGCACGGTAATAAGTACTATAGGTTTGGGTACTATACCTCTCGTGTTTGGGGTTTCCTAAAAAAAAAAAACAATTACTTCCATGTCTTTTTCATTCTATACTACACTGAGTGTAACATCATACGGTTGGTACATCTGTCAAATTTGTCAGACAAGACTTTCCCTTAACAAACCCATGCTGTGTCTGTATTATTGCTGAAGTCTTGTCTAGATGATCCTGCAATGCATCTTTAACCTGTGACTCCATTATTTTACCCGGAACAGAAGTTAAACTGTTAATCTCCAGTCCATGGGGACCTCCCCAGAGTCCAAGGATGCTCTCATAATTATGGCTGTAGTCACCTTTACGAAAACAAAAATCCTTCTCTTTACCCCTGATGGTAGTTATATCTTTAAGTAAATCCCACAGCAGTACACTGTGATCACTGCCACCTAGTGATTCCTCAGTGAAAGAAAAAGCATGACAATCCACTACTTGTAGAGATCTGAGAGATTTTAATCAAATTAAATGGAAATAAGCAGAGCATCATCTGCTAGATTCCTGGTCATAGTGGTATCTTGGGAAACAAGCGTGCAGATTTAGCTGCCAGAGCTGCAAGTAACATTTTTGATCCTTCCTTCAAAGTGACATTCTCAGGTTACAAGTTAATTATTAAGCAGAAATGTGCAAAAAAAATGGCAACAAATCTGGGAAAACCAAACTAACAAGTAATTCCATATAAAGAAAGACATGAAAGCATGGAAATACAGTATCCAGATAACAGACAAGAAGTTATACTTGCTAGACTATGGACAGAACACGTCCGCATCTGGTATATCTGCTAATAGTTGGGCTAACGTAAGAGGTATGCTTATAGTAAAAAAACAGGTCAGAGGCAGCTTGTCTGTCTCTGTTGTGTAAGGGAGAATATATAAGTAATGTTGAACTGTGAGCTGTGTATTACAGTTTGGCTCATATGCATCTACTTAAAGCCACTGATCTTGCAGAAAGTCCAAACTGTTGATCCTTTAACAAAACAGCATTCAGGTGCTATATCGAAGATGGCAAAGCTATTAATAATATGGGTGGAAAATCAGATTCAGAAGCAAGTGCCGCTGAGTCCAATGGCCATTCAAGCAAAAGCAAGAAGTATTTATGAAGATATTAAGGATAAGTATGGCAAACCCCAAGCCAAGTGCGTGACAAGCAATGGGTGGTTTAATAGGTTCAAGCATCGTGCTGGTTTCCAAAACTTAAAGTATGCGGTGAAATCGCCAGTGCCAATTCTGCAGCTGCAGAGAAATTTTGTGATGTGTTAGAAAAAACCCCTTCTAAATCTCCACATCCCTCAACTTCCGCAGCGCCACGCTTATCAGCTGAGAGTTAATTCCGGCAATGATGCTCGAAAGGTAAAACTTGCTGGCGTTGTGCCTGTCTCCTTTATCTTTTTGTAATTTTTCCTGTGCATGAGATAAAAAAACTGAATAAATAATTCTATTTACATGTTCGTCGAACATTTCTTTTTTGCTTCAATCAAATTCAGCACGCATAGTTGCAGTGCTGCATAAGCATTTAGGGAAATTCTGACACGTAAAATTGGACTTACTTGGAATTTCATGGAACGCAACCCCTATGTAAGTCGGGGACTGGCTGTATAAGGCCTGAATGATTTGAGCAGGCTCAGTGCTGATGGGATACTTCCACTTGCTCCGATTAATAACCCGAGGGGGCATAGATTCAAATTGAGGAAAGACAGTTGTAGAATAATGTGCGGAAGTTTGCCTTTAGCCAGCGGGTAGCTGATTGCTGGAACAGATTTCCATCTGTTGTTGTGGAAGTTGATAGCTTAAATAAATTTAAGGCTGAAGTAGACAAACATTTGGAGTGACTGGATGGGTGAAATTGGAAAGGTTTTTTTTTTTTTTTTTATTGGCTGATGCTGTTATAAGCTTGCTTTCCTGCATCATATGCCTATGCTAATGTAGCCAAAATTTTTACCTATCTCAAACACATTCGATATTATAACATGCTGTAAATATTACATAAAAGCTTTCAGTAAACTGTATGTCACTTCTAACCTGAGGTTAGGTGCATTATGGCCTAGCTGCTCTTGCACCATTAAACCCAAAGAAACAACAACAGCTTTAAGAGCCATTATTCTCTAAAACCAGCAACTGCTCATTAACTAACATTTTCACCTGGAGAGTATAATTTAGGTAGAACTTCTGTTTATCCCAAAGTTCTCTGACTCAGTCAACATTTTCAGTCTTTCTTATGTTTAATGAATAGTTTTATCATCAGAGCATGTTACTCGTGTCATTCTTCAAAACTTTTCAAGACACTGTGGCTTGAAATATATGATGACCAAATTTCAGATCCCATAAATCTTTTTTCGATATTCCAAAAGATTTGAAAATCCCAGCTATATAGGCTTGTAGGGTAAAGTAAATATTCAGTGAAAGGGAATACAACATCAAAAAGTCACCTGAATGATTGAAACAATGACTTTAGCAGGTCAGAAAAAATATTTGAATGCAGCAAGGAAATTTTGTTTCAATGAAATAAATGTTAAAAGTTATGCATAGTTAAAACTGAAGTAATATTCTTTTGTAGGCAGAACTTTGCAGGGGGGGGATAAGATGAAATAATTGTTAAAAGTTTCATATATGAAAGAATCCCATTTCTGTAATTATGATACAACTTGTTGCTTCTTTGCAAAGGAGCTGAAATTTGATACCTGCTCCATTATAGGAAGACTTTATAAAGGGCTTTCACCTGAGATTATAGCTAATTTCAGTTAAAGCATAGGATTTTTATACTGGAAATACTGGGTTTTTTTCTGTCATACATGTAATTAACCTAGCATACATTCACTTTACAGACACAGGCTATGGAGAACAGTATTATTGATGATACTTCATGACCTTATTCATCTCAATACTTGACTTAAAAGATCCAGCAATTGGGAATGATTATAGTGAGCAATAATACTTATTGCTTGCCACCTCAATAGCCATATGCTACTAAAGTATGAGCAAAGTACCATCTATAAGCCAAAAAAATGCAAGGGAGGGAAAAACATCCTATAATTTTGAAGATTCCAGAATATCATTAGCTGTTTTATTATTTTGAAGTTTTAATGCCTATGGTATTGTAAGACTTTCACGATGGCAAGGCAATAAGCTTGTTCCCCAATATAATTCTCCTAGTGGTTGGATTTTAAGTCAAGCAGTAAGACAACTAAAGCAGTGTGACATCAGCACTCCATACTGTTAGTTTAAACAGTTTAAACCTTGTCAGTCTTAATGTAAATCTCACCAGACTGACTTCAGATAAATGGACGATTCAAGCACTACTATGTCTAAGTGAGTTACCACGTTGTGACAAGTCACGACTCACTATTATGCCACAATTTCAAGATAAAAGGTCAGTCCCTGAAATTTTATATCGTGCCTTGTATATATGTAATAAATAATTTGACCATTAGGTTGTAAATTTTTATGCATTTTAATAGTAATGACAATAATAATGCATAAACTGCTATACATCGTATCTTTTTAAGAAGCCACAGAATGGTAATGGTTTGTGTAAGCACAAAGTATTCCAATGGCCAAACAATTTGGTGCAGTATCCACAAAGTTTTTTTTTTTTTTAATTTCTAACCCATTAACCCTGAAACCCATTAATTTACTTATACACCCCAAATATCTCATTTTTGAAATAGCATATCGAATGGTTAGTTTATTCTACTGCTGCTTCGAAAATATGAGATACAAGTTGACAATCTTAAGATTTAAAGTATTGCATTGTAATATATATTTGTAAATTATCTGTTCATATTCTTTAATTGGTTGATAATATTTGCTCATATCTTTAATTTGGTAATAATCTTTCTGAAAAGTCAATTATATTCAAAGATATTTGAGAGTACATGTTATAAACGTTAAGAATTATTACTACGATTACACATTTATACCTCAACACGTAAAATGACTGCTTTACATGTGTAATTGCTTAATTTAATTTTGCCTAATCCAGAGGTATACTGAATTCTGTGATTGACTTATCTGTGATATTTTTGATCCAGATGGATCACAGAATGCTGTGGAGTTAAATTTTAATTCCAGTTTAACATCCAATGATTAGTTTATTTAATCAGTAAATTCCCTTCCCAATCAAATGCTGCTTTTTTTTCCCTGTTTTTTTTCTTCTTTTTCTTCTTCTTTTTTTTTTTTTTTATACCTTTCTTAAGTATATCACTTTGTTAAATTTTTGTCAAACGTATCAAGGAATAATTGGAGGGGGAATGCCCTATGTCTGGATTTGATCACATATACCTGAAGTGATAAAAACACACAACTCTTTTGTTCGTTATACTGCTGGTTCAACTGTTATTTTAGTGCTTATTCCATATTCTAATTTACAGTGTCATTGAATTCTGGTTAATATTATAAATTCAATTCAGTTTATCTCTGTAGATGCAAAATCTGATGCACCAGTGCTTTGAATGAACCTATATTCAAGAATAGTATTTGGTAATATATAACAGATTTGGAGCATATAGGTAAAATAATTGGATCGCTAAGGCAAATGTGTTAGAAAGTAATATTTTTGTATACTTCACTGAATTCTTTGGCCGACAGAATAGTTTGTGCTTTCTTACACTATGGACATCCTGTGGCTTCTTGAAAAAATAGAATCTTCAGTGGTTTTTCATTATTATTATTATTGCTATTAAAATGTAGAAATTTATATCCTAATCTCACTTGCATGTAAATAATAATACAATAGTAGTTGTTGCGCAAAGAGATGCAGAACCTTTATTATGGCACAGTTTTAGTTATATTTATTTATATAATTATGTATTGGCTGTTGTTGGTTGGAACTTGGTATAAATTCTTTAAATTATGTCTTCAGTTAATAGAATGGTATTTCATGTATTTCATAAGCTTGCATTAGTTGCTTTCTAACTGGGGTGGGTGGGTATCATTAAAAGGCACTCTGGGGCCTGTGTTTTCAGGCTATTATTTGTTGTATGGACTTTTTTTTTTGTCATATTTTACATCTATCTTAATATCAGATTTTTGAATTTGATGTTAAAATTGGACTCTGTTACCATTTTGATTTTATGATTGCTTAATTTAATTTTGCCTAATCAACTGCTTTTTTTTTTTCTTTTCAGTGGGAAAATTGTATCCCATCTAAAGTTTAATCTAAAAATGTCATCAGTGTATTTCTGAAATGAATGTAAATAATAATACAATAATAGTTGTTGCGCAAAGAGATGCAGAACCTTTATTATGGCACAGTTTTAGTTATATTTATTTACATGTATGTATGTAAATATAAGCATGTATGCTTGCATTTATACCAATGCTAGAAGTATAGTAAATAAATTTGATGAATTTGAAGTGTTGGTCAAGACATCAAAGGCGGATATTGTTGGGATAGCAGAGACTTGGTGTCACACAGATATAAGGAATGCTGAACTGGAATTTGGGAAGTACAATGTGTACAGAAAGGATAGACAGGGAGGAGGGGTTATGCTGTTAATTAAGAAAAACATAAAATCAAAAGTGCATCCAGTTGATATAGATGAATAGTGCACTGTTGAGTCAGTTTGGTGTGACATAAGCACTGTGAAAGCAAAAATAAGAGTAGGAATGTGTTATAGGCCTAATGACTCGAATGAGTACAATGAACAATTGTACAGAGAAATATTGGGCTAGTAAATCGGAATGTCTTATAATGGGGGATTTTAACTTCTCAGATATTGACTGGAACTTGTGGGTTGGTCACTCACACACTAGTCAGACTTTTGTGGATTTATTGGATGATTGTTTTCTGCAGCAGCATGTTAAAGAGGCAACCAGAGAGAGTAATACTCTTGATCTGGTTATCAGCAGTGATCATTCGTGTATTAAGAATTTGCAGATAAATGAACCACTAGGTGGCAGTGATCACAGTGTACTGATGTGGGATTTACTTAAAGATTTAATTACCATCAGGAGTAAAGGAAAGGGTTTTTGCTTCTATAAGGGTGAGTACAGTGGTCTCCGACAGTTTTTAAATTCTGTACAGTGGGATCAACTGACGATGTTACCAACAGTAAATTCTAAATGGGAAGCATTCAAGGAATTAATCGTGGAAGCTACTAAAAGTTTCATACCTATTAAGAAATATTGTTCAAGGTTTAGGCGTAAATGCTTGTCAAATGAACTAATGAGACTCGTGGCAGAGAAGAAAAATGCATGGGATGCATATGAATTATCCAGCGACTCAGAAGCCTATGGCAGATATAAGCTAGTCTGTAATCAGGTCACAAAGGAGGTTAGGCAGGTGAAGGCAGATTACGAGAAATCCTTGGCAAAAGATGCTAAGAAAAACAGCAAGGATTTCTTTACTTATATAAACTCTAAAAGGAAGGGGATGAATCTGATTGGTCCACTTGACATTGATGGTTCGACTGTTGATGATCCTGCTCAGATAGCAAACAAACTGAATGAGTATTTTGCATCTACATTCACACATGAGGAATTAGTAAGGTTTGAAAATGGCAGAAGGTTATCAAATTGTAGCAGGATACTTAATGACTTTGTAATAACTGAGAGCAAAGTGGAGGAGAAATTGTTGAAGTTAAACATAAGAAAGAGACCTGGAGTGGATGAGATCTATCCAGTTATATTAAAGGAGACGGCAAAGCAACTAAGCAAACCCTTAGCCATAATTATGAGAGCATCATTGGACTCAGGGGAGGTTCTCATGGACTGGAGATGTGCAAATGTATCCCCAATTCACAAAGGGGATCAAAGGGTGGTGACACGAGTAATTACAGACCAGTTAGTTGAACTTCTGTTCCGGGTAAAATAATGGAGTCACTGGTTAAAGATGCATTGCAGGATCATCTAGACAAGACTGCAGCAATAATTCAGACATAGCATGGTTTTGTTAAGGGAAAGTCTTGTCTGACAAATTTGATAGGATATTATGATGTGGTTACAAAGGAACTGGATGCAAAAAATAATTTTGATATCATATATTTGGATTTCAGGAAAGCTTTTGACGCTGTTGCGCATGGAAGCCTATTGTACAAATCGGAGCAGAATGGTATTAAGGGTAAGTTGCTACAATGGATTAAAGGATGGTTAAGTGGGAGAAGACAGAGGGTGGTAATCAGTGGGTGCTGCTCTTTGTGGACTGATGTTATTAGTGGAGTCCCACAGGGTTCGGTGTTGGGTCCAATGTTGTTTTGTATATTTATCAATGATATTGATGAAAGTATATCAGGCTTAATGTCGAAGTTTGCAGATGATACAAAGGTTGGCAGGGTTGTTAATGACAGTAATGGCAGTGTGCTACTGCAACAGGATCTAGATAATTTGGGCAGATGGGCTAAGAAGTGGCAACTGAAGTTTAACCTTGACAAATGCAAAGTACTGCATATGGGTAGAAGTAACCCCAGAGAAACGTACCAACTGTGTGGTGCTACACTTAAGGTGGTAGAAAATGAAAAAGTCCTGGGAGTAATTGTGCAGTCAGATATGAAGTTTTCTGAGCAATGCAGACAGGCTGCCAGGGCAGGTCATGCGGTTTTGTCAATGATATATGGGAATTTTGCTATCAGGGAGAAGGAGGTGATTGTCCCTCTGTATAAGGCAATGGTCAGGCCACTCCTTGAGTACTGCATACAGGTCTGGAGGCCTCATTTTAGGAAGGATGTAGATTTGCTTGAGTGTGTACAGAGAAGGGCAACAAGATTGGTGAGGGGAATGAAGGGATCCTCTTACCAAGAGAGGCTTAAGTTCTGCAAATTGCAGTGGCTGGAAACTAGGCACTTGCGCGGTGATCTGTTTGAGGTGTATAAGGCCTTGAATGGGTTGAGCATGCTGAATTCTGATGGGATCCTTCCACTTGTTCAGATTACGAACCTAAGGGGGTATAAATTCAAATTAAGAAAAGACAGATGTAGAATAGATGTGCGGAAATTTGCCTTTATCCAGCTGGTGGGTAATTGCTGGAACAAACTTCCATCTGTTGTTGTGGAAGTTGATAGGTTGAATAAATTTAAGGAGAAACTGGACAGGCATTTGGAGGGAATGGTGTGTTTTTTTTTTGGCTGATGCTGCATAAGCTCATACACTTGCTTTCTTGCATCACATGCCACTACTACTACTATTTCATATAGCTGGTGCAGCTGAACACATACTGAAGAGCAAACATCCCATACAAACTTTGGGGTCCTTTGAATTTTTTTTTTTTTTTTTCTCTTTTTTCCTTCAGATAAAATATGTTTACATTCATTTAAGAAGTACATTCAGGACATTTTTAGACTAAACCAATGATTTGGAATAACTAACTCACCCATTGAGAAAAAAGACATTGATAGGTAAATTTTAAATTCAGAACTTGTAAAATCTAAATGGTATCACCCAATTATGACAAAAACAGTACAGACAATGGCTAAATCTAAAAGTAAGCAAAATAGACCTAGGTGCCTTTTGATTGAAACACCTTGTGTGTGGATGTATACACATACAAAGTTTTATTTTATCTTTGTATAGATATTTTAACATCTTTTTTCTTTCTTTTTTTTGTTTGTTTGCAGGAGGTGTTTCTATAAAAATACAGTGGGTAAACTGATCAATTGCATACATAATTGAAGAGCTCAAGGGTGCAGCCATTTCATTTGAGTTTCAGATAATGGATTTTGTAAAAGATTTGCTCTCTCTCTCTCTCTCTCTCTCTCTCTCTCTCTCTCTCTCTCTCTCTCTCTCTCTCTCTCTCCAGGAGTGAAAAAGATCCTTACTACAATCAGAAAGAAATGCTTGCAACTGCCACAAAATTTATTATTGCATAAGGTTTAGTAGTTTCCCTTCATATCACTATTTCTCTGATTATATAATTAGCATGGATTTTTAGTGAATATAGTTAAATTTTTTGGTTATTGGATAGAATTTGAGATGCTTAGCTCTTATACATGAAATCTTCTCTTCCATAGAGAGAGCACCTTAGAAATTAAGAAAATTTATCTCTATTAAATTCAGTCTTATTTTAGTATGTAGGTTTCTCGAGCACATTTTAAACATAATAGTGTATTCAGACAAATGTAAGATTTGGATAGGCCTTTATATTTGTATAGTTGTACAACTTGTATGATTGCAGAAGTGGACAGACTTACTTCCTAAAATTTTACAAACTAGTCAGACAAATGCCTAACTACTCCATGTACATTGACCCATTTATTTTAAGCATATTTATGTATTACAATTGAATTACTTATTTATTTAGATTTTTAATTTTTTTTTTCTGTAAAGTAAATTTTATTAAGTTTTAAGTTATGTAAGTAGGCATGTGGGATTCTGACAAAGCCTCAAGGATATAAACACTTATATTGCAGCCATTTTTAAATACATCTTACTAAATGTTTTATTTTTAATCATTCATGCTATATGGACTTTAAAAATAAAATATCATTTTCGTTTTAGTGGGCATTATAAAAAAAAAAAAAGTGGAAAAAAAAAATGCAAACCGAAATGACTGTGTAGGTATGTTCTACACAGCAACTAATTTTTTATTGACTGGTGAACAGTAGCATGTGCACTAAGAAGATAAAATGTCATGTTCATGACTGCAGTCATTATTAAAATTTTTTTAACTTTTAAGTTTATCTCTTAAGAACATTGGCAAAACTACCATATCACCATCCTAATAATGTGGGTTGGTTAAGGGGCATGTACTTTTCATGGGTTGGCTTGGCATGGAGGAATCCCATTTACGAATCTCATGGGGGGGCAAAATTTGTAGTTTTATCACTGCTTAAGAACAACCCTTACAAAAAAAATAATCTAAAATAACAAACAAGTGAGAAAAACCCTTTTCCTGGGTTTTCACTTTACACTACTTTCTTTTTTGGAAAATATAATAATAGTGTAATATAATATGGTGTAATGTCCTCATGCCAATAAACATTGGCATGAGGACATTACACCAGCATGAACACAGCATGAGACTGTTTAGTGCAAGATAGAACTTCTGTAGCAGTGTTCTCTCCAGGACCTATCTAATGGGTGCACCACCTGGCGAATTTAACTGACTGCTCAGCTAAAATTTAAGCGATTCTTGCAGTACCATATGGTACTGCTCGCTGATCTGAATCAGTATTAATTTGAACATACTATGAAATTGAGATCAATGTGACGGGAGCATATAATGTTAAATTATGCAATTAATTTTTGCTCTGGATCACTTAAGTCACATTTATAAATAACAGAAAATTTTATAATATTGCGAAGTATTACACTTCCCCACCTCATATACTTCATAATGCCACCCAGCTGGCAAAATTTTCTGGGGAGAACACTGTGCAGTGTATAAATAGCTGATCTGACTTACTTGAACACGTGGTTTCTGACAGTTTCTTTCTTGAATGGCTGCTAAAACAGTGAAATCCTTGAAAGAAGCTGTTGTGACAGCGAAATCCCTGAAAGAAGCCAGAAACAGTGTAATGATTTTTGACAGTATTCTTCTCCATATAAACAGATTATTATTTCTAAAACAAAGAAAATAGTTTAAATTCAAGATGCTGAAGATTTCAGCAGGCCAGAATTATTATTTCTTTGCAAGAAATGGTTGTGAAATACACAACTTTTTCTTAAAATACACATGGCTCTGTCAAATCCCCACATGTATATGAAAGAATTAAACATGAACGGCAAATGTGATATATTTTGTAATTGTATATAGTTAAAATTACTTTAACTGACACACGCAAGTATGTATTCATTTAGTGTATGTGGGTATACACATACATGTAATCTTTATTTATGTCATTAATCAGATAAGGTCCTTCAGATATGATCATGCATTTAGTGTTAAACCATAGTCACAATTTATTTTTAGAAAATTTCCGAGTATCAAAATTATTTGACTCTTGATTGACCAACTAATGCCAGAGCAGCTTAAATGTTTACCTTGTGGAAAATTTTTTGTTATCTTGCTATTTGTATTCATCATTATACTCCTGTTAAAAAAAATCTTAAGATATTCTGTGAATAATTCAAAATGTTGACTTGTTAAATATTAATTTGGTTAATATAATTTGAATCCTGTAATGGCAGTTACTTTATCTAAATAAGTTAGATAATGTAGAAATTATTTTATTAATGGTCTGGGGGGGTTGAAGTCACTGTAGATTTGTAAATAGTCACATCATAGATTATATTTATTGAGATTTTATTGATCTGTGTACACTTACTGTTTTTTTTTTTTTTTTTTTATGTATTGTGTTTTATTGTACTAGTTGGGAATAAAGTTCCCATGTAAAAAAAGAATAGAAATACAAAATCTAATATCAGTAAAAATGTCTTCTTTTCTACCATTTACATGTAGGAATAATTATAGTTTAATTATATATTTTACTCTTATATTTTCTATGGATATATACTAGATATATGGATTCCTAAATGGATACACACAAAAGAAGATCGGTTGGCCAGTGTCTTTGGATCAAACAATTATGAACTGGTAAATTTCTTACAAATAGGCTCACTTTTTAACAGATGAAATATGGGTTGGATACAGCAACAACAAAAATTTAATAATTTTTGTCAGAAATATTCAATTTCTTGGTGGCTTGATAAATTATTCTTTCATAACAGTTCCGATGACAATAACAGTAAAAACAGTTCTGACCTTGCCAAGGCCAGATTTACTAGGGCCCTGGGGACATAGAATAATGCTGCTACTATAAAAATAAAATTTTTTATCTTTTAATATTTTAATGCACCAAGACTGCTTAAATCTGGCATTAGAGTTTACCCTCAGAAAATTGCCCAGTTCATATAAACTGAGAATTGACTGGGTAGGGTTTCATCTTTGTTTTATCTAAGGGATATATTTGTGATTAGTGTTAGCTGATAGGAGTAACTGTTAATGGTAGCAATAGCTGATAATGTAAACATCTAGAACTGGACAATTGCATATTTTGATAACAAAGGAAACTCTCCATTGCAATGTGAGTGAGGATTACTTTTAAAACATCTACCACTATGTGGTGTTCTCATGAGGGATGAGAACAGCTGAGGACTAGGGCAGGCATATTATTCATGTGACTGAGCAGTTGTGTGATTTATAGAGCTGGATAACTGGGTATACTAGTGGTTCCCAAACTGTACGCCACAAGATTAGAACAAACTTCATTTAGTTCAATGGTAATCACTTTAGGTGTGCCACGAATATAGTATCCTTACACTTCAACTGTGATCCAAGTGACAAAAGTTTGGGTAACACTGGAGATATGCTATAAAATAATACTGTGCCCCTGCATAACATATCATGGGAAGCTGTCAAATGTCTTACCAATTTTGTTAGGAATTCTCACAACATCCATTTCATAAGTACCTGAGCTCCTATCATCTCTGATAGGATTTGAACAACTTTCGAAATGAGGTTGTCTTAGAAGAGCTGGAAAGCCTCCCTGTTTTTCACTCATACAAACAGACAAAATCAGCTTTAAAACATGCAGATAAGAGTTGCATATTTTTAGCAATTCTAGTTGAGGAGACTTGCAAGTCTCCTCAACCATATAATTGCCTTGGTTAAGAATTATACATTTTCTGGTATTGTGAAGCCTCCCATGGATCAGCCCCCTGTTCATTTAGTGTATTGATTGCAGGTTGTACCACTTTCCAGAAAATTTTCTCACTTGGAACTGAAGCTTGCAACCTTGCAATATCTACTTTAGACTAGTTCAAAATGCATGGGAATAAACAACTTTCTTTTCTCCAAAAAGAAAAAGGGGATAATATTGAAATACATTTCAACTTCAACAGTGCTGGATGCTGTGAAAATTCTGGTTAGACTTATGCATTTCATATTCAAATAGACAGTATCAACAAAGTTAGAAAGCTGGAAATTATATTGGCCTTTATTAATGCAAAATCCTATCAGAGATAAGCATGTAGTGAAATTAAAAATAAAATAAGAATTTAGCTACACAACAAAACTAACTGTATTGTGAACAAAACAAAATAGCTTAATGTCCTTTTCAAACCTACATATAAAAACATTAATTGAAGAACTATGTTATTTATATTTGACCCTAAATCATAGCAATGCCTTCTTTGCTCATACTCATCTGTGTGCGCTATGGTTGGTTTGCCTGTTATGCTGGAAGAAAAACCCGAGTTTGGGGGAGGAAAAACCATGCCACATCTTGGCAAAGACCAACTAACTCTACCACCTAATAAAAATAGCATAAAAATTTCTCCTGTTCTATAAGGAAAGCATCTCTCAGTTCCAGTTTGCAAAACAAACAGAACCCAAGCTATTTTCACCCAATGTTGGGACAGCAGATTCACTAGTACATTCTGCTTCTCATGAGGTGCCACCACATCAGTTAATGAAGTCCTTGTCTTTGTTATATGGAAAGAAAACTCCACAACATAACTTAAGGCTTCAAGAATTAATTCCATGTGAAGAATCTAAAGAATTAATTGCATGTCAATTAATACTTTAGTAAGCTGTCATGTAATTAATGTATTAATTACAATGTAGGATAAGTTTCTTATTACTTATTTTATGCTCATTTATTTCTTGAATGAAGGCATATTTTCATGGGTGGAAATTGAAAAACTCAGGAAAATTACAATATCGTTGTGCTGTTATAATGTTGATAGTGGTTTCTTATTGACCTGATTTACAATTATGGTGGAGAGGGTAAACACTGAAAATATCTTCACATATACTTTTAATATAATATTATTATAAATCGGAATAGCACATAATTTGCCATTATATCCTCTCCTCCCATGGATCAGCCCCTGTTCATTTAGTGTATTGATTGCAGGTTTTAACACTTTCCAGAAAATTTTCTCACTTGGAACTGAAGCTTGCAACCTTGCAAAATCTACTTTAGACTAATTCAAAATGCCTGGGAATAAACAATTTTCTTTTCTCCAAAAAGAAAAAGGAGATAACATTGAAATACATTTCAACTTCAACAGTGCTGGATGCTGTGAAATTTTCCATTTGAAGATGTGCTAAAATGGTCTACAATAGAATCAAATTCCTGCCAGATCAAGTTGGATTTATTGTTTCTGGGTAAACTCCTCATGATAACCAAACTGCTATTGGTTTCATATACTTGCAACATCAGTTTCTCATATTCATATCAATTATTTCAAACCAGATCTTTGACGTAATTGATATCAATCCTATTTCTAAAAGTTTAAAGCAATTTTATCACATTTTAAAGTGGGTTTCTGGAATTGGATTTCTTGGATTTCTGGAAAGCTTTTCCAGAAATCCAAGAAACGCATGGGAGACTACTGTACAGATTGGAGCAGAATGGTTTTAAGGGTAAGTTGCTCAATGGATAAAAGGGTGGTTGAGTGGGAGAAGACAGGGATGGTAATCAATGGATGCTGCTCTTCATGGACTAATGTTATTAGTGAGTCTCACAGGGTTTGGTGTTGGGCCCACTTGTTTTGTATATTTATCAATGATATTGATGAAGGTATATCAGGCTTAGTGTTGAAGTTTGCAGATGATACAAAGGTTGGCAGGGTTGTTAATGATAGTAAAGAGGCTACTGCGACATGATCTAGAAACGTTGGGCAGATGGGCTGAGAAGTGGCAACTGAAGTTTAACATTGACAAATGCAAAGTACTGCATATGTGTAGAAGTAAACCCAGAGGAATGTACCAACTCTGTGGTACTACACTTAGGGTGGTAGAAAATGAAAAAAGACCTGCAAGTAATTATGCAGTCAGATATAAAGTTTTCTGAGCAATGCAGACAGGTTGCAAGAGCAGGTCATGGGGTTTTGTCAATGACATACATGAATTTTGCTAGCGGGGAAAAGGAGGTGATTGTCCTTCTGTATAAGGCAATGGTCAGGCCACACCTTGAGTACTGCATACAGGTCTGGAAGCCTCATTTTAGGAAGGATGTATAGTTGCTTGAGTGTGTACGAAGGCCTGCTTGTCGCAGAAATTGTGGTTGAAAACAAGACTTTCTCGCTGAAAATCAGATGGTTTGATACACTGGTTGGATGTGTGTGTATATTTTGAAACTTCAGCTGATGTGTGTAGTTGGATCTGGTCATTTTGCTATAACTGTAGCAATGTATATTGGTTGTCAGTATCATTACAGTGACAGCTAGGTGGCTATGTTCCTGATAAATGACTGTATAAATCTAATGATTCATCAGGATAAATGTTCCTGATGAATCATTAGATAATTAATGACTTGAGCAATGGTAGATGAAAAAAAATTATTTTTTTTCATTTGTCATTACTACTGGAGATATTTTTAGTATTTTTTTCAGTATATTAAAATGCAAATATAATATTTAAAAATTATAATACAGGCAACCCCTGTACTATAACACAGTACTTCTACAACACAGTTGGTTTCGCTCTAACACGATTGATAAATTGCGGCAACCCTTACATAACACGGTTTCACTCTAATATGGTTAGAGAATTTCAGCAAACCTCTGATAACACGGTATTTTTGAGCACTTGTGCAGAGGAAACCCTACTATTATTATGTTGGATGAAATTTTTCAACATTTTCGTTCTTTTTTTTTTTTGTGAATCCCCGCTGTTGACTTGCTAATCATTATGAAAAAAAAAAAAATTATTCATATTTTATTTTTTTATGTGCTATTGAACTTTGTTTGGGACTTAAAAAAAAAAAAAAAAAAATTGTGACTTTGAAGCATTACTAAACTTTGTTCTTAAGAACTGTATTGGTATAATTTCTTTGTTGTGAATCAAATTCCAGCCCTAAATTATGCCTAAGGAACTAAGGCATAATTTGGGTAACTGCCAATTTATTAAAGAATGGTTTCTAAATTGTTTTTGTCACCTGTGGAAAACTATTTAAAGTGGAAAAATCTAGTAAAAGTTTTATTACTATTGGATAACGCTCCAGGCCATCCAAAAGATTTGTCATCGAAAATGTTGAAGCACTGTTCCTACCACCTATACGACTTCTTTTAATTCAGCCATTAGATCAAAGCATTATATATACTGTTAAAATTCATTACATCAGAAAATTTACAATGGGTTTTGGAAAAAATTGATTCCAAATCTATTGAAGTGATGGAGGCATGGAAACATTTCTCAATTGTGGACTGTGTTGGAATCATAACTTTATCACTCAAAGAAATAAAACTGTCAACATTAAAACTGTGTTGGAAAAATGTATGGCCAGAGTCAGTTCATTCAGGAAATATGGTTGAACCGGCAGAGAAAGGTGCCTCTGTAGCCAGATGGGCAGGAGCAGCAGTGTGTATCACATGCTTCTTGATTAGACTGGGATTCGAGCCCGTGACCACCAAATACAGAGGATGAGGAAAGGTCAGGGAATGACCACCGCATATCCCCGGAGCAATATAGCCTTAGTTGCTAATGCTCCTGAAAAAAAAAATAATAATAAAATAACAAATAAATAACTGGCAGAAAATGGAATTGGTGCAATAGTAGATATTGCTAAGTCAGTAAGAGTGGAGGGTTTTGATGATATGACTACTGAAGATGTTTAAGAATTACTGGTAGAAAAGAGGCTGGAGAAGCGGATTTGGTAGAAATGGCATCAGAGGTAAACCAAATCAATTCATAAGTACTATGGTGCAGATTACAATTCTGAAGTTCAAAATTTTACACTAAAAAGCATATGGCAAGGCATAAACGTAGCCCAGCAATTACAATTTTATTTTCTGAATGGAGATCCTTTGACTGAGAGGAACACAAATTTCAAAAGGGAGCTTCAAAAATGCTTAGTTCCATACCATGCAATTTACAAAGCTCTATCAACAAAAGCAAACAAACCCAGATTACTGACTTTTCGAAGAGAGCAGAAGATACAAGAAATCTAGATGCTGCAGAAGAAAGTTCATAAGTGAAGATATTCTGCAACAGAGAAAACATTCTCGTTTGATTGTGCTTAGCAGCGGTGAAGAGGCTGAAAATTAAACGAATGTACATTATCTGAATGTATCACAGTTTGTAAGATGTTTGTTCAGTTATTGCTATTTTTAATAAAAATTAAAAATTGTAATTATCAGAAAATTAATTTTCTGATATAACAATCATTTTATAACAAATGATGTATTTTTGCTAGCTTTTGGAACATAACCCTCCTTTTTGTACTGGTTCTTATTCCTGTATAACACTGTTTCGCACTACACAAAATTTTATAGGAACCTAACTACCGTGTTATACAGGGGTTACCTGTATACAGGGTAATTTAAAAAATAGCTTCACAGCTGCAAACATTTATAAGAGCTTTGTTTTTCATGCAAAAGGAAAACAAATGCTGGGACACTGAAGAGAAATTGAGTTTATGGATGCCAGTGGATAACCTAATGAAATCAGAGCTTGGAAGAAAGAAGTTCATGTGAACCGGTTCCTTCTGGTGAACTTTAAGCTGGAACTAGTTTACAACTTTACAAAGGAAATACTGTTTTGTTAGAAAAAAGAACTGCACTGGAACCAGAAAAAAACAAAAGTAGTTCAACTGCACTCCCCACCTGGGATAGAAAAGTGTGTAGATGTTGTGGCAAAGGACCTACACCTCTTAATTTGTTCTTTAAGCGTTGTTTTTAAAAAATGTGATGCTCAAGTACCTTAAACAGGGTGGTAACATTTATTGCCTCTAACAGAAGTTACACACTATAGAGCTCTCTCGCTGACAATATCAATATAGCACATTTATATCGTACACTGCCTAAGAAAAGATAAGCAACCAACCATTGATTGAAATTTTTTTTTTTTTTGTCATCTTTCACTCAGTTCTGCTTTCCATTTTTTTTTTATCATTAAAAAATGAAACAAAAGAGCAATTGTTACCGATTTTAAGTCCCATGTAAGTACTATAATTCATCTCCCCCCTCCAGTCCACAGAACCTGAGGGGGGAGAACCCATCATGAATGTGGCCTTCGTAGTACTTTCAAAATTCTTAAATATTTTCATTATATACATGTTTCTTGATCACACTCATGGCTACAGTTTAATGTGCTATGCTACTAATTCAGTATTTGCAGTTGTTTCTGAAACTTTTGAAAAAATTGAATATCAATTTTCTGCACATCTTGTACTGCAAATCTTAATGTCATGAATATTAATATAAAACTACAGAAACAGGCTTCATACAAGATGGCTTCATTTTTTTTTTACAATACTTACATCGTCCAGACATTTTAATAAATAAATATCATTAAAATGCAAATGGAGATTCAGTATTTAGGCTGCTTTCACAATATGCACGTAGTGTACTAAAATAGCTTTAGCATATGCCTTATTTACAAATTATATATGCTTTGCTCACTATAATGTATTATTGTCAGTTATACATAATGGTGAACAGAACTGTTATGCTCTTTAGCTTTTTTTTTGTGATTGAAAATTTTGGAAATTTCTTACAAAATTACAGATCATCAGTCAGTTGCTAGATATTGGTAGATGTTTCACAAATCACCCATAAGATGGAAGTGACCATCGAGTAGCAGGTGCATTAACTATGAAAATCGAAAATAATTAAACAAGTCTTTATTCCAAGAGGAATAAAATTTAAACCACTTTTTGCCCTTGTTGGCGATAGGAAGGTCTTTTGCTTTCATAAAGGTGACAACAGTGATCTCAGACAGTTTTTAAATTCTATACAGTGTACCAACTGATGATGTTACCAACAGCAAATTCTAAATGGGAAGCATTCAGGGAAGTAATCGTAGAAACTTCTAGGGTTTTCATACCAACTAAGAAATACTTCAAGACAGACCTAAATGGATGTCAAATTATCAAGTGTACAGAAGACTAAGGCAGATTGTGAGAAGTCTTTGGCAAAGGATGCAAGAAAAAAATAGCAAAGACTTCTTTACTTATGTAACCACTAGAAGGAATTGGATGAATCGCATTGATCCACTTGACATTCATGACTTAACTGTTGATGATCCTGCTCAGGTTGCTGACAAACTGAATAGGTATTTTGCATCTACATTCAAACATGAGGAATTCTGTAGAGGCTTGTGGATGCAAGAAGTTTATTAAACTCTAAGTTTATAAAAATCATTTAGCTCCAATTTAACAGGGAGCTAAATAATTTTTTTGATTACTGAGAGGAAAGTGGAAGAGAAATTGTTGAAGCTAAAAATAAAAAGACACTTGGGTGGATGAGATCCATGGAGTTATATTAAGGGAGGCAATAAAGGAGGTAAGTAAACCTTAGTCATAATTATGAAAGCACCTTTGGATTCTGAGGAGGTGGATACATTTACATATTGAGTCCCTGTGGACTCGATATATAAATGTATCCCCAATTCACAAAAGGGAGTCAAAGGGTGATATGAGTGATTACCGACCAATTAGCTTAATTCTGTTCCAGGGAAAATAATGAAGTACTGGTTACAAAAGTGATGGACCATCAAGACAAGAGTGCAGTTATACTTCCACCACAGTATGGATTCTGTCTGACCAATTTGAATGGATACTATGATGCAGTAACAAAGGAACTGTATGCAAAAAATAATTTTAATATCATATATTTGGATTTCAGGAAAGATTTTGATTCTGTTGCACATAAAAGACTGCTGTACAAATTGGAGCAATGCACCATTAAGAAGTTACTGCTATGGGTAAAGGGATGGTTGAGTTCAGTGGAAGAAGGCAGAGAGTGATTATCAGTGGACACTGCTCTTATGGAATAGTGCTATTAATGCTATTAGTAGAGTTCTCCAGAGTTTGATGCTTGGCCCATTTTGTTGTTTTCTGTATTTATTAATGAGATTGAAGAAGATATGTATGGCTAAATGGGGTTAAAACAGGGGCTTAATGCCTAAGTTTGCAAATGATACAAAGTTGACAGAGTGGTTAATGATATCAATCAAGTTATACCACTGCAACAAAATATAGAAAAATTAGGCAGATAGGGTGAGAAATGGTAATTGAAGTTTAACATTTAAAAATGCAAGCTATTCCATATAGATAGCAGATCCCAGATTAACATACTGTGTGGTACTACAGTCAGGGTAGTGGAAAATGAAAAAGACCTAGGGTAACTGTGCCATCAGATATGAATTTCTCTGAGCAGTGCAGACAAGCAGCTTATGGGGTTTTGTTAATGATATACAGGAATTTTGCTAACAGAGATAAGGAGATGATTATTTCATTGTACAAGGCAGTGGTTAGGCCACATCTTGATTATTGCATATGTTTGGAGGCCTTATTTAGGATGTAGAGCTGCTGGAGAACAGGTGCAAAGAAGGGCATTGAGATTTGTGAGGGGAACAAAGGTGCTCTTACCAAGAAAGGCTTCAGTTCTGAAAACTGCAGCTAGAGACTAGGCACCTACAAGGTGATCTGGTTGAAGTGTTTAAGGCTTCAAATCGATTGAACAAGCTGAATGCTGATAGAATTCTTCCTCTTGCTCAGACTATGCACATGAAGGAGCATAAATTGAAGCTGAGGAAAGATGATTTTTTATATTTCCTGTATGAAAGTTTGCCTTTAGCCAGCAGGCAGTTGTTTTGTTTGAACAAATTTGCATGTGTTTCTGTGGAAGTGGATAATTTGAATAAATTCAGAGGACAAGGCAAACTATTGGAATGGACAAGTTCTGTGGAATTTTTTTTTTTTTTTTTTTTTTTTTTTTTGGCTGATACCCTAGACTTATATGTGGGAATGGGACTGGCCAAAGAAAGAGCAGCATAAAGTATGATCATTGTAAGTCTGTCAAAATTTCAATTATATTGGCTGTGATGAGTACAGTATTCTTATTATAGTCTGTGTGTCAGTTTCCCTTCAGTTCATCTGCAACAGGATTGCATGCCATGCACCCAGACAGGGTGGCTGCCAAGCTTTAGTGCCCTCAGTAACTTGATCAAAAAAAAAAAAAAAAGTAATATTTCTCTAGGTCAAAGGTGCTGTTCTGATGCTTAGTCCCTCCCAAAGTGAAAGGCTAATGACTGGCACCATGTTTCATCCATTGAGCTTTTTTAGACAAGTTCTGGATGATATAGGCAGCAAAGTTTGTCAGAGTTATAACTTGACTTTCTGTAAGATTTCAATAACATTTATAGCTGGTATTCTTTTCAATATAATGTGTAATTAACAGCATTAGTATATCATGTCTGTAAATTAGTGTTATTTTATTCCTAGTTGTTTTTGCTGGTTGAAAAACTTGAGTTTCTGGGAGGAAAAACCCATGTACCCCTCACCTTAACCTGGCCATGGTTAAGCACAATTTGAAATTATTTGAAAATAAACAAAGTTTATTTTCAGATTTCATTATTTGAAAATAAACAGTATTTGTTTTCAATTAATGAAATGTTTAAATGTTTGCCAGGTTGACCCAGTCAGGGGTTTCATGACCTGATTTTGAAAGGTTGTTAAACTGGGTTATTGCAACAGCTGATGTTTGTAAGGTGTTCTGTGATTAGTAACATTTCAAATGAGGGGGAAGATAAAGCAAGGGGAAACCAACCTAAATAGCTTCAAGAGGTGTGTCAGGGTAGTAAACTACAGAAAATTGCTTAGTCTTAACTGTATCTACAGTAATGTCAAGGATGTTGTCAATAAAAAGGCTGAATTTGAACTCCTAGTTAGGACAACTAATGCCAACATAATAGGATTAACAGAAACATGGTGCCACCTAAATTAGGGAACACAAGTTCTGCTATGGTATGTATAATGTGTTTAGGGAAGATAGAAGAGGTTGAGGGATCATGTTTTTATCAAAAGCAGCCAGAGTGTGAAAAGAGCTCTTGCTGAGTCTAAAGTTACATCTGCCAGTATAGAATCTGTGTTGTGTAAGTTTGTTGGAAACAAAGGTATAATGAAAGTGGGAGTAATCTTCAGAACAGAAGATTGTGAAGAGAATGATGAGAGTCTCTACATGCGGATGGAAGTGTGAATGTCTTATTATGGTGACTTTAATCGGCCCCAGACTGATTGGAATAAGTGGGAGGGAAACTCACCATGGGGAATTTTTTTTTTTAAATAAACTAGATGATTATTATGTCTATCAGCATGTCAGAGAAAGTGCTAGGAGTGAGAATATTCTTGACCTCATAATTATTAACGAATCAGGTGACATCACAGGGTTTAAAGTACAGGAACCATTGTCAGGAAGTGATCACTCAATCATCAGTTGGAAGAGGAAGAAAGGTGTTGCAGTAGTTAAAGATAAAGGCACAGGTTTTAATTTCAGCAGAGGGGACTTTGTCAGTTTAAGGCACTATATGGCATCTATTAATTGGGCTGATTGCCAAGTGAGGGCCAATACATTTGAATTATGGAATACTTTAAAGCAAAAATCACAGAAGCCATAAAAGGATACATACTATTAAGAAAATATTGTAGGAGGAGGATACTGAAATAGATGATTGCAGAGTTGGCTGGTCAAATAGAACAGAAAAAGATAGCATGGGATAGATACAGAGCGATGAAAAGTACTGAAGCCTGCGACAGGTACAAGTTTATATGTAATAGTACCAGAAATCAAGTTAGAGAAGCCAAAGCTGCATATGGGAAAGCATTGGCCAAGGGAGCAAAGAATGGGGACAAGGAATTTTTCATGTATGTGAATACAAGGAAGAAAAAAGCAAACCAAAGTTGTGGGAAAGTCGCAGACAATTTACCTGATGAATTGAACAGGTACTTTGCATTTGTCTTTACCGATGAAAGACCTTTCATACTGAGAAGAGGCTGTGTGAGTAAGGCTGAGCCATATGAAATTAGTTTTGAGGGAAACAACCAGGGAGTGTATTAAACCATTGAGGTTAATTATGAGATCATCTTTGGACTCGGGGAGATTACTTTTGATTGGAGAAGTGCCAATGTATCGCCGATAGCTAAAGGTGGTTCTAAGAGCGAAGCTGGTAACTACAGACTTCAGTAGTTGGGAAAATCTTAGCGGCAATGACTAAGAGTGTCCAAGGACATTTAAATAGATATGGCATTTTTAATAACACACAACAAAGTTTTGTTAAGGGAAATCGTGTTTAACTAACTTAGTAGGCTATTCTTACACAGTTACTCATGGGCTGGACTCATGAGGGAACAATTTTGATATAGTTTATTTGGATTTTAGCAAAGCATTTGACTCAGTCCCTCATGAGAGGTTACTGTATAAGCTGGAACATGTTGAGATTACTGGAAAGATTCTAAGATAAATTGCTGAGTGGCTGCAGAACAGAAGGCAGAGGGTTGTGATTAATGAATATTCTTCAGATTGATGTAACATCAGCAGTGGGGAACCCCAAGGAGGATTGGTTCTTGGACCACTGTTGTTTCTCATTTTCATAAATGACATTGATGAAGAGATAGAAGGTGTGATGTCACAATTTGCAGATGACATAAATATTGGTAGAGTTGTTAATGATCAGTGCCGAGCAGCGCTCCTTCATAATGGCTTCAGCAAACATCAAAGATGGTCAAGGAAGTGGCAGCTATGTTTTTATGCAGCTAAATGCATGGTATTACACTTGGGGAATAGTAACCCCCAAAAAAATTTTACACTTGGTGGGGTTGAATTAAAGACAGTGAAGGAAGAAAGGGATATAGAAGTTGGGATGCAAGAAGATATGAAATTTTATGAACAGTGTAAACAGGCAGCTGGAAAAGCCCATGGTGTTCTATTGATGATTCATTGAACACTATCATGTAGAGAGAGAGGGAGGTTGTAATCCCATTGTATAAGGCAATTAAAGACATTTGGAATACAATGTTCAAGCATGGAGACCTCATCTAAAAAAAAAAGACATTGGTCTTCTCAAAAGGGTCCAGAGATGGGCATCTTAAATGGTGAGATTGGCAAAAGGATGACTACGAGGAAAGCCTCTGATTGTGTAGGCTAGAGAGCTTGGCAATCAGGCACTTCAGAGGAGACCTGATTGAGGTTTATAAGGCTCTGAGAGGTTTTCAAAATGAATGAAGGTGGAATTTTCACTGTTATAAAGAATTCTTGAACTAGGGGCCATAAATTCAGATTACAGTGGTTGAGGTATAGATTAGATTGTAGGAAGTTTTTTTGAGCCTGCAAGTCATTGAATGCCACTACAAGTTTCCCTCGCAGGTAGTTGAGGCTGACAGTTTGAATAAATTCATAGGTCAACTGGGTAGTTACCTATATGAAGCGGGAAGCATACAATTTGTATTTTCTCATCTACCTGGATTTATTTTTTTGCCAGTGTAACAAAAGGTGGTGGCTTCTTTGCACTATATGGTGACTACTATTACTATAATTTCTGTAGCAGTAGCAATATGTGCCTGGCAAGAAATGTGTTTACATTATGCTGAAACCATGAATGGTACCACAAAACAGAAAATAAAATTAGTAGTTGAACCTCCAAATCCGGCAACCTCAGCATTTGATTCTTGCCAGATTTTGGAATTTTCAGTTTGTCTGCAATGCCCTATTTGTTAAAGTATGACAAGCTCTGCATTCTGAAATGACTGGTTACCACATCTGTTGTACTTGGTTATGACTAACTAGTACCTTGCATAGGCCTTAGCTTCCATTGGTCTCTCACATCAAGAATCTATTTCTGAACTAAGGATCTCTTTTTGTTAGTTATTTGTCAGCTGTCTCTCTGGTAATCTAGAGACACAGCTGTGAGCACCCCACCAGGGTTGCAGTTTTTGAGATACTCAGAGTGGCACAGACTACCATACCATGATCTAAGTCGCATATCTTCTTTATTGTTCATTCCCTCACTGAATTATGCACCAATATCCCTAAGTATCTGCCCACTTGCTGCTTATTGTGTAGTATTGATACTTGATGTTGTTGCCATAGGGCTCCATTTCTTGAAGATGCACCCAAATAAGTGCCAAATGAATATGTTCATGCTTTCCTTTGGAGATGTAAGTTAATGGCATCATGAACTGTCTTGCTATGATGATATGAGTGAGATATTGACTTAATTTATGAGTTCATGGCTGAATCTGAACTACTTGCACCAATTTTTGCTGCCATCTATGGGTAGTTCATTCCAAGAACCTATTTCATAGGGGTAGATATTTGATAGTAAAAATAATAAAAATAAAACATTTAGGTGTTTGTGCCACCAAAACAACTGAAGTTATAAGATATGTATTGTGTCTGTAAATTGAGTGTGATTTGCCTGTTGTGCTTGTCAAATGCTAAGCTGACTAACTTGACTGATGTGAAAAAATTTCATAAAATATATTCCCCTGCCTTGATAAGGTTTGAATGCAGTCTTCTTCCACACAACTGCAGGCTAAAGCAATTGTGATCAGCCTTCAAAGGGACTATTTGTGCTGGGTTTTGAAAACTGTTACTGTACAGTGCCTGTAATAGTTCTTTGTTCCTGAGCTCTGCAGATGTTCTCAATATAAATGTGTAAATCCTAAAACAAGATTTTAGGGAAAGTCCACAAAAAAAAAAAAAAAAAAATCAACCATATCTCACCAAATTTTGAATCCATCAGTTCAATAGTAGTAGTAGTACTCTCTCTTCAAAAGGCAATGCCCCCATTTTGAATGTTCATGTGAAACGAGGTCAGTAAACAGGACTGTGAATAGATTCTTTTGACAGTAGCCATTATTGTGGTCCTCATGGGTAGCATTGGTTATAATCTCTATCCCTCCCACATTAAGTGGAAAAGGCAGCTCAAATCTGATCAATCAAGAAAGGAAATTTTGATGACTTAGAGAAATAGCTGTTGCTAAAACCATTACAAGTATGTGCTGCTAGACAGTTTTGACAGACTTCAAATGTTGGAGAGCAGATATATTGTACTTCTATCACAAATATCAGAAACTGTCAGTTGGTGTAAATGCTTCATCTTCAAGCATATAGAAGACAATTATATGAACAGGAATTGCAAACATTTTGCAGTATGTTTATATCTGAATTGTTGCCACAAAACATGAATAAACATAGAAACTGTCATCAATGGCCCACTTTGCAATATACACATGGCCTTAAATTTTTCAGACATATTCTGGTCACAGATGAATCATGTTTTACAAGAAATGGAATTCCCAGCTCTCGAAACACTCTTACCTGGCTGAGTGTTTTTAGTTCCTTTCCTTTGATGTTTGGTGTTCTTGGAGTTAATCTTATTGTTCCATATTTCATACCAGTAATGTCTTCCAAGTTTGTGGGAAACAAAGGAAGTATACCTCTTTAAAATCAGCAGAGAATGTGGTTTTTGCATTATGGTGCACCAGCTGCCGTTTCTGTGATGTTTTGACTTTTTAAATATGGTGTACAACAATGCAAATTGATTGTTTGGAACAGCTTCATATAATGCTACATGATCACCCAACCTCATGTACTCAGATTACTTTGTGTGGGGTCCTATGAAAGCCATGGTTTCTCTATGCACTTTACACTCAAAACGAACTGAAAAATCACATTTTGGGAGCTGCTGAAACCTTTTAGGAATAGCAGGAAATTACAAGATAAGCCTGGGAATCATGGATTCTTCACACTGAATACTGCATTGAACAATATGGAGGTCATTTTAAACAGTTGCATTAGATGTTTTTCTTCTAGAAGTTTATTTTTGTTCCTTTTTGTGATTTGTAATTCATTGTTAATGTTTTATTTATTAACATCTTGGAAATTAAAGGCATTTTATGTAATGTTTATATTGTTTTTCTTATTATTACTTATAGAATATGCTCCTACATTTTTTTTTCCAGGTAGTTCTGAAACATCCTGCTATTTAGTCTATACTTCAACTCTTTCTGAATATTCCATCTCATTTCACTGTTAGCATTTTTAAGTGAAGTAGGATGCTTTTCTTTTACATGCCTGATGTTTCTTTTATTCAGGGAAGTTAAAATTATTGCGTGATAAACTATAATAATAGCTTTAAATGATATTCATTTATAATTTTCTATTTTAGAGTTTAAATTATGTGTTGGCAATTATGAGTACAAGGTGATTGTTTGTTGTAGGGATTTAGGCCCATCAGCGACTTTGCCATATCGTGCCATATATGTCTGTAAATTGCGATTGCATGCGTTCTGCTATTGATTTGTAACTTACTGGATGAAAAACCCAAGTTTCCGGGAGAAAAACTGTGCTGCCTGAGACTTTGCGGAGTTAGCCACCTTATTCAGCGAGGTCTTCACAAGGTGGCTAAGTCAGCCACTTTGTGAAAATATCCATAAATATTCCGCGTGTCATTGACGGGATCCGAAATCGGGTCTAAAATCACCGCCCCCCGCACAACAGGTGAAAAAAATGGGAGTTCGCATCCCATCAGTTAGCCAGATATTTTCATGGGCATTTTTTCACAACTGGCTCAGTTAGTTGGTCTGAGGCGAGGGGTAGCGTTTTTTCTCCCAGAAATTCGGGTTTTTCATCCGTAAAACAGCAAATCAACCGCAGAACACGTCACAATTTATAGACATAGAGCAATACGGCCTAAGTTGTTGATGAGCCTAAAATTCAGCAGCAGCAGCAACAACTGACATTTGCGGGATTCTGGCCATCTTATTATTATTATTATTATTATTAGCATATGGTGCAAGGAAGTCTGAGGCTTGTGCTGTACCAGCCAAAAAAAAAAAAAAAAAATCTGAGTTACCCTGAGAGAGTGAGAGAGTCAAAAGTAGAAGGGAATCACCAAGAAAGAGAAGAATGATGAAATCCAGCTCAGGACCCTGAGTGTGCCAAGCCCATACTCACGCCGACCGGGCTAGCCGAGTGGGTAAAGTACCTGCCCGGCAACCCAAAGGTCGCGGGTTCGATTCCCGCCTCGGGCTTGGATCAAAGTACTGCAAAAACCTTGGGAGGTGCAATATGGCCACAGAAGCCGATGCGCCAACAACTACCAAATCAAATCAATCAAGCCCATACTCACCAGATGTAATCATTTATCCAAGATCTGACCTAACCTGTACTGAAAACCCCGAGTTTCCCAGAGGAAACTTGGGGTTTTTAGTACAGCAAAACTGAAAACTAACCAGAGAACGCAATTTATAGACATAATACACATAGCTAGATGAGGTAATTCTTGGGTGCCCTTAATAAGACTTATTATTATTATTTTTTTTTTCAAATAGCCAAGATTCTAAGTCTCTTCGTCACCCTCTTATTTATAACATGTCTCAATTTTCCTTCTATCCTATTTTTGTTGGTTTTTCAGTGATTCTTATTATCCCTGTCCCATTTAAGAGGTGATGAGAACTGGGCGCCACTCCATGTTTCACCATGGTGAATATTCTAGGGAGAAATGATGCAGTAGTTTCCTTTCTTGCTGTCTGCAGTGCAGTGTGGCCATCAAGGGCATTTTGTTCATGCACATTATGTACTTTAAAGAACACAGAAGAATAACTACCACGATTCAAGAATTAGCAAAGCATAAGGGACCTGCAAGATGGGGAAGACCACGGACCTAGTCCCGATAATTTTTTTAATATAAATATTAAAGAAATAAAACTATATCAAATTATAATAATATTATATAATAGTAGTTTAATTAATATATAACAAAGTAGAAAATGCTATATAATAGTAGAGAGCTGCCATACGTTATTTTTGGCGTTTTCCATAACGGTAGCTAGTGCTGGAAGGTAATTTAATAAGAAAAGACTAAAAGAAATTCTATGGGGCAAAACACATTAAATGATTTCTATACTTTAAAGAACTACTTAGTAACTTTGCAAACAAGGGCGAAGAAACATTAATTTTTCAATAAGAACCGGATAATTAAATTGCTTATTTTGATGTACTAAATTTTTTTACAGTTTAATAGTTTATATTTCTTGGACAGTAATTAAAATATACAATATAAATGACACTTTTACGAGAAAGGTAGGTAATTAACCCCAGGGGTTCACATCTGGTGAGTATGGGCTTAGCAAACCCAGGGTCATGAGCTGGATATCATTATTCTTCTCTTTCTCTTTCTTGGTGATTCCTTTCTCTCACTCTCAGAGTAACTCGGGGAATTTTTTTTTTTTTTTTTTTTGGCTGGTGCAGCATAAGCCTCAGGCTTCCTTGCACAATATGGCTAATAATAATAATAATTTCGTATTAATAAAAATAAAGAGAAGTAGGGGCCATGGTGGTCTCTGATATCGTTGGACATGTTGAATGAAGTGAAAGTGTTTAACGAAATCAAAAGTAGAAATAGAAGCGCATAATCACTAAAGCACACGGGGCCCAAAAATTCTAGCTACGACACTGAGTAAAAACGCTCCACAGCTTTAGTTCTCTCAATTCTTTAATAACACAAATATTAAAGCTGTGATTTGCTCTCGGATGTCTAGCATCACGAGATCCAACATTTCAGGCTCGTAATTACAGTTTATCAGTTACACAACTACCACACAACGTTTTTTAATCAACTCCGATAGGGTGATATTACACTGGTGTGCAAAACTTAAGGACCAACACTATTTATAACGGTTACAACCACAAAATCAAACGAAACAGCCTGTCGCGATTTGCATAAATGTAGCCGTTCAGTAGAAAGCTGGTGCACATGCAAAAATTTGAATCATGATGAGAGGGCTCACATAAACAGAAAAGCAGCAGTTGGGTGTAAATTACCGAATGGTGAGCACGATTGTTATAGACGTTCGATTAGTTTCATACAGCGCTATAGACAACAAAATGGCCAATAGACATCTGGATGACTTTACTCGGGGTTAAATAATTGAGAAGGTCGAAGTGCGAGGAGTGGGGCTGCAGAGTTCGGTAACGCCCATAGCATCGTCTCACGTGCGTGGTCGGCCTTCAGAACGACAGGCACAGCTGTTCGAAGGACCAGTGGTGGTCGTCCACGAAAAACAACGCCCAATGATGACTGCAATATACTCCTATAGGCCAAGAGGAACCGACACCAGACAACGGGATTCATTGCAAAACAGCTGCACAGGACTCAGGATATAGCGGTTTACTGTGGCCAGGCGACTCCAAAAAGGGGGATTGTTTGCCCGACGGCCAGTCCCTTTGTGTCCCTTTAACATCTGTCCATCCGAGACACCGTTTACAGTGGTGCATCGAACTCAAGGACTGGACAGCAGTGCAATGGGGTAAGGTGCTCTTTACTAATGAGAGTAGATTTAGTCTCGGCAGCGATTCTGTACGTCACCTAATCTGGCGAAAGGTTGGCACACGGCATCACCCCGCAAACATCACTGAAAGGATCGATATTGCGGTCGAGGTGTTCTCGTCTGGGGAGGCGTCATCTTGGATGGATTACAAAACTCCAGATACTGGAAGGCGTTACTGTAACCGGTGCACGCAATTGTACTGAGGTAATCCTTCCCCATATGCATCTGTTCCGAGGTGCCATTGGCCCCGAGTTCGTGTTTATGGATGATAACGTCACACCCCATCGCACTGAACTTGTTGATATGCTTTTGGAAAGTGAGGACATTGCTCGTATGGATTGGCCCGCCCATTCCATCGATCTAAATCCCGTCTCGAACACATATGGAGCGCTCTGGGCAGATGCCTAGTGGCACGTCCACACCCATCAGAAAATGTTCACCAGCTGAAGATGGTGCTGACAGAGGAATGGACGATGTTACCACAAGAACTTATCAACAACATTGTTTTAAGTATAAACAGGCGGTGCAAAGCCTGTATCGACATTAAGGGTGGCCATATTTCATACCGAGGACCACCTCTTCCCTTTGTTCTACCTTTGGTAGTGATGCATCCAGTGCTATGTTGCCATTTTTTAATAAAGTCTCTCTGTACTATTTTATTTCCGTTGCTGTGTCGGTGTTGTTTCCTTCATCATTCCTGTACCTCACGAGGTTCCGTTGGTATGCTTTTTCCATATCCAGATCACTCCTATGAGAAGCTACAGGTGAAAACCTGACTGGTCCTTAAGTTTTGCACACCAGTGTACTTAGCAACTCTTGTGTATTGAAATATTCTCTATGTTCCTGTTTAACTTCTGAAGAGGAATTGAGTGGGAAATATCGTTCTATCACAGTAATGCATCTCTTTTATATTGTTAATGCTGTAGCTTATTCAGAAAGTGAATGACGTTTTTGAGCAAAGTAATTTCGCATGCGCCTGATGCTTTCTGTTATATTTCGTCAAGCTTCTCATCTACACTCAACTCAAATAAAATATTTTGTTCCCTAAGTATAACTGGAGATATGCGCAATTGTACGGGTCAGCGATTTTAAACATACATTCGGCGCAGTGGCGCGTTATACCTTCCTAGGGCCCGAGGCAAAATGGAATTTGGAGCCCCATCTAAAGAAAAAACATGAACACTTTCACTTTCATTTTATTGTGACAACAAAACAAACAAATTATATGACGTAAGAACTAAATATAAATTTCTTCAAAATCGGTAAAAACCATATTTAAAAAAAAACAAAACAAAAAAACACCTAATTTTTAAATTAATCTTCAAGTAAAGTTCATTGACCTTGGCAGGTAGAAAGTTCAGTTTCCGATAAAAATCATTTAAAAATATTAGTTAAAAACAGCAATGAGTTTTGAAACAGTGATTTTTGGGCCCCTTAGGCAAATGACTTTTTTTTGCCTACAGAATAACGTGCCGCTGACTCGGTGATCACTGAATGATGACCGCCTACCTATTACCTTGTTGGGCCACCTTTCGCACGGATTACAGCCGGTATTAGCCCAGGCATTGACTCCACAAAATGTCTGGAGCAGTCCGTAGGGATCTGCAGCAATGCTGCTGGCAAGGCTTTCCGCAACGTCGGAATACAGTGGTGGACAAAAAAAAAAAAAAAAAACAATGCATCACCTTAAAAAAGGTAACATTTGTAGTGAAACGTATAAGATTGTTTGATTTAGTGTCATTTTTTTGTCGCAAAATCTGCGTGTGTAGCACAGTGGTATCGTCACCACACCGGGTGGAAAAGGCCCGGGTTCGAATCCCGTCGATGACGCGAGGAATTTTAATGGGATTTTTTATTCCGTGGCTGAGTTAGTCGGTCTCAGGCGTAGATAGCAAAGTTTTCTCCTCAGAAACTGGGGGGAGGGTTCGTCCAGCAAAACAGGCAAATCCACCATAGAACACACGCAATTCACAGACAGACATAATGCACGGCAGATGAATTTAATTATTCGGGTGGCCTAATATAATAGTTTGGTTTTTTTTTTTTTTGTCGCAAAGCAAAGGTATTGCGTCAGATAATCCTCAATTGCATCAGACATTAATTTTAAATTTATTGCATTAGCGGTCTCTATAAATACGGCGTTGGAAGTGTATACACGCTCATTAGTATCCTGTTTTGGGGAGGTGTAAGCACGGCTCCATATGTTCAGTTAACACCAAGAAGAAAAATGTAGCTGTTGCTCTGTCCCTGGAAGAGCTCTCTACGTGTGCTATCGCTGATAAAATAGGCTTCCACCAGTCAACAGTATCCCGGGTGTTGAAATTAAAGCGTGAAACCAGTGATGTGAAAAGAAGACCTGGATCAGGCCGTAAGAGAATGACTACGCCTTCCCAAGATCGATATTTTAAACGGCTAGGCCTTCGTAATCGCCATGCTAATGCTCCCGATCTAAAACTGGACTTTTAGATGGGCTCTGGTGTTGAAACAAGTGCACGAACTATCCAAAGACGGCTTTCGGAATGTGGTCTGCATGCCTATCGGCTTCAAGAAGAAGCCTTTGTTCACCCAACAAATGAGGAAGAAGCGAGTTGCTTGGGCTAAAACGCATGTTTCATGGACAATGGGATACCGTCATCTTTTCTGACGAATCGAAATTCAACATGCATGGCTGGGATGGGAAGCGATATATCAGAAGACGAAAATCCAGTCAGATGGTCTGGGGATGCATAACAAGCAAAGGGCTGGGCAAATCAAAGTGTATTAACGGAACGGTGAATGCAGAAACCTACACTGCTATCTTGGAGGAGTGTCTGAAACTCGTTATTAGGGATCACCACGCAGGCGTCCAAAACTGCATTTTTCAACAGGATTCAGCACCTTGCCACACAGCAAAATTGGTAAGGTTTATGCTATTTAGATTTAATGATTAGTTTGGCTTCTTGTCTCACAAGACTTAAATCATAGTTACACCAATGTTTTCCCTCATTTTGTCCCTTACAGTGCAGTCATACTTCAGAAATTCTGGCATTACAGTCATGAACTGACGCGGAAACAGAGCAGATTCGAACCCTATTGAAAATTACTGGTATATAATGTCTTAAATTGCTCAGAAGAAGCCAACTAGTAAGATTCAGCCGCAGGAGTGCATTGTAATTTCGTGTGGTACCACGAAATTGGGCAACCGTTTATTCAGAAGTTGTTAACTCTATGCCAGATTGTTGGTAACTCTATGCAAGGCAGCTCGAAGAACAACAACAAAATATTGAGGACTTATTTTGCTGATTTACAGTACATAACATGATTACGCTAACTTGTCATTTCAGTTTGTACACGTAAATGCAATAAAAATATGTATATTTGGTTGTGATGATTGCCATTTGCATAATTTCTCAAATTTCCATTAATTACACGTTTTACCCTTTGGGAAGATATTTATGGTAATTAGGTATATCAGGTGGAGTTTTTTTATTGAATTTCATTCACAGAGATATATATCCCATTTAGCAAATACATTTCTGCAATCTACAATGTAGCGCAAAACATATTACTGTATTTGCAAAATTCACAAGTGACGCATTTTTTTTTTTTAGGATTAGGGATCCTAGTTCCGCCACTGTAGATGACGGTTGATGTCCATACGTTCACTTCCCGTTCTGACGTCTGTGCGGATAGCACAGTGGTGTCGTCACCGTCCTCTCCACACCGGGTGGAAAAGGCCCTTTTTCGAATCCCGTCGACGACGCGAGGAACTTTAATGGGCTTTTTTCACTCCGTGGCTGAGTTAGTCGGTCTCAGGCGTAGATAGCAAAGTTTTCCCCACCAGGAACTGTGATTTTTTTCGTCCAGCAAAATAGGCAAATCGACCAGAGAATACACATAATTTACAGACATAATACATAAACGGGTATATGTAATCATTTACGGAAACCCTAATATAATTTTTTTTCCCAGTCCTGATACATAGCACAGATGTTTAATTGGATGGAGATCAGGAGAATTTAGAGACCAATCAAGGTGGGTGATATCTTGACTGTGTTCACCGAACCACTCGTGCACAGTGCGGACCCGATGGCACGGCGAATCTGGAAGATCCCATTTCTATCACAGAAAACATGCAACATGGCAGGCTCAACGTGTTCTCCTAAGAGCTGCCGGTAGAACTCACCAGTGAAACGTTGGTCCGTACGCACCAGGGATCCTAGTTCTTGCCAGCAAAACATTCCCCATGTTAAGCCACCACCTGCCTGGATATTGGGCACCATGTACGATGGATCCATGAAGTTAAGTTGCTTGGGCCACACATGAAGGCGTTTGTCCACGTGTTGCACCAGGTATTTGGACTCAAGTGACCAGTGTACTCGTTTCTAGTCTTTCAGTGTCCAGTGAGCGTGTGGCTCATACCACAGCATTCGCCGTTGACGATGATCAGCCGTGAGGAGGTGTCTCTTTGGTCGTCTGCTGTGGAACCGCATACTCCTGAGTGTGCAGGGCATCGTCATTTGGGTCAACTTTCGCACAGTGAACTGCCATTCAGTCCAAACAATGTGGCCATTCGCTCACCATGCACATCCACCTAGCGTAATCCTTTTCAGTTCTGTTGGCGGTAGCTGGTTTAACCCCATTCTTTTTACACAATCACAGTGGGTCGTAAGCAAACAAGACGTGTCGTTTCCGATATGGAAGGACCCGACGCACAAGCTCCCACAATCATGCCCTTTTGAAATCCGAGATATCTTCACTACGTCTCATAACTGCTACTTCATCACTCTAATTTGCGCGACCAGACGAAAATTACCACTGCTCTGGCGTTCAGCTTTTTAATACTGCTAGCTATTGGGCATAGTCCATTAGGGATGGGATAATTTAGTGATTACTGAGCGTATATTGTATAATATTTATAGTTTTTCTAAGTATAATAACTGTGCGGATATTTACCAATCAGCATTGAAGTTTATCATTATTATCTTGATTGGTGGCTAATAAAACAATGTGTATGAATAATTTTAAATTATTACGTTAAGGTTACGTCAATCATTTTAATTAGGCTATAGCAGAGAATCTCAAAGTAGGAAGCGTGCACCCTGGAGAGGGCAAGTGTTGTTACTTTCCTGAAGCGTTTTTTTTTTTTTTTTTTTTTTTTTTTAAGGAAATATGAAAAAAAACTGCCATACTGAGGTGACAAATGTATTTCATTTCAATCTTTGACTTTGTATTCAGCTATATATTAATTTTTAAAAGTACTCATAATTATATTTTATGATATTTTAAGGGGTACAAGGTATAAAAGATATGTAATTTCTGGGCTATAGCAATTAAGTAATGTATATGTTATATTTCTGTCACGTTACAGTTATTGCAAGCGCCCCATTACTGCCTGTTTGTTAGCCTCTTCTGGGCTGTTTAATTATAGCTACAATTTTATTATTATTATTTTATTTTATTATTTTTTTGCAGTCTTCATCACTAATTTCAACTCTTGATTTTTGCAGTGCCTAAACCACCTTTTTAAAATAGTTTGACCACTCGTGTGGCATAGAAAACCAGATTTAGGTAGCTGGTTCCCCTGGTGTCAATTATTTTGGAATTTTTCTAATATTTTCCTTTGCATAAACTTACTGTCTGGAGGGGGATCGCATGGCCCTTTGTTAAATTTTTGGGAATTATGCGCAACCCTTATTTAAAAGAAAATAAAAGTGAGGAAATTCAGACTATTAAGAAAACCAGAAATGATTCTTCTAGTTCAAGCTCCTTGCTAACAAACTTGCAGCACATAATGCATTTTAACACGAATGGGAAATGAAAGAATGAGGACAGAAATAACCAGATTTAGACAACAAACCAAAAGAATAATTACCATAAATTAATAAAAAAAGAAAAAAAGTTCACTTATTACAATGACTGAATTGTTCTGTGATCACCATGACTGGGGGTTTCCTTGGAACAACCATACTGCACCTCAGTAAATCTATCTTGCCTAACGCGCACATCTTTAGCGGCCATTTTATAATGTTTGCTATGTGCATGGTCTCTCGGATTACTGGGATGGGACATGATGAATGGGACATGAAAGAACAGGGATAAAAAATTAATTCAGCCCCAGGGGCTCACATCTGGTGAGTATGGGCTTGGCACACCCAGGATCCTGAGCTGGATATCATAATTCTTCTCTTTTTTGGTGACTCCTTTACTTCTGACTCTCTCTCTCTCTCTCAGGACAACTCGGGAATTTTTTTTTTTTTTTTGGCTGGTACAGCCTAAGCTTCAGGCTTCCTTGCACCATAAGGCTAATAATAATAATAATAATAATAATAAATAGAAATAGATTTAAGCGCAATAAACGAAAGGAGCAATAATTACAGTAAAATTAAATTGCAACACTGTATCCAAATAAATCTAGCATTTGTCAGGGGCCCACGGTGCCTAGGGCCTACGAAAAAACAACTGCCCGAAAAAATAAAATTCAACGACTTTATTCCACCAACAATAAAATTCTACAAATTTTTAAACATAAAATCTACAAGATAAATTCATTCTTCGGCTTTTTCTGCTAGAAAAAACATTAACGACGTCATCCCCAGGGGCTCACATCTGGTGAGTATGGGATTGGCGCACCCAGGGTCCTGAGCTGGATATCACCATTCTTCTTTCTTGGTGATTCCTTTCTACTTTCTCTCAGGGTTACTCGGGAATTTTTTTCTTTTTTTTTTTTGGCTGGTGCAGCATAAGCCTCAGGCTTCCTTGCACCATATGGCTAATAATAATAATAATAATAATAATCAAGATTCGTATTGCGTGTTGGAAATAACTTTAAAACCATTATAGAAACGTTTCGAATTTCTCTAAAAATACAAAATTAGATTTAACGCAAGTATGTATAGTCAGGCCTAGTAATGAAGGGTACTTAGCGTTTACGAACACCAAAAGACGTCACTGGCCTTGGTGACATACTGAATTAATTACGCTTACCTCCAATGTTAATAAATATTATTGACGAATGCAAAATTCATCCATGTTTCCAAAAATTTTAAATTTTTGACATTACTGAAATCAATAAAATAAATGGGAGAATCTATGACAGAATTCATATATTACATATTTTAGTAAACATTACTCAACTCTTTTTTTTTTTTTTTTTTTTTTTTGATTTTCATAATCTCAACCTCAAATGGTGCACGTGCTTAATGCACGACTCGTCAAAAATATTTTGGCAGATTAATATCAAAATTTTTAATTTTAATGTAATTAGCGTCAAAAGATTAATATCAACTTCTTTTGATAATTAAAATATATTTATAGATTTATATGAGTAGTCGACTGGCGGTACTTATCGAAGTGAGTTTCATCAGTGCTTGCGAAGGAAATTTGGTTGCAGCTAGCAATGAGTGAAGACGGTGATTCACGTGGTCGTGGGAAAGAAGAAAGTACGACAAGCAATGTCGAATATACACCTATCGACGAAGAAACACGTGAATTTTTCCCTGAACGAAGAGGGGATCGATATCGTACTGGCTGGTTTGATAAAGCCTTGGGAGAAGGACGCGATGAAGCCCAGAAACAGAAATGCGAAAGAAATGTTTACTATTGTATTAAAAATAGTATGTTTTTTTTTTTTTTGTTACATTTTGAGACTTCCGTATTTTTTCTGAAATTCAGAGGGGACGTTTACTTGTTACATTAACTGTTACATTACAGGTTTATCACTTAACCCCTCTTGGGCCCTCGCCAGTTTTCAAACATTACTTTTGTGTAATAATTGTTCAACTCTGCATTAACTACAGGGGCTCACATCTGGTGAGTATGGGCTTGGCACACCCAGCGTCCTGAGCTGGATATCATCATTCTTCTCTTTCTTGGTGATTCCCTTCTATTTCTGACCCCCCCCCTCTCTCTCTCTCTCTCAGGGGTAACCCAGAATTTTTATTTTTTTTTTTTTTTGCTGGTGCAGCAAAAGCCTCAGGTTTCCTTGCACCATATGGCTAATAATAATAATAACAACTATGGTTAATTTGTATTTCCATAAGATAGTGAGCCCCGAGAAAATTCTGGAGAACTTCCAAAGTAACGAAATAATTTCTAGATAATTTACAAAGAAAGCGTATTCAAGACCCTTGCAGGCACCCAGAATTTCTAGTTTTGCCACTGCCTGGTTATGAGCTGTATATTGCTGGAACTAAAAATACTCGAATTGCAATATTTCTTCGCAGTGATAGTTTTGAAAGAAATATTCTATATGGCCAAAATTACAAACAAAATAGTTTTGCTTTTTAAGGAATCTATTTGGAAGGGGGGGGTGAAATTTGTAGTTTTGCACTTCCTGGTTTGGGAATCACATGGAATGAAATATTGATATATTGCATTCCATGATATTTGTATACATTTTAAATAGTAGTTGACTTATTTATAGGTTTCCATGGCTTATGCTACATTTGCTGTAGTCCTGACTTTTTGATTGCACATGAAATTTGCTTTTTGATATTTCCTGTTGTTATTATTATTATTAGCCATATGGTGCAAGGAAGCCTGAGGCTTATGCTGCACCAGCCAAAAAAAATTCTGAATTATTCTGAGAGAGAGAGAGAGCAGAAGGGAATCACCAAGAAAGAGAAGAATGATGATATCCACCTCAGGACCCTGGGTATGCCAAGCCCATACTCACTAGATGTGAGCTCCTGAGGTTAAATTGTAAAATATTTTAATTTATCTGTGAAGCTCCATTCCTTTCGAATATGGGTAGTGAGCAACTTCAGCCACGCCACATATTATTATTATTAGCCATATAGGCACCGGCAAGGTGATCTGATAGAGGTGTATAAAGCCTTGAATGGTTTGAGCATGCTCAGTGCTGATAGGATTCTTCCTCTTGCTCAGAATAATCACCTGAGAGGGCATAAATTCAAATTGAGAAAAGACAGATGTAGGATAGACGTGAGGAAATTTGCCTTTAGCCAGCGGGTGGTTGGTTGGTGGAATAGACTTCCATCCCTTGTCGTGGAAGTTGATAGCCTAAATAAGTTTAAGGCTCAGCTGGACAGGTATTTCGAACGAACAGAGGGGTGAAGTGGAAGTGGTTATTTTTTATTTATTTATTTATTTATTTATTTTTTTTTTTGGGCTGATGCTGCATAAACTTGCTTTCTTGCATCAAATGCCTCTACTAATGCTAATGCTAATTATGCATATATGCTAATGTTCTTGATTAATGCTAATGGTGCAAGGAAGTCTGAGGCTTATGCTGCACCAGCCAAAAAAAAAAAAAAATCCTGCATTACCCAGAGAGAGAGAGAGAGAGTCAGATAAAGTCAGAGAATCACCAAAAAAGCAAGAAAGAGAAGAATAATGATATCCAGCTCAGGACCCTGGGTTTGCCAAGCCCATACTCACAAGATGTGAGCCCCTGGGATTATATATATAAGTTGTATTAATATTAAATTAAATTAAGTATTAAATGGATGCGAAGGGTGAGGAAAGTTGAAAAAGATATCCTAGAGGTTATGATAAATTAAGTAAATTATGGGCTGAATTGCCAAGCCAATATAAAGTGGGGGAACTGTAAAGTAAAATTAGTACAATAAAATACTAATAAAATGCAAATAAAAATAAAATGAAAATGGTATAGCTCTCATCAGATATTGGGGGGGGGGAGAACATTTTTAGTAAATGGTCTATTATTTTTCCCGCCAGCTCATTTTCGCTATGCATTTCTTGAAATACTCCAGGTATCGTGCACTTTCACTGTCTTATCATCCTTTTGGTTTCATTTTAGATTTGTTTCTCAGCATGTTTTGACATATTTCCTTTCAATACAAGCATTTGGTATTAGCTCCCTTTTATACTAACTTGTACAAATACCAGAGCCCTTACTACAAGGTTGGGCTTCACAACCCCAGCAAGCTTAGTGTTATTTAATAAGTTTTTCTATGCTTTTTTATCTTTCTGCTGCCTAATTCTAAAGTTCTTCCTGTTCGTTAAACTATTAGTGTAATACAAGGGTGAAATGAACATTCCTACTATCTTACTTCTTTTGCTATTTTTCATCTTTATTTACTTAAAATGCACCTTTTTTCCTTCCTGATTCTCAATTTAATACCTCACCCTTATATCATTTGCTTGTTCCAGATCTATTTTTAAAATACATTGATTTCCCATCTATACAAAATTAAATCCTACACTAAATTCTACATATTTATATTAAACATATTGATATTAATCACTTTTATCCCAACTTGATACTTATTTTTACTAAATAAATTACACTGTTTTGGGACTATCTTGTCCATATTGTATTAGAAAGTGCTAATTTCATTTACATTCCTTTTTGACCTTTCACTTTTCTGCTACTACTATGGACAAGTATAGAAATGCAATTCCTGATACATGGTCAGATGTAGTCCCCTGATGAAATACCTGATCATGTATCAATCTTTATTTCAGGTGACATCAGATCAAGCATTTTTGCATTACCTATATTAGACCATTTACTAAAAATGTTCCTCCCCCCCCCATATCTGATGACAGCTATTTCATTTTTATTTTTATTTTCATTTTTATTTGCTTTTTTTTTTTTTTTTAGCATTAGTAGTAGAAGCATATGATGCAAGAAAGCAAGCTTATGCAGCATCAGCCAAAAAAAAAAAAAATGCTCCCATTTCACCCCTCCGTTCGTTCCAAGTACCTGTCCAGCTCAGCATTAAATTTATTTAGGCTATCAACTTCCACAATAAAGGATGGAAGTCTGTTCCACCAACCAACCACCCGCTGGCTAAAGGCAAACTTCTGCACATCTATCCTACATCTGTCTTTCCTCAATTTGAATTTATGCCCTCTCAAATGATTATTCTGAGCAAGAGGAAGAATCCCATCAGCATTGAGCATACTCAAACCATTCAAGGCTTTATACACCTCAATCAGATCACTTCGCAGGTGCCTAGTCTCCAGACACTATAATTTGCAAAATTTAAGCCTTTCTTCGTATTCACAATTTAAGCCTTTGTTCCATTTACTAATCTTGTTGCCCTTCTCTGTACTCGTTCCAACAGCTCTACATCCTTCTTAAAATGAGGTCTCCAGACCTGAATACAGTACTCAAGGTGTGGCCTGACCATTGCCTTATATAAGGGGACAATCACCTCCTTATCCTTGCTAGAAAAATTCCTGTATATCATTGACGAGACACTATGAGCCACTCTTGCAGACCGTCTGCACTGCTCAGAGAACTTCATATCTGCCTGCACAATTACCCCAGGTCCTTTTCGTTCTCTACCACTGTCAGTGTAGTACCACAGAGTTGATACATCACTCTGGGGTTGCTGCTTCCCATATGTAGTACTTTACGTTTGTCAATGTTAAACTTCATTTGCCATCTCTCAGCCCATCTGCTCAACTTTTCTAGATCCTGTTGCAGCAGCGTACTGTCATTAGTGTCCTTAACAACCCTGTCAACCTTTGTATCATCTGCAGACTTGGACATTAAGCTTGATATACCACCATCAATATCATTTATAAATACAGAAAACAACATTGGACCCAATACTTGAACCATGAGGGACTCCACTAATAACATTAGTCCACGATGAGCAGTGTCCATTGATTACCACTCTCTGTCTTCTCCCACTCAACCATCCCTTTATCTATAGCAGCAATTTTATTAGTATTTTATTGTACTAATTTTACTTTACAGTTCCCCCACTTTATATTGGCTTGATAATTCAGCCCATAATTTACTTAATTCATCACCTCTGGGATATTAACATTCTTTCACCTTTTACAAATCTACTACTCTTCTTTTTCTACTTTCCTCACCCTTATAGTTACTGGCACCTGGTGTAACTTTCACATCCATTTATGCATACTTAATTTAATATTAATACAACTTATATATACTCATGCATCCTTTAATTCTGCTTTGTGCTTTTAGGTGCATCTGTCATACCTGATTTATTAACCTTGCATTTACTGAAACCATTTCATCAACTGTATACCTCTTTTATACCGGCCTCCATAGCCGAGTGGGCAGGAGCGAGAGTGCAGTAGCACACGCTCCTTGAGTAGACCGGTGTTCAAGCCCCTGACTGCTGAATACGGTCGATCTGCCAACCCGCACTGGACCAGCGTGGCAGATTATGGTCCATTTCCCTCAGCATGAATTGTTGAGGAGGCTTCCATCCTGCAGTGGGTTGATAATGGCTGCACTTTTTATACCTCTTTTATATATATATATATATAGTATAGATTTTAAGTTAAAGTAAAGCATAAGATATGGAGAGAGTGAAATAAGTGTTCAGTTATATTATTAAAGCTATATGGCAGATGTACCTAAGTGTGCAAAGCAGCAACAAAGGATACAAAAGTATATATGCAAGATTATAATAATTAAGTGAGAGAAAGAGCTGACAGATGGAAGTGTAAAAAGCACAAGGTGCCAAAACTAGTAGGGAAAGGATAGAGAGAAAGAGGAGTATTAAAGGTAGATGACAGGTAAAGAATGTGAAAAAACTTAAATGATATATTGAATTATAAGAAATTAAAAGCTGAAGTAGAAAGCCAGTTAGTAAGAATGAAGCTATAAAAGAAAAATAAATGATTTCAAATAAATAGCAATCATCAAATAAAGAGGTGAAAAAAAAATTTATGTAATGTAAAAATATGGGAAATGACTAAATTAAAATATTAAATTATTTGATGCATGCTATGAAAGATTGATACATAATGATCATACTTTAGGGGACTAAACCTGATTATGTATCAATAAACTGCATTTCTATGCCTGCATATAATGACAAGAAAAAATATTAAAAAGGAAACTCCAATGGAGTGAAAATAATGCTATTAAAAAAAAATTTAATAAGGAGGGTAAGAGCAGTAAAATCTCCCATAAAAATAGGGAGGGTAGTCCCAGTTTGTGACAAAATTAAGGTAATTAAATAAAACTGAAATGAATCAATGTGCACAGAAAAAGTTGAATCTGAAGAAAGGGGAGGTTGTAGAATTAGAATTAATATTGCATGTAAAAAATTAGATATAAGGAGAAACAGAAATAGGTAAAGGCAAATGGTATTAGGAAAGGAAAATAAATCATGGTAAAGAAAGTAAAGAAATTTTGTTACACTAATAGCTGAGTGGATAGAAAAAACAGTCTAGAAAGCAAAACAGATATAAAGAAAAGAATTTAAGAATATTCGGGCAAGCTGGGAACATAATGTCCCAACCTCTTAGGGCCCCTGGCTAAGCAAGTAGAAAAAAAAAGAATTTTCTTTTTCTACTAATACTTACTTAGCCATGGCCCTCTCTAAGAGGTTGGGACATTATGCTCCTAGCTTGCCCAAGTACAGTATTCAATTTTTTTTTCATTTAAATTTTACATAAATTTTATATAAGAATATAAGTGATATATCACCATATTTTTTCATTGTAGTAAAAAACGACAGAAGTAGCGTAAATGGCATTGATTTAATTGTATCTCATATTGAGAAGGCCTCCGTAGCCGAGTGGGCAGGAGCGGGAGTGCAGTAGCACACGCTCTTTGAGTAGACCGGGGTTCAAGCCCCTGACTGCTGAATACGGTCGATCTGCCAACCCGCACTGGACCAGCGTGGCAGATTATGGTCCATTTCCCTCAGCATGAATTGTTGAGGAGGCTTCCATCCTGCAGTGGGTTGATAATGGCTGCACTTTACTTTTTTTTTTTACATATTGTGACTTCCTTCACGAGTTACCATGTATTGCACTACCTTGAATAAGTAATGCTACACCAATGGAGAACGCCGACCGGGCTAGCCGAGTGGGTAAAGTACCTGCCCGGCAACCCAAAGGTCGCGGGTTCGATTCCCGCCTCGGGCTTGGATCAAAGTACTGCAAAAACCTTGGGAGGTGCAATATGGCCACAGAAGCCGATGCGCCAACAACTACCAAATCAAATCAAAACCAATGGAGAAGACTAGTGAATTACCAATCTGTAGCCTATTATGCCTCGTGCATTTATTCTTTTTTTATTATAAATTTTATATGTAGTAATTATGGACTTTTGTAAGTAAACATAAAACTTAGATTTTAATTATTATTCCAATGATTAGATTCATCAAATCAGTCTAATGTTCTGATGAATTAGTAATCTTCTAGTAAATAAAAATAGTCAAATTGTTTTGTTCCCCTTCCCTAAACAGGAAAATTGCAGGATAACCTACTGAGGATTTCATTCTCTCTATGTAACTTAGAAGTAGAATGAAAAGTAGATTCCAGAATGGCAAAGAGTTCTAAATAAAAGAAGTTTATTTCCTTGTAAAATAGTTTGTTTAATAATAAAAATGTAATACAGAAAAATTTCATCATAACAATTGTCTTTGGAATAAATGAATAATATCACTGAAAATTATTTAGAATCATTTAAATCATTTATTTAAAAGAATCATTATTTGTATAAATAAATTCTGCTACATTTTTTTCAATATTTAGGTAAGTAGTAACTTCTGCTTTGGTTTACTTTAACCCGTAACCAGACACTCCAGTGAAGGCACAATATGGTCGTAGCAGCCCTTGTTGCCATTAAACAATAAACCAACAAAAACACTCCAGTGATTATCTTTTCCTCACACACACACTAACTTAATTGAATTAAAAGTTACTCTATTTGTAACAATTAAAAATTGGAAAGAAATAATTCAAAATTGTTCACTTTTTAATGCCATCTTTATTTCAATTGGTTATGAACACAACTGTGATCATAACCAATGTGAAAAATCCATTTTGTTATGTTAAAAACATATCTTTAATTATTTTTGGGAAATAAAACACCTGCTGCACTTAGGCATGTTTTTATTTTCTTATTTGAATGCTTTTTCTTCCATATTATCTTTGACTGAGAGCCAAAATGTTAATAAAAAAAACCCGCATGCTTCAACAATTGTACACTAGCCAGACTATTTCATGATGCAAAGCAGAAGAGTGTAATAATGTAATGATTGGATGCACTATCATAAAGTGTAAAGAGTGTGCACTTCAATAATTGTACATGAGATGCATACACCAATTTTGAATTCATGTTTTTCTGCATCTGCATATAATTATCAAGAATCCACATCTTGGTCCTGCATTTTTAATTTTTGCATTGATAACTACTAATAAAGATTTCTGGAATTTTCAGTGGCAGAAGCAATGAAAACACCTTTGTTAAAAGATATTGAGAGTCTCAGCTATGTGGACTGAGTAAATGAAGATTACAGCATTGCTGAAGGTCACATGTGGTCTAGAAGGCCCTGCTTATCTGGCCTTCAGTTAAAATAAATAATAAATAAATTGATAAAGCACATGTACTACAAAAGTAAAAATACTTTTCTAGTGTGTTGTTTTAGAAACATTTTATTTATGAAAAATACCACATGTTCAGAAATATGGTACAGTGGATACAATTTCTTGTTACTTTTCACATATTAATACCTCAATTTTGTTTTTAATGCTTACTTTTTTTCTCCCTGCATTAATTTGAAAATTCATTGCAATTGAAAGCATGAGTACTGCAGGGGGGGAAAAAAAAAAAACACTGAAAAAAAGTGTGAAAATCTGAATTTTAAAAAGGCTGCCATAATGAATTATTTTATTGCATCTAAAAAAAAAAATTCCATTTTTTTTTTTCAGCTGAATGCTTCTGCAGCTGTATTTACAATATGAGCTACACAGTGCCATTCATAATTTTCCAGTAGTTTTTCTTTCATTGTAAACTACAGTAGTACATTTTTGGCATAGGTCAGACTTTGAAAATAATTCATCCTACTAAATTTTTAAACTTTCATTTAACTGCAAGACTTGCAAAGCATTAATATCAAGGGAAGGTAGCGAGGACCTAGAAATATTTTTGCTATAGTTAAATTATTTTAAAAATGGTATATAATGAGATTTTCCTGCGTTATTATAAAATGATAGTGTATATATGAGTATTAATCTTTTTTTTTTCTTTTCTTTTTTCTCTCTCTCTTCTTCTAGGTCCCCTTGTGAAACTGATGCTAAGTGCACTAAAATCTGCAGGATGGTAAGTGATATAAAGTTATCTGTGTTGTATAGAACTGAAATTAACATTTCCTTTGTCTACATTTTTGCAGTTAATAATTCATGTCATTATAGGTGTTTCTTTTGACTCTTAGAAGAGATATACCTTATGTACATATATTATCAAACCCACCAACTTTTAGTTTATTTGCTGATACTGTTTGTATACATTCTGAAATTTTATTATGATACTGGAGAATGCACAAATATTTCTGACAGAATATCAGAATGGACATATGCACAAATACCACCTTTGAAGTGAAAGGAATTACATCAAATAATTAGAGAAACTGAGATGAGCAATGGTGGTGAGAGCTGATAATTGAGATTCTGTCAGAAAAAAAGTAACTGGGCTGTGGCAGACTGTATGTGGAAATAGACATCAATGAGATTGTAACTGAGACCCATGTATGTTATGAAATGAATGAGGAAGTTTATGGGAGGTTTAAATCTTTTTGCAGATAAGTTTTTTCCATTTATGTGATTATTCATGATTATTCAGTAAATAAAATAAAAATAGAGGGGAGAGGAGGTGACATGTATGTGATGAAATTTTTGTGAAATGAAGTTATAAAATTTTTGGATATGGTATACACACAATATGAATATACCCAGCTCCTTGACATAATGCCTCAACAATGTTCCCTGCATACAAACACACTACTCAGACTCCGTCTAGTCATTAGTTGGCAGAGTGGAAGCAGCAAGATTATATGCTAGCTGACCCAGATGCCTCCTATAGAGGAACACCAATATGTTTGCTCTGGTGGATTATCTAGTGGCTAGCCTGCAAATACCGTTTTAGAGCTGTACTATTAAAATGCATCATTATGCATCATTATTCTGCATGTTGTAAGAGATGGGTGTTGTTGGATCTTTACTCTAGAGACTAAACATGAGTTTCACCACCTCAAGCTTCTAGTAAGCAAATTGGTGGTATTGCACCAGATTATGAGTGTCATCTGGCACCTAGTATTGCCTAGTGACACAGAGGGGGATAGCAGCATTCTTCTGTGTGATGTGGACACCTTGACTCCTGGTTATGTTGGTTCTCACCTGTGTGGTCACCTTCAGTATGCTAGGTGAAGTTTTTTGGGACTTGCCCATGAGGGAGTATACCCAGTGTTACTAACATTTCCACCATTTTAATGGTACGAATAGAGGATTTGTTTGTTGTGAAATGACTGGACTTCACACAGATTTAGTTTACTTGATTCACAAGTGTGACTGAATATCAGTTTTTCAGTGTTTTAGACACCCAGCAAGCCTTAACCTGTTATACTTGAGAGGATAACCTTCAGGGACCAAATGGACCTCCGGGTAGTTGAAGATTTCACTCATGTATGAGTGCAAACAGTATCTAGCTTTATTCTTGTTTTGTCTTGTGTCCTTGGGAATGTTTGCATACTGGTATGTGATTTTTTTCAGTTCTTATGGGATTCTGGTGCGTATGATTTTTTTCAGTTCTTATGGTATTCTTGTGTATATGATTTTATCATTTATGATAACTGCACAAGTGTGTTCATGAGTTGATTTGCATGTTGTGTGAGCTGAAAAGACCAAATAACTTAAAAGTTTTATGGGGAGTCACCCTACTTGGCTTAAGATCATCTAACTACAGTCTTGTTTGAAGAGACTTATAAGAATTCCTCTAGTCAGTAAGAGACAGAACTGGCAACAGGAGAAACAAGTCTGGCTGAACTCTGTAACAGGACTAGAAATGTCTGACCCATCACTTATGGTGGCCCAGCATAGTATTAAATGGGTGATCATAATTCAGTGATCACTGAGTGTATATGTAGATAAAGATACTGTATTCACACTACAACTGTTTCTGTTACTGAAGGAGAGAGGTGGGAGTCAGGCAGATAAGGATGAATGTGTTAATCCTTCCCAATATTACTGCCTAAGTCTATAGCACATGCAAACATTATTATTTGCAGGTAATACAACAGATCAGTGTTATAATTTACTTCCCTAAATTGTAGTAAGATATATGTATTATGGGTAAACACATATGTGTAAAAACATACAATTTCTACACTTGTATGTGTAGAAATTATGATATAATGTGAAATTTTAAGAATTATTTTTAAAATCTACGCATAAAAATTGACTGCATACGGTTGATATGGTAGTGGTGGTAATATCATGAGTTGATACCAGTTATCCCGTGGTTGGTAGGTCATTCTGTTGAAGTGAATGGTCGAAGAATCGCTCTACTCTTATGGACTTGCATACAAAAGATTCTTTAAGGTTGTCCTTATCACAGTATATTCCCTATTTTGAAAGCTTGGCAGATAACATGAAGACACAAACTTTGCATAAATTAAAATTTTAAATACATATGAATTTAAAATAAGAATGCTGAATTGTATTTAATTTTAAAATTTATAAGCAACATTTTTCAATATGTGTTGATTAACTTTTTTAACCAAGTGCAATGAAATTCTTGAGATGGTAGATTGCCACACATTTTGAAGAAAAAAATCAGATCGCATCACAAATTAAGTTGGCCACTCCTGTTGTATACCATGGATGAATGTTGGCAGATACTAAAAGAATCAGTTAGGTAATTGCTAAGAAAGTGGTCTGTGATCACGCTTATTTGTTACTGAGCGGTATTCAAAAATGCTCGATAAAGAGGAAAGTAGATTCTCGAAAAACCTTTTTTCTTCTGGATTTTTGTTTTATGTAACAGCAGGTAAGTAGACTAAGTGGATCCTAATGAAATTGTTTTGATTAATTAGCATTAGAACTTCAAGACCACAAAAGACCAAAGAATGGTAATTTTATTCAAGAATAGGAAAGGAATGCTGTTTTTCCTGTTTTTCGATTGATAACAAAAATTGCCACTAACTACCCTTCTGAACCTTGGAATCAAAAGATAATAATCATAATTAGCCCTACTTCATAATTTCTGACAGATGTGAACTCCTATTAAGGTTTCAAGGACCAGAAAAGAAGAGAACAAAATGTGCCTAAGATTCATTTGAATTTCAAAACAAAAGTATTTGAAAGGATTGATTCATCTGCTACTGTTTCTACAAATAAAGGATTTATGTGAAGTGAAAAATTCATTTCTTTGTAGTTCTCATTTCTGATTTCATTGCACATAAAACAGATAATCCAAACAGATAATTTTTCATCTGACTTTTAAATTACTTATTTTTAAGTTTTCTTTCACAGGACACCATGAAATTTTATTGTTTTTCTTACCAACAGTTCATTTTATAATACTTTTTCAAAAAATACAGGGTGTCTCAAAAATATTGGTACAAACGTTTAGGGGAGATAGGTAACATCTAAAGGAATGTGAATCGCATAGGAACCCATAACCGGAAACGTCACCGTAAGTCGGTACATGGTGCTGTTCATCAGTTCACGAGAGGGAAAATTTCTGGTTTACTCGTTCAAGCAGTAGTCGCCGCACGAAGAGCATGCATTGATATATGAACTGTGAGCTGGCAGACATGCACCTAGTGTATGGATTAGCAGAGGGCCCACATGGTGTGCATCCCCATGTGGCACAACATCGCTTCGCAATAAATGTGTGGGCAAGTATGGTCGGAGACGCCTCCGTAGCCAGGTGGGAAGGAGCAGCAGTGCGTAGCACACGCTTCTTGATTAGACCGGGGTTCGAGCCCGTCACCACCAAATACGGAGGATGCGGAAAGGTCAAGGAATGACCACCGCATATCCGGAGCAATATGGCCTTAGTTGCTAATGCTCTTGAAAACCAAAACAACAACAACAACAAGTATGGTCGGTGACTGCTTAGTCAGCCCATACCTGTTACCATCCCGCATAAACTTCGCTAAATATCGGATCTTTCTTGAACAAGTTTTACCAGGGTTATTTGACGATGTTCTAGCAAATGTGAGATGCAATATTTGGTTCCAACATGACGGGGTGCCTGCCCATTATGGAAAGTGTGTTCGTGACCATTTGAACAGGCATTTTGGACGTTGATGGATTGGCTGTGGTGGACCCGTTGCCTGGCCCCCACCTGATTTATCGAGCCTTGATTTTTTTCTGTGGGGCCCTCAAATCTATCGTGCATGAATCACCTGTGGAGACGGAAATGGATCTCGTGGCGAGACTCATCTGCGCTGCTGCTACTGTCAAAGAAACTCCAGGTGTGTTCAACCGTGTCCGCCAATCTATGCTGCGTCGGTGTCACACATGCATCGTGTCTCATGGTGGAACCTTCGGGCATCTGTTGTAACATCATGAAATGCACCCATCTCGTACTCCATTGTTAATATTATGTCAAATAAATGTTTGCCACTAATTACGTGTCATTTCTGCTTCTTGTGCCTCTGCTACTACTTTCCCGTGATGTTTCTGGATTCCTATGCGATTCACATTCCTTTAGATGTTACCTACCTCCCCTGAATGTTTATACCAATATTTTTGAGACACCCTGTATAATTAATTTTTCTTTTCCTTTTCTGTGAGGTTCGAGCCCGTGACCACCAAATACGGAGGATGTGGAAAGGTCAGGGAATGACCACCGCATATCCCCAGAGTAATATGGCCCTAGTTGCTAATGCTTCTAGAAACCAAATAACAACAACAACAACAACCCTTTTCTGTGAAGACTCCCACAACTTTGTTTATGGCTGGAAAGCATTGAATATGTTTTCTAGCACTAATTATACAGGGTTAAACAAATGATATACATGTAAAAATTTTTGGAAACGAAAATATACATGATACTTGTAATCCCACAATACAAAATATGCTATAAAATTTTTTTGTAGCATAAAAAAAAAAACCTCTGGAAAAAAATAAAAGTCCTTTAAAAGTTTACAAGTGTACAGCATGAGCTCCATGAATCACCCTTCTGACCTTAACATGATACTTTGAATTCTTGCTATATCTTGGCTGGTGTATTCCTGCTAAGAGATGCAATGGCACGACATTATAATTTCTCTTGCGATCATTCACAGCTCTTTGTAAAAGTTGTACAGTATAGTAAAGTTTGGGCATGGGCATGCCTCACTGACCATCTGGGGGTCACCTTCTCTATTGAACCAACCTCTGTCTTACCCCCCAGTCTTCAATTTCCCCACCCTCTCTCTCTAACTTTGCGACCACATCTAATGAAACCAAAATTATTCCAGACCCACACTCAAAAACTTAAGTCAACCATGCAACAACCCTATTACCATTATGCATACCCTCTTTCAGCATAAATTATAGTAACTTTTTTTTTTTTTAGGTCCTAGCCACTGAAATCTCAGGAAATTAGGTGGCAGAACCTGCCAAAGTAAATATAACTATACTGAGTGTATCTGGTCTGTCTCCACAGGGCCAAGTGTGGGCAACGGTGGATCCCATTAGGGCCCCAACGGCTAAAAGGCCAGATGAACAATGGTACAAAACATTACACATCACAATATCCATACACTTTTAAATCTCTGGCCTTATAGTGTACTGTATCACACGACAATGTATACTATGTGGAGATGGGGAAAACCCTTGGTGCTGTTTGACTCGAAAACACTTTACACTTTATAGTAAAGTTGCACAGTATAGTTTTTCAAGAAAGATATTTGGTTATCAGATGTGGCATTTTCATTTAGTATTGATAAAATCTAGAAAGTTACACAATAAATTTACAGAAAAATGAAGTTAGCATTAATAATAAGTTGACAGATAATTAATTTTTCATTACAGTTTAGTGTATTACTTAGAAGTTGTTCTATAATCTTTATGTGATCTTTATTGGAATTGATGATTGTGTGTTTGTATTATGGTATGTTGCAAATTATTTGTATTTTTTTTTTAATTCCATCAGTGAACTAGACTATCGACGTCACATATCTTGTGAGATGTGTGGAGAACACGTTACCGGTGGTTATGATCCAGAACTAAACCAGGTTATTGTCTGTCAAAACCGAGTAAGATCCCGTGGAATAACTCAGGGTGTATTGGCTCATGAAATGCTTCACATGTTTGATTTCTGTCGTGCAAAATTGGATTTGAAAAATCTTGATCATCTTGCCTGCACTGAGGTGAGTATATATCCATTTAATTTAGATGTAATTCATATGACAGAAGATTAATGCATAGGAGAGTATTTACAACATAAATATCTTAACTTGCTGAACCATTGACAAAGTGTTTTCTTCTTTAGTTTCTGAATTAAACATTGAGAAATTTTAATTCAGAAACTAATTTTAAATTAAGTACAATAACATGGAATTAATTCTGTGTTATTCTACTTAATTTAAAAATAGGTTTCTTAATTTTTTATTGTGTTTAATTTAAAATGGTTTTCTTAATTTCTTTCCTACGTACTTTGAACATTATCATAAATTGCTGATTTGCTGTATTTTTAAGATCTTTGGTGTAGTTTAGCTTTCCTTTAAAATTTATGTGGTAACCTCTTTCCTGATCTGAAAACAGAATTACATAGATGAATTCAGAAACATTATCACACTGGTTTATTTGTGTACTTTACAGGGTTAGGAAATTTATAAAAAAAAATGTTCTCACTTTACTTTTTTCCAATAAAAATTATCATTTGGAAAAATTTCATATTTAATTATATTATATTTATAGTTAATAATTCATGTAATATGAATTATTTATAGAAATAACTTATAGTAGGACTAATTATTTTCATCATTAAATTTTAGCAAGAGCTTATGTTTTTTATGGTACTCTCCTCTTAATCCGTCCATTTGAAGACATTGAATTTAGGGGAAAGTTAAGTTAAAAATGCCCCAAGGAAGAAGGAGTGCACTTCTCTTTACTTAGGTTGTCATACATAATTAAGTTGTCATATACCTATTAATTTGTATGGCCTTTGAACCATACAGTTTAAGAGGTGAATACCGTAAAAAACATAAGCTCTTGCTAAAATTTAATGAAGTTGGTTACTCAGTTTACATCACAGTTTTAACCATGTATGACAACCTAAATAAAGAGAAGTGCACTCCTTTTTCCTTGGGGAATTTTTAACTAAACTTTTACTTAAATTCCACGTCAAAAGATTAGTCCAAAATAGCTGTATTTAGCTTGATATCATTTGATTAATGCACTTTATATTTCATTGTGAGCCTCCAAGGTTTCTTGACAGTCTTCACAAGTGTACATATGGTTACAGGTAATCAGAAATTGTACAATTCTGTTCTGTTGAAACAATTTACTTTTTCAAAAGCCTCCCAGAAGAACAAAATTAAATTATTCCAGCTCATTTTTGATGAATCTAATCAAAACAATGTCACAACAGTGCTCCTGTTTGAAAGTAATACCTGTTTTCATTTTTAGAAAAATAGGTACCAGTAATTGCATGACTGGAAATTGGTACACTCTATTGTTTGCACAATCACTATACAAAGGCTTCCAAATAGTTCATTTGGTTGCTGGAAGCCTAGGAAATGTGTTTTCTGCTTGTTGATATATCCTGACAGCTGTATGTAACATTTATCAGAAACCAAATGTTTTCAAAAAAACTTTCTTTTACGTACTAGGTACTGTATCTGAGCAGAGTGGATTGGTTAGAAATGCAGAGAGAGACCCCCCCCCCAAGTGTAATTATTTTTTCTGGAGCAGAAGATGAAATTTGGAGAGTTAGGACTGAGATATGTACATTAACTGAGTGGAGAAAGCATTGGAGCACATTCACAAATGATATTTAGTAAAAGACAAATAGCCATTATTTCCATCAGTCTCAGTAGGAGGAAATAAGACTAACAGAAAAATGGCAGAACAGAGACCAGTACTCCAAACTAAGAAATGGCTGTTAAAAAATACTTTTTAATATAATCACTTAATGGCACTTAGTTGCTGTAGGATTAGAGATTACTAATATCATGGTCTACTGGTATATAGTAGAAATGCTGGATGGTGCATTTTTTTATATAGGATGTTTCAAAATTGCATGAAATAAATGTAGGAGCATATTCGTCATCTAAAAATAAGAAATATATTCCTATATTATAAGTATATGTCTTAAAAAGTCCCTATTTCCAAGATATTAATTATAAATTACAAAAGCAACTTTTTAAAATTGGCTTTAAACAGTACAAAGCATACATACCAATACCAACATGAATAACATTGTTATAGTATGTGAATCATGGTTAACTACTCAGCTATAACTAGCGTGGCAGAGTATAAACTAGCATTGTCAACATGTCCGTTACTTGAGTTTTAGGCCATGATGACTGCTATGTTATTTAAAATATGGAATTTTTTAAATCTGTTATTATGGCATTTGTTATTATGAGAGACACTACAAATCTGTTTACTTTAGCAAAGTTAACTGATATGATTTTAATTTAGGGTAAGGTTCACAAGAATTCCATAGCTGTTTGCAGATATGATAAAAAACATTTTAAATGAGTACCAAACTGTAAAACATTTGCTGCTGTGAGAGAATACCGAGAAAAACAGGTATGCTGAGACCATTATCAGTTAACGCTGGTACAGGAAGATTTCAACAAACTACAAATGTTGAGGAGCAAATACTTTGTGCTGTACAAGTATCTCCTACCTGAAGTACCAGAAAGTTGTCAGGTCATGTAAATATTTTATTTGAAAGCTTATGGAAGATATTATATGAATGTCATTTATATCCATTTCACAGTCTTGTTCTATTGATAACTAGTGCAGTCCCTCAGAGATCAGCACTGGTCCCTCCCTCATGTTGACAATCTTCCTTAATGACATTGACAATGAAGCATAGGAGAAGCTGTCAAGGTTTTCTAATGATCTGAAGGTAGGTAGGGTGGTTAACAACCAGAACCAGGTCACATTTCTTAAAAATAATAGATTGGTTGTAAATATGATCTGAAAAATGACAACTAAAGTTTAATGCCTCTAAATGTAAGGTTTATATCTAGTGAACAGAAATCCAGGAGTTACTTATAAGCTATGAAGAGAGTTAAGTTAGAACCTTTTCAAATAGGAAGCATAGTAGACTGCATTTAGAATGTTGTATTCAGATTTGGAGGCTGCACCAAAAGAAAAGACAGAACATCTATAGAGGATTCAAAGGTGGGCAATCAAATTAGTAAGGAATGATAATCAATATCTGTATAAAGAATAGCTTTAGAAGGTGCAGCCTGCAAAGCTTGGGAACTAGATTTCTTTTGTTTAAGGCCTGGCTTAGGTCTTCGAGACAGAATTTGATGATAATTTTTTGCATTAGGAGAAGTATGATCGGGAATTCCCCCCATGGCAGATGCAGGAAAAGCATGTTTCCCTGTATCATATGGTTGTAATACTAATCCAATACTCTCACAATGCAACTTCCCTTGCTGCTTCATCTCACTAACTTCATTCAGCTTTCCTGTCCATTTTGTTGACTTGGCACAATATAACTTCAGATGCTGATGCACTGTAAAACCCCTAAACAACTATCCTTTCCATTGGCATAATACTTGCATGTGACTGTGGTTGCATGCCGAAAGTAATCAGCAAGCATTTCTCACTGAACATCCTAAAAAATAGTGGCCATCACCTTGCCTGCTGACTGTAACAGAATTTCAAGGGGTGGCAGATGATGCATTTGTGCTTTAATGCTTAGACTTTGGATCAAAGCAGTGCATCTCACCCATAGATTATTATGAACCAGTAAAGGTCTCTCTAGGATTCTCATTAAATCTCTCTAAAAGGTATTTTATTTGTTATACTGTATTTATTGCTTTAGATATGCCCATACCTGAGGTGTTTTACAAATTGGGCCATGTCATTCACCTCCATATCCCTCCATTTAGATGAAATTTGTTCTTGTAAAGGAGTGGGAATTATAGTCACAATGCCTTATTATCATCAGCCTTGTAAGTAGCATGAGAGTCGTTTGGTTGTCACAATAATCTTTCTCCCTGTTAAATGCCTGAATTATGCAGTGCTGGCTTTTCAGTCTTTGGTAGTAGTGTTTTCATGATAATAATTCATTAAAATAGAGATATATTTATTGCCAAACTCAATATAATTGAGTCTTATAATAAAACTCTTTTATAAAAGATTTGATAGAATTCCATCAAGTACATGTTTTTACTGATATCTCAGATTTTATTATTATAATTTGGGGACCAACGTATAAGATACTCAGCAGTTGTTAGTAATCATTTAATTGGCTTTAAATTATAAATTTTGATTTTTTTTAAACAGTTTTATTAATTCAAATGTTTTTCCACAACTTAAATTTTACATTTTTTCTAATACCTCATTATTTTAAAGATTTAATACTCTCATAAGTATGAATGAACTTCTGATTTGTTTTTGTTTTGATATTTTATCTTCTTCTTCCTCTACTTTGTTTGCCTATGGGTCTCCATTCTGCAATATTTTTGTCCACCTGTTTTTCCCATTCTTTTTTTTTTTTTTGCTATATATCCACTTATTAATAGGCTGTATTTTACATTGTTTCCTTCCCCCCCACTTATTTTTAACTTTATCTCCTAATGTTTTATTAGTTATTTTCCTTATTGTTTCATTTCTGTTATTTTATTTATCTGTTCTATTTTTGCTGTTATACCTCTTATCTCAGCTGCATATGTTATTACTATTGTTTTTATATATTTTGAGTTTAGTATCCATATTAATGTTTGGATTGTTCCAAATTGTATTATTTAACCTCCATATATTGTTACTTGCTTTAAATGTTTGTGTTTCTACTTCTTCAGTTATTCTTAAACTGTTTATCTATATTCCTATTCATAAATAGTTAAACTTCATTACTTGTTTCTATCATTTATCCTTCTAAGTCTAATTTATCTCAGAGGTTCTTTTGTTATTGATATTTGATTAATAACTTTAAAAAAATATATAGGAACTAAACTTTTTTTTAAATTCTAGATACGTGCAGCAAATTTAATGCATTGTTCCTTTCTTGGTGCTGTTAGCATGAAAAATGCATCACCATTTGAGATCTCTGAAAGGCACGCTGTAAGTAAAATTTTCTTTTTAAGATTTAACTTTCCAGTCTTTCAGAAGGCTGTTTATTTTATAAGTGTAATTAAGTAATCTTCTAACAGTTGATGCACTACCCTTTCTTTGAAAAAAACAGGTTTTAATTACTTATTGCATTATTACTTGTAACCCCTATCAGTATATGAATAAAATACATTTAGGATTCTTTTTTAAAATTTTGTGGTTTAAAGAAAAAAGAAGTTTATATTATTATATCTTCAGGATTTAATAAATCTATCAGTGTGTAGATTATATAAACACCCTATCATCTAAATAAATAAATTAGTAGTTTATTATTTGTGATTCTCTGATTAAGTTAGTGAATTTTTTCATTACTTGGCTTTTGTAATTGCTTAAGAAACCACAGTGGACTTCTGCCACTACTTCCACTTCTGGCACATAACGGCCTTTAGCTGCCATTGCACCGTAAAACCTCCAACAACAACTTCTGCCCGCTGTCAATAAGAACGTTTGAATTTTGCTGCCATTGTTATAGTATTGATATAGGCAAAACTTGGAGGTTTTCTACATAGTTTTGTAACACTGTAATCAGTAATTAGGCACAATAGGAGTACATGCCAATCAATTCAGCCCTGGAAAGACCGTGCAAGGCTCATGGGGTAGAATTTTTCTCAGGGTGTACTTTTCTTGTTAACAGGAGAGAGAGTTTTTACAGGGATGGGATACACTTAAATAGAAGGGGTGTAAGAATATTTGCTGATGCTATCAAGACAATGTTAGATGATTAGGGAAACTCTTAGCTTGGGGGAGGGGGAAGAGGCACAGACTAATAGATTAACAGCAGCCACAGGTGAAAGTGATTCTTGCACTGCTTCTATTAGAACATGCAGCAGCCTGAAAAGCAAGGCATCTGGGATGAGACCTGCAGGTGTCCTTGGGGAACAAGCAAATACATGGGCTGTGTTAGGATTACTAAGAGTAAAAGCAGTTGCAGGTATACTGTATGTACACTAATGCTAAGAGCATAGTAAATAAATTTGATGAATTTGAAGTACTGATCAAATCATCAAATGCAGACATTGTAGATATCAGAGACATGGTGTCACTCAGATACAAGGGATTCAGAATTTTAATATGGGGAGTACATAGTGTGTGCAGTGTTAGGGTCAAGGTGCTACCTGTGGTTTCCCACATCTGCACCACATGTATGCTGTAAAGAAATACAGTACTACTGTAAATGCCGGAAAAGTGTTGTGTTGAATGTGTAGTATTGTGTTGGGTTCTGTTGTGTCCTGGCATTTGGCTGCAGGGCATGTGGTGGGACCCCACATTGCCTGAACACACCACTGGGAGGTAGCCAAGCTGCCCATAATTCTCTGGCTGGCCTCCGTCAGGGGCACTTCAGCTTTCCGAGCGGAAGCCAAATAAAAGAAAAAAAAAGCGATTAGGTAGAGTGCGGTAGTACAAGGTGCATGGAAGAGGTGGGGGAATGAAAGTAAGGGTAAAGGGACGTAGGCAGCGGCATCCCCAAGCGGTCAATGGACACTAAGTTCCATCAGGCAAAGAAAGGGGAATGGATGGGGTCGAAAGTGACTGTGCAAGGGAGCACAGATAGAATCGCCATTCTGGGCATTGTCCAATCCAGTTGTAGCTATCGAACTCCAGTGGTTGGGTAGTTGTCCGTTTAGTGGCGTGATGGTCAAGTTCATGACTGTCTAGTCTGGATGGTAGTCCATCATGGTCTCAAACCGTCTATTACCTTCCTTGGGACCGTTGTGATGCCAGTACAGGAAACTGTGGATAAGGATTTCCTTTGGCTGAAGAGCTCTTGTGCAAAATGCATAAAAGCTGTATATTTCTCCCTACTATTGAGTAGGTGTGCTTCTTGATCTTTGGATATGTAGGTGAAGGAGGTGATGAAGGTGCAGCGGAGATCCTCATACAGGGAGCAGTCGTACATGAGGTGGGACCAACTCTCAGTCCCACCACAGGTGCAAGTGGGATCATCGATGATTCCCAAGGCTGTCAGTTTGCCTTTTAATGATCCATGGCCAGTTAACAGGTATGTTAACTGGCCATGGATATAAGCCAGATGAAAACTAGGCGGGAAGCCCCGAGGGAACACCCTGTCAATGTGAGGGAAGAACTTTCTAGTGATTTCACCTTTGTTGGAGGTAGTCCATCTCGCTTGCCATACCTGCTGCAGATGTGTGAGAAGACACTTCTTTTCTGCTGTTCTGTCATATGCGAGGTCTGTTTTGAAGTAGAGGATGGTCTTGGAATGTGCTTTGGAGAGGCAGAACAGCACTCCACAGTGGGCAACCTCCAGGTCTAATGGCATGGTGCCTGCCAGGATTTGCAGAGCATGGGTACTGACAGTGCAGCAGGCTTGCCACTTCTCAGCCCATCTACCCAACTTTTCTAGATCCTATTCTAGTAGCACACTGCCATTAACAATGTGCCCATGTTGGTTGACTGTCATCAGCCTGTCTGCCTGTGGACCTGGTCCGAAGAATTAAGTTTCAGCTCTATCATGCCGATGGATGGGTGCATATTTGATGGCAAGCAGGTGAACAGCTGCAACCACATTGCAGTTGGGTGAAGAGGCTGGCAGCGGTGGTGTCATGGTTTAGGGGATGTTTTCGTGGAAATCATTGGGTTCCCCTCATCCTCTTTGAACACACCCTCAGATCCTACTTCAGCATTCTTTTGGACCAAGTTTTGTCCTACATAGTAACCATGTATCCAGATGGCACTAAACTCTTTCAGCAAGACAAATTCCCCATGTCATAAGGCCTGCATTGTGTAGGAATAATTCAAGAATCATGTCCAAGCATTTTGTGTGCTCTCCTGACCACCACATCAATCCCATTGAATATTTGTGGGATGTGCCAGAATGCACACTTGCCAGTATCTCGCTCTGTTGCCTTACTCCAGGATGCCCTTTGTTCAGGTGGTTCAGGATAACTTCCATGGGTCTCATGAAGTATGTACCCATGCTGGGTGCAAGCAGTTATCATGGCAAAAGTTGGCCTAATGTGCTATTAGGTGAGTGGTCATAATGTTTTGGTTCATGAAAGTATATCCCCTTGAGTTCAATACATGTCCACCATTTTGAGGATATAGAGAAAATGCGTGTGAGGAAAGCCAATAAATGTTTTGTCTATCCATGGCACAGTGTAATTTCATTCTTTTAATTGTCTATCTGCATGTTACCAGCCATGCCCTTGTTGATCACATGAGAAATTTTTATGATTAGAGTTTGCTTTATTTTCTTTTATTTTTATTATTTGTCACTTATGATTAAATTATTTGCTAATTTTAGGAATGTGTGAAAGCAAAAGCCCTTGCTTCCATTATTGGCATACGAAAAGATTCAGGAGATGAAGCAATTGCAGCTGTAGAGAGGGTATTCCCTAGATGCTATAATGACCTCGAACCTGTAGGCAGAAGACTACGAAGAAATTCTCCAGACATGGAAAGAGCATACCGCGAGCGGTACCATTATGGCTACTTCGATTGACAGCAGTAGTTTTTTTTTATAGGTACATATTATAATTCTTAAGTTAATTAAAGAAATTTATATTTTCAGTAGTAAGAAAACTGCTGCAGTAATAAAAAATGTGTTGTAATACTTGCAAAAGCTCATTAGTAAAACATTCTCCACGATAAAATATGATAGAATCAATTTCTTTAAATTTAAGTATTAAACAAAAATAGGAGAAAATTCTTTTGCTTGCATTTTATTGAAAAAATGCAGTACTGTTACTCTTAAATACAGAACCAAGTCCATTTTGAAAATATGTGAAGCATTCTGTGGTAAGGCCTGCTGCTTTCAGAATCATGACAGATAAAATCTGGTTGTAGTGCCAATTGAAAACAACATATATATTGGGAAATTGTGCATCTGAAGAAGATGGAGAATAATTTACTGAAAGTTATGCGTAAAATTAAGTTGGTTTTAATTGAAGCCGCACACAAGTATTTACTACATATGAGGAAGCATTGCTGATTTATATAGATCTGCCAGAGCTTGCCTCTAGTGGAAGTGGTGGCAGAACTACATATTATAACACAAGAGCATTTTCAAGCCATTTTGGATGTCTCCAAGTCACATCGAGAAAATTATATCAGTGTATGCTAAAATTTTTTCTTATAAGATTCATTATAAGAAAAACATTTTTCACATTGAAACAAAATTGATCACATGGTTTGTAATATCCTCTGGATTAATGATGAAGAGGTTCATCTAGGGTTACATATATATTGGTCAACATGAATAAAAATGCTGTTGAAGCTATCTTAACTTCATAACCCAAGTTAATTTGTGAGAGTTTTACTAAAAATAATACCTGTAAAATTGGAAATAGCCTTGAGCCAATCATTATAGTAACTGAGTTGTTTTAATGGCTCTTAATTTTGCCACCCTGTTTCATAGTCCATTGGATCTTCCCAAATAATCAAGTGGCTCAGACTGATATATAAGGAAAGTGTTAGTTGTTATCATTATGGCATGTAGAGTACATGGTTCCGATTAAGTAATACATTACATATACAGTTATGTAAAAAAAAAAAGTATATGTCGTCAAAAATAACATGCTCTATTATATATAATGTTGTTCAAAAGGATAAGTACTTTTCTGAATATATACAGTTGTAATTGTCATTGCTTCAAATAAAATTAAAATGCAAAGGGCTGATATAATATCAATAATTTTGTTTCGATAATGGCCAATTTTTTATTTCTTTTCCTTTTTAACTCTTTGTTCTTTCTAATTTTTGAGGGTACATGATAATAGTTACAAATGTAACTGTTTCAGTTTATTTTTGAAGAAATGGAACTTAAAACTTCTAACTGCTTGGTTAAAGTACTGGAAGAAAAAAGTTAAAATTCTGAATCACTTGGGGGGGAAAAAGTGCACCTTCTCCCAATGGCTTCTTTTAGAACTTCAAATCATAATAAAATCACTAAAAAGTTTTAAGAACCAATTAGTGATTTTATTATGATTTCAAGTTCTAAACAACAAACTGTTAAGAGATTTTTTTTTTTTTTTACACAAAAGGATTCAGAGTGGTAGTTATTTGGAATTTTAACTTTAATTTCTTCTGTGTAATTCTCACCTTTGTGCTTTTACTGAATTCTGTTTCTTCTAAAATTATGCTAATTATAGAATTGTCACATTCTCAGAACTTAAAATAAGCTGTGACTTTAATCAATATTAATGGGTTGTTTTTTTTTTGGCTGATGCTGTATAAGCTTGCTTTCTTGCATCATGTGCCCCTGTTAATGCTAATTATTAGCAGTCCTAGTAATTCTAGTGAAGCATTTAAAATAGCAAGAGCTAGTCATGGCATAATTTGGTGTTAACAGTTTTTATTCTCTTAGACTTCTAGTCAACACACTGAAGTTTAAAAGAGAAATAAGCTTGTCATTGGTTATTATTCCATTAATTAGAAGTACAAAATCTGATATTTTTCCATTCTGAAGTGTGTCCTCCCCAAAGTTTTTATGCCAGTCAAAGCATGTTTTTTTGTTAATGTAACATACATTTTTCACAGGACATTTTTTTATTTTCTTTATTTCTTGCAGTCTGGTGAGAACATGTCTGTCTCACTTATGTGAGAGAGATGTTCCAGTACTAGTGAAATGTGGACTTTATAGGCATGTAAGCATAGTTTGGAGCTTCTGAACTCTTCCGAGTTCAGAAGCTCCAAAATTATCAAAAGAAGCTCCATATTTCTCAAAAGATCAATTAGTAATTGATCTTTTGAGAAATCCCATTTTCTTGAATGCTGAGCCTGTTATATATTGTTTTTCAAAAGATGCAGAATTCATGAATAACAATGCATTGAGATTATTCTCTATGTAGTGTTATTGGTTTCTTTCTAGAATTAAGCTGAAACATGCAGCACTTATATAACAATAAAAAGAAATGAAGTCTAATCTGATGCAGAATTATTGCATCTCTAAAAGTTGTGCTGCTAACAAGCCAAGCATATCTCTAAGTGGTGTGCTCACTCTAAAATAATTATCTGTATACAGTTTCATTATTCTATTTATTTCAAAATCGGAGATACTTATATTAGTTTCTGGATAACTTTTTATGCATAAAATACAAACCTCTTTAGAAAGAACAGTTTCCGTAGACTAGAGAATCCTACTTTTTTTCCTTCTTTAATCTAATGACTGATGCTACTTGATTAAAAATGATAATGGTAGTTACTTTAGGTTGACCCATGAATAAACATAGTTGTTTCTAAAGTATGGTCACCAACAATAAAGACAAAAACATAATGTAGTACAGCATTATTTTCTCAAACCATTTCAGTACCTGTTTTGAAATAATACGCTGCTTCTTGATTGCTTTTCTTGTATCACTGACAAAAATGATCATATTGTTGAACTTTTTCAGTGAAGATTCCTTCGTTGAAAAAGTTCAAAGTAATTAAACAGTCGGGACCCTGGCCAGAAATTAGTTCTCTCTTAAAAATACTGGTTACTAACCTAACAGCTTTGTATTGGTTAAATGTACTATTTGTCATATCTATATTTTTGAACTGAATTTATCAGCACTGAGAGGATATAAACTCCCTCATAAAGTATAGGCATAAGGGAGTGATGCAGGGAATTCATCATTCCCCTATAACTTTGAATCAAAGGAGAATGAATGAACAAACTCATTTTTATAGGGTGGGCATTTTTTTGTATATAGGGAAAAAATGGGTGTGAACTCATTTATTTAAAATGTTTCACTGAAAAAAAAAAAAAAAAAAGGTTAACATACTCTTTGACTCTGAAAAAAGAAAAAAACACACTCATATTGTTAATTGATTAATTTATTCAGTGGCATAATAAATACAGCATAATTTAAAACATTCTATCTATAAGTTAAACTTTTTCTTTTAAATTTTTTCCTATATCAAAAAAAAAAAAAAAAAAATACATAACCTTAGGTTATGCAGAGTGTATCATGTAGATCATAATAGGAATCCAAGCAAATACATATCAAATTAATATGCATTTGTTTGTATTCATTTGGGATGAAGGACTAAAAGAATCCTTCCCCCCCCCCCCAATCTATGCAAAAGTCAGTTACTTTTTACATTCAAAACAATGAAATAATCTATACATGGCAGTCTCTAGGAATTTCAGTTCTTATTGTGCACCATTTCACTGCTGCTTATAATTTTGTTGTCTGATTTGCTACTCATGTCCTTCTGCTTCTATTAAAAGATCAGATAGCTTTATAGGATCTTATCAGTCATATGAAGCACCCCGTTGGTTGCAGTAATATCGGCATACAGAATATTAGAACCATTTACTGTTACACAGTCTGAAAAAGAAATAGATGAAAATAGGTAAATACTTGTTTATAATTAATAAAATATTATTTTAAATTAACAAAAGATAAATGAAAGAAATTTTTGTTTGGTTTCTTCACAAAATTTGAAGCTTTTTTTTATCTATGCAGTGCTTGTTATATGCTTTACAGGAAAAGAAATAATAGTAATTATTTTAACCACAGTTATACAGACATACAAGTTAGTGCAATGCATCAGTTCTGTATATAGTAAATCACTGAAGTCGGTGAAATGGCATCGTTTTCATTACATATAATATTGTGAATACTTTCATGAGTTGCCTGTCTTTGTACTACTTCAAATAAGTGACACTTCTTCATTAGAGAAAACTATTTGTTACTTATTCTCAGTGCATACCATCACCCAGATGGCCCTTCATCAGTGGGGTGGGTGTGTACCTGGTCGTATAACGACTGACACCCCAGTTATAAATTTAACTCCACAATATGAGAGATGCCAAATGGTTTACAATAGTTAGACTAAATTTTATTTTAGTCTTTAACCACAGTTATACATTATGTGAGACATAGAACTATGAAAGGCATTCTAAAATGGACAGCTGAAATATCTTTTATGAAATATACTATAATGAAAAATAAAAAGCTAACGAAGAAACAGTGCTATGTGGAACAGGAGAATTAAATAATTGGGAACAAGTATTACATCAGTGGTTGGCATCTGTAACATGCAACCACAAGTTGTTCCCAACCAGATAAGTAAATGCTAAAAAAAAAAATGGACTAAAATTTATTAAAAAAATTGAATACTTAACTGATTAAAAATAAATATTAAGATACTGGCAAATATAAAAAAATAAAATTTTACTAGAAACTATTCTTAAAAACTCACAAGAAAAAGATGAGTAATTTGATTCTTTCCACAAGCTGATGGTGCCACATTATGAGCTATGTTTATGGATGTAAATAGAATGCTGTAATTATGTATATGATATGTAGCTTATGAATTATCTTGTGCACTATGTCTATGTAGGTGTATAAAGATGGTATCCCAAGTGTATGAACTGACGTTAGGTATATCATTTTCATTCAAAAACTTTAAATATGCTAACTTGTACTGTAAAAATGGTTGCTGATCAGTGATTTATTTAAGGAGGGTAGCATTAATTAGCTACTCTTACTGATCTATCTGAGCAAAGCAGTTTAGAAAATATTGTGATTGTGTAATCCTATTACACAGATTAGTTCATACAAGTGAAATAAATAAAAGGATTAAGGATGAGCATGGATTCTATTTCTTTTTCATTGCTTGTTCAATTCTGTGAACATTAAGTAACGACAATTTTAAACACATGAAATAACAATAATATTATTAAGATACAATATTGATACCATGTTTTCTTAAGCTATGTGCAATTTTTTTTTTCTTAAAAAAAACAAAAAAAAAAAAAAAAACAGAATTTGTGTACATGACTTATTCATGAATTTAATATGAAGCTTGATTTTCTCCTTGGGCTGTGGCAGACAAGCAAATAAAAAAGGTTACTTTTCATTCACCCTTCTGCTTGTAGCTGAAAAGAAGTAGAATAAAATTTTGATTTAACAGATTATATGCAGATAAATCATGTCCATTAAACTCAAAAGAAATACATATAGTTATAAGAATGTAGTGAAAAAGTGCAGTATTGTTAAATAATAAAACATTGCATCTTGTAATACTGTATTTTACTGCACTTGTCTTGTGTAGCAGAAGAGCATAAAAAAGTTTTCTATATTGTATAGTGGCGGTAGAAACTCCAACTAAAGCTTATTGTGAGTCTGAAGAGTTCTCGCTTGAGGTCAGATGATGTCTGTTATTTCCACGAGTATGCTAAATCAAGGTCCATTAAATTGAGGGTTCATTGTATTTTGTTCATCAGTGATACAAAACAACTTGGAATGTTGTGCAACATAGGACAGATTAACTAGCCTGTAGTTACCGATTTATGTCTCTAACTACAGACTCCAATTAGTCTGACTTCAGTGGTAGGGAAAATCTTAGAGGAAATGATTAAGAGTGCAATCCAGGGACATTTAGATAGATATGGTATTCTGAAGGACACACACAACATAGTTTTGTTAAGGAAAAATCATGTTTAAATAACATAATAATAGGCTATTTTAACAAGGCATTTGACTTAGTCCCTCATGAGAGGTTACTGTATAAGCTGGGACGTGGTGGGATTACTGGAAAAATTCTAAGACAGATTGTTTGGTGGTTTCAGGGCAGAGGGTTGTGTTTAATGGATATTCTTAAGATTGGTGTACCCCAAGGATCAGTTCTTGGACCACTATTGTTTCTGATTTCATAAATGACATCGATGAAGGGATAGGGGGCATGATCTAAAAATTTTCAGACACTGTAAAGGTTGGTAGAGTCATTAATGATTAGTGCCAAGCAGCACTCCTTCAGGATGACTTGAACAGACTTCAGAATTGGTCAGAAAAGTGGCAGCTATGTTTTAATGCAGCAAAATGCTAGGTCTTACACTTGGGGGAATACCAACCCCAAAATAAATTGTACACTTGGTGAGGTTGAATTAAAAACAGTAGATGGTAGATATGAAGTTTTCTGAGCAGTATAAACAGGTGGACTTGAACAGACTTCAATAGCACGCGCACACACAAGTATTCCCATTTTAATCTGATTTCAGTTAATGGTTTCAAGTTGCTTTAGGAAAGCTGTTGTAAATTTTTAATATTTATAAACATATTTACCACATTCTCTCTATAGTATTGTCTTATTCTTTTCAATGGCACTCAGCTGGAAACTTTTTAGTACATTTTATTAAAAAAGAAAACTGTCATAGTTTTATTTTTTAGTCTTCTGCCCTGTACAAACAATCTCTGCAAAACAACATTGTTGTTTTGCAGAGATTGTTTGTACAGGGCACAGGGTGTAGGTTCCCTGTAATGAATTATAACACACATGATTTTAAATTCCTTAGGGAGCCAATTATAATTTAAAATGATATTCTCTAAGTTTAAAAAGTGTGCAGCTGAGATAAATTTAAACCAAATGAAAACTGTTTATATTTACCCTTTTATAAACAGAACCCTCAGTTTTTGGAAAATTTTCAATGAGATTAATGGATATGGAGAGAATACATTGTTGTAAATATTATTTTTTCTTTTCATTTTCATAATTTCCCTTTTCACTTGCTTGCACTTTCAATGCTGACTGTGTTGGTATACTGTCATGAGTGTGAACTTTAAATATATGAGATCAAGTCCACTGCCATAAATTAATACACAATCCATTGTTGGCTGTTGTGCTGATTTATCTGACTGAAGCAAACCTGTTATAATGAAGCTGTAAACCTCTCTGGCTGTAGTGATCATACAGTATAAATGAAATTTGTACAAGGTGTTTCATAAACATCTGGACCATACTTTCTAGATCAATTCAGAATATGAAAACAATAAAAAAAAAAAAAAAGAAGTTTATATAAATGTGTGTCTGATTCTGAACAATTATAGAGCTTTGGTTGTTTCAATTTTAAAAAATAGCTATGGAGTTTTTAATGGTAAAAAAAATCCTTTACTTAAGGTAATCTTTACTTTGGCATCATGATGTGATGCCAAAGTAAAGATTTGGCTATGATGTGACAGCATCAGAGTACTTCAGCTCCAACCTCTAAATAAACAGTGATTCCAGCCTGTTATATTCTGATGGAACATTTGTGTTGCTCACTCTGTTTGCCTGTTTTTTAGTGTACCTTCAATAATTGAGGTGTACAAGGACTTGAATGGTTTGAGCAGGCTCAATGCTGATGGGATACTTCCACTTGCTGAGATTAAAAACCTGAGGGGGCATAGATTTAAATTGAGAAAAGACAGTTGTAGAATAGATGTGTAGTTGATTGCTGAACAGACTTCCATCTGTTGTTGTGGAAGTTGATAGCTTAAATAAATTTAAGGCTGAAGTAGACAAACATTTGGAGTGACTGGATGGGTGAAATGGGAAGGTTTTTTTTTTTGGCTGATTCTCTTATAAGCTTGCTTTCTTGCATCATATGCCTCAACTAATGCTAATTCAGGAAGAACTAAAAATTTTTTTCTTTCTGGGAATTTAAACTTGCTATTGAGAGCATACATGTTGCCCCCCCCCCCCAAACATGTGTATGAAAGAACTAAATTTTTTTTTTTTTTACTGTTAAGGATTACCAAAAAAAGCTGATTTTTTTAAAAAAATTCTTTCTAAATCACTGAAGGTATGGCACAAAGCATGGAGACAAGCAAACATGAGTGACATGCATGTTCTATCAGAATTAGTGGTTCAGTTACAGGTTGGAGCTGAAGAGTTCCAATGCTTTCATAATGTGATGCTAAAGTAATGGATTACCAAAAATGATAAACAATAATAAAGACATACACCTAGTAAAATGTTGATTTGTACTAGGTATGTTTGCTTATGCTTAACCAGCTTGTTTCAGTCTTTCAGAAAGGCAAGAAATAGCCATTTTTGCTGTGCAGGACTTCAGTTCCAAGAATTAGTGGAAGGAAGGTAAGCATCCAAATAATAGTATATCACAAGAGCCACTAGCTGGCAATAAATGTGACAATATTGATGGGTTAAAAATAATATCCAGTTCACTTGAACCAGCTAAATGCATATGGGTCTGGAGGCCTCATTTTAAGAAGGATGTAGAGTTGTTGGAATGAGTACAGAGAAGGACAACAAGATTAGTGAACGAAGAAAGGCTTAAGTTTTGCAAATTACAGTGTCTGGAGACTAAGACTTGTGAGGTGATCTCATTGAGGTGTATAAAGCCTTGAATGGTTTGAGCATGCTCAATGCTAATGGGAGTCTTCCTGTTGCTCAGAATAATCGCCTGAGAGGACATAAATTCAAATTGAGGAAAGACAGTTGTAGGATAAATGCCTTTGTTGTAGGAAGTTTGCCTTTAGCCAGTGGGTGGTTGATTACTAGAACAAACTTCCATCTGTTGTTGTAGAAGTTGATAGCTTAAATAGATTCAAGGCAGAACTAGACAAACATTGGGAGCGAGTGGATGAGTGAAATGAGAAGGGTTTATTTTTTATTTTTTTGACTGATGCTATATAAGCTTGTTTTCTTGCATCATGTGCCTTTACTAATATCACCCTAAGTGATATATTATGGTGTGCTCTTTGTAGAATTTTTGAAATAAAAAAGGAGGCAAAATTATAAAGATTACGTCAAGAATGTTATAATATAAGGAATATTGTTACTTTAAATATGCAGTCTCATGTTTTCTTTACTTTCCATATCACCAGCTGAAAACCACTACTATAGAGCATGTATATGATGACATTGAAAGAGTTATCCAGATTCAGGGACTCCTGCCATTCACTGTACAGGGATTGCAAGACTTGGTTCCATGTACATGGACTATTTAGTATACTGTCAGAATGTTACTGGAACTTAGTGGAGTCTGTGCCAAGATGAATCACTGCTATGTGGTAGGCAAAAGGGAGTCCTACATAAGATTAGGTAGGTACACCTAATAAAATGGGCACTGAACATGTAATATAAACAAAACTCTTATTTCATTTCTCCAACATTTTCTATCTTCTTTTGAAGACTTTTGACTCCTCTTCGTTTATTTTTGACTCTTCTTTGTCTATTTTTTGGCGTTCCCTGGTTTTTTATTCTTTGCAGAAACCTTGTTGATGTGGTAATAGTGTGATAATCTGTTCATCATTAGATCTGTAATTAAATAAGAAGCAAGGCTTGCAACATTTGTTGTATAGTGAGCTGCTATTGTGTCCTTATCAGATATATTAAAATAATTATAAAAAAACAGATTATCCATAGTTTATCATTTTTTTCCATTTACCCACTTGTTGATACATACTTGGAAGGATATTTAATAGTAAATCACTGTCGTCTTCTGCTTTGACTACCATTTCATCTTCAACACCAGTTGTGTACAGTGCTCCTTTCATCAAGTGGCGTAAAATAAAATCTAGAGAACAAATAAAAGAATTTGATTTATAACGATATATGAATCAATTTATGTTTTGCCATTATTATATAAACAGCAATCTATTAATAATATTATCACTGACCAGAGAAACAGTTAAGGATAGTGGTCATTGCATCACATTACAAATAAATGGCAAATATATTTCTCAAAGGAGAAATGCTGTTTATTTGTAATGCATTGCAGGCAACCCAAAATGTCCTTTACTTTTTTTTCTCCTAGATTTATTCTCAGTGTATCCCAATATATAATTTATTAAATAGGCATGCCTGGCTCATTTGATAGGGTTGAGTCTTTTCTAAGTGTTATTTTGAAGTGTAAACTTCTCTCTAAATCATTAGGTTGCTAAGCACAGAACTGACAGGGTTCATAGCCTCCCTTCTATGTGTAAGACTGGTGCTGCATGAAAAATAAATAGTAATTATTCTTTCTTGAAAAGAAAGTGGTTACTTTATGGTGCAACAATGAGACAACTCATGGTGATGACATCACAATTTGCCAGAATGGTACCATAAATTTAATGCCGCTTTCACAAGGAATGGTTTGTTAAGAAATTATTATGAAAAAAAATTTTCTTTAGTTATTTGTTCCAAGACCTTGGAAATTGAAATTCTTGCTGTATAACTAAGCTATTTATCACTCTAAAAGTTAATTTTATAATGTAAATTGTATTAGTTACCAATTCAAATCACTACACTACACTTTCATCGTTATCATATGTTCTGTTATAAGAACCAGTTTTGAACGGCTTTGTGATATTTTCCTAAAGCTCATTTCTGGAAGTCACGATCATAAAACAATAAAAATAATTTGCACATTTCGGTTTATTGTGCTTTTCTGTTAGTGTAAGCAATTATAAATGGGTCGTAAACTCGATGTTATTGCATTTGTGAAAATACCGATAGCTTGAATTTTATGGGTTTTTACGTTATTAGGGTGAAACGTGTTTCCCCTTTACTGCAATCTTCAATCATATAAAAAATATAAATAAATTTTCAGAATCTTCTCTTCATTCTTTTTTTTTAAGCTTTGTAAACTTGTTACTCCCTGCGAATTGTGTTAGTTGCAATCTCACTTGCACGTATCTTGTTAGTTAGTTGCAATTTGTGCGTGCCTTTAAAAAAATACTTATGCATGCTATCGTGAAATTTATAAATAAAAGAGATTATCTTGGAAACAAATGCCTCTTGAAGCATTTCTGAAGACGACCACTCCTTGTGTAACAAACCAACAATCAACAAGTTGTCATAAATAATTTCTTTAAATTATAATTTACTTGATTTTACAGGCTATGTGTTCATTTCTTTGGATAAATCAATCACTGTTTAAACATAAACTAATTAGCTAACTAATTTCATTGTTGAGAACGTAACTCCTGTTTTTAACATTATATATATGGGAATAAATTCCCGTTTTACGAGCGCGTGCCAGGAACGAATTAACTTTAAAGTTGGGAACTACCTGTACATATAATAAAAATAAGCATTGTAACTACAGTCATTTGAAATAATTTGAAAATTGTATGCATCTCTGCATTCAATTTCTGTCTTGGGACACTCTAGCAGTGAAGGAGACTAACATTCTGACTTAAAGATGACTTCATTAGTAAATCAGATAACCTAAATGACTAATATTATTTTAATATAAATAGCATCACTAAAAATTATGGTATTATCAATTTTGGTCAAGTCACGGATGTTATCTCTAATGTAAGCAAAAGCTCTAGCCTTGAAAGTCAATTATTTCAGTCTGTGTCACTGTTTGTGTAAGGACCAGAGTCACTGCCTCCAATTTTCAAATTATTTCAGTGCCTGCATTGAAACATAATCCTGCAGCCTTTACTGCTTTGTTATGTAGAACCAATGCAGCTCATTATTAGGGGTTAAATGTACACAACTTTTGTTGTGTTTAATTCGAAGATTTTCCTCCATTCACTATGTGGGTATATATAGAAGAAAAACATTAGACTCACTACATTATTAAGATATCAGTATAAGTTTGCTAATAACAGGCTACCTGTGAAAGATTAATATATCATGATGATATCCAGAGTTTTAAATGAACAGCAGATTCACCTTTTTTTGTTTATGCTATTTATATTAAAACAATATCAATTTAGGTTGACTTGTAGATAACAGTGTTTTGTCTAATCTGGGCATAAGCCCAAGCTTTGAAAGCTGGATATTAAAGTTTAATCTCTCTGCCAATAGGGGATCATAGTGTCCCCAAAATAGAAACTGAGTGCAGATGCAGATGCAGACTACTAATGTAATTTATAAGGAATTATTTTTCATAATAACATTACAGAAAAGAAGTGTCATTGCTTATAATGAACATGCAAGTAACTTTATTTTCTTTATGGTAAAACAGCATCCACTGGTTGTGATCCTTGTTACTGGAATAATCTGACAGAGTTAGCTTACTGTGATTAGGAAGCTATAAGAATAAGAATTAATGAGTGTCAGTCTTAGGGAATATTTGGATACCTTTAGCTGCTTTAGAATCCTTCTGTAGTCTTTTATATTCTTCATTTGGTAATGTCTCAAAAGCACACTCACTTGGTGCAAAAAAAGTATATGGCCCATTACCTATTCAAGGAAAAAAAATTTAGTCAGAATGATAAATATGCATGTGGGATTTTATACTATCAAGAATTATTCACTTAATAAAGAAATCTAAGTTGCATAGAGCTCAAATAATCATTAGTAATAACTTTAATGTTGAATAAACTGATAGAAGACTTTTACTCAACTACCTAAATCATTAATAAAAATCAAAAGTTTCAGAACTGAAGCATGGTTGTTGTATAAGCTTTGCTTTGTTGCATCATGTTGTCAATACTAAAACTATAATGATTGTCTTCATTAGCATTTTTCTTTTCTGTGAATGTTTCTTATCCTGTTGAAGTTTGGACCATTCATGTTTTCCTAATTTCTTGAATATAGCATGCACCTTTTTTTACTAGAATAAAGGTCCAAAATAAAATGTGTATTATAATTAAGTGCATATTCATTTTTTTTTTTTTTTTTTTTTTTGCTTCATTAAGCAATGAAAATTATATTCAGTGCTTCCGAAAGTTTGTAAATAATGGTTGAAAAGAAAGTCTGGAATTCATTGCTAAAAGTGAATCAGAACAAAACTCAGATTTTTATAAAAAGTTTATTCTATTACATAAAGTAACCTAAACACACATACAAAAAATTAAATAAAATAAATAAAAATGTGTACAAAACTATAAACAAAAATTAATCGTTATTGCTAAATAGCCTAGAGTTCAATCTCTGTGATGACAAAATTGAACAGTTCATTTCGTGTACCTTTACTTTTATGCTACAGGTATAGTGATCACCTATACACATTATGGCATAGCACTTGGGGCACTGTTGAATGTTTATATGAGTCAGATGCAGCTAATGTGTTAATAAATACACCTGTCATAATACAGTGTAAAGGCTGAAAAACGACTGGTGGGCCAACTGAGATTTCCCAAAATAGTTGAATTTTTAGCATTTTATACTCTGAGAATCCAACACCTCCTTTTTTTCATAATGTTGCAAAGTACGTTTTTTATTTATTTTTTATATAACTATTTCTATATTTGATTTATTAATATTTCTTCTTAATAGATCTTTAATAGTAAAGTACAATTAAACATCTATTAAATGGAAAATATCCTTATATAAAAATGATTGTTTTCTAGGGCCCCTTGAGGGTCTCACAAGGTGAGGGCTATGAGCTGTTCATCACTATGTTAATGTGTGATATATTATATTAGTTAAAAAAAAATCCTACCAATGGTTTCATTTTCTTTTATACATTACATTTGCATTCATGTGTGTGTGTTTTTTTGGGAAGAGGGGGTTAAAACACTGCAAACTGTACACCACTGTGAATCAACCCTTCTTAATCAGTAGAAGATGCCCTGTGTGAACAACAACACTTATTTTTGAATACACATTTTAGGGAGGTACTGGATATTACTATTTTTTATCTTCCCAGGTTCACGTTTCAGCATTTCCAAGAGGCAACTACACATCTTAATACGGCATTTAACCAAAACTAAAAAGAAACTTCTGAAAAATATACTAACAGCGAATTCAAAATGGGAATCATTCAAAGAACTTATCTTGGAAGCTACTAGGCTTTACATACCAACTAAGAAATATTGTTCAAGGTTTAGGCCTAAATGGAGTCAGATGAACTAATGAGACACATGGCAGAGAAGAAAAATGCATGGGATACTTACAAATTAACACATGACACAGAAGCCTATGATAGATATAAGCTGGTCTGTAACCAAGTCACAAAGGAGATTAGGCAGGCAAAGGCAGATTATGAGAAATTTTTGGCAAGGGATGCAAAGAAAAACAGCAAAGAGTTCTTTACTGATGTAAACTCTAGAAGGAAGGGGATGAATCAGATTGGTCCACTTGATATTGATGGTTCAACTGTTGATGATCCTGCTCAGGTAGCTAACAAACTAAATGAATATTTTGTGTCGACATTCACACATGAGGAGTTATTCAGTGAGGGGAATGCCAGAGGTGTGTTCAACTCTGGCAGTAAGCTAGATAATCTTGTAATAACTGAGAGTAAAGTGGAGGAGAAATTGTTGAAGATAAACACAAGAAAGGCACCTGGGGGTGGATGTATATTAAAGGAGGCAGCAAAGGAAGTAAGCAAACCCTTAGCCATAATTATGAGATCTTCCTTGGACTCAGGGGAGGTACCCATAGACTGGAGATGTGCAAATATGACCCCAATTCACAAAGGAGGATTAAAAGCTGACACAAGTAATTATAGACCTGTGAGTTTAACTTCTGTTCCAGGAAAATTAATGGAGGCACTGCAGGCTCATCTAGACAATACTTCAGTTATAGCTCAGACACAGCATGGTTTTCTTAAGGGGAAGTCTTTCCTGACCAATTTGATTGGATACTATGATGCAGTCACAAAAGAACTGGATGCAGGGAATAACTTTGATATTATATACTTGGATCTTAGAAAGGCTTTTGATACTGATGTACATGGAAGACTGCTGCACAAATTGGAGTAGTGTGGCACTGGAGGCAAATTGCTGTTATGGATAAAGGGGTGGTTGAGGGGGAGAAGAAAGAGAGTGGTAATCAATGGACACTGCTCATTGTGAACTAATGTTATTAGTGGAGTCCCTCATGGTTCAATGTTGGGTCCATTATTGTTTTCTGTATTTATAAATAATATTGATGCTGGCATATCAAGCTTAATGTCCAAGTTTGCAGACGATACAAAGGTTGGCAGGGTTGTTAAGGACACTACTGACGCGATGCTGCTGCTGCTGCAACAGGATCTGGAAAGGTTGAGCAGATGGGCTGAGAAGTGGCAAATGAAGTTTAACATTGACAAATGTAAAGTACTACATATGGGGAAACAGCAACCCCAGAGCAATGTATCAACTCTGTGGTACTACACTGACAGTGGTAGAGAATGAAAAGGGCCTGGGGGTGGTTGTGCAGGCAGATATGAAGTTCTCTGAGTAGTGCAGATGGGCTGCAAGAGTAGCTCATGGTGTCTTGTCAATGATATATAGGAATTTTTCTAGCAGGGATAAGGAGGTGATTATTCCCTTGTATAAGGGAATGGTCAGGCCACACCTTGAGTACTGTATACAGGTCTGGAGGCCTCATTTCAAGAAGGATGTAGAGCTACTGGAACGAGTACAGAGAAGGGCAACAAGAGTAGTGAATGGAACGAAGGGTTGCTCTTATGAAGAAAGGCTTAAGTTTTGCAAATTACAGTGTTAGCTGGTTGGTGGAACAGACTTCCCTCCCTTGTTGTGGAAGTTGATAGCCTAAATAAATTTAAGGCTCAGCTGGATATCTATTTCGAACGAATGGAGGGGTGAAGTGGAAGTTTTTTTTGTTTTTTTTTGGCTGATGCTGCATAAGCTTGCTTTCTTGCATCATATGCCTCTACTAATGCTACTCTACCCACCTTGCTTTCTTTGATATGTTATTTGAACTCCTACCTATGACTGCAATGAAAAAATTTGTTTTTAGAACATTTTTATAAAGCAGTTAAAGATCATTCAGCAGTGCACACTAGGATTATTTTTTAAACCCAAAGTGGTGATTGAAGACAATCTATTTTTAATTTACCTCACATTTTAAAAAAAATAATATTTCATAAAATTAATTCTTTTACTTTTAAGCTCTTTCTCTAATCTTGCTGCTTTGATAAGCTCAGCCACATGCCTTAGACGGGGTGATTTTGACACGGTCAAATAGAGGTCTCCAGCTGGTGGAATTAATGTTCGATTTACAACTGTCAATGTGACCTCACCTGAATGACGAATTGCTACAATTGGAGCTCCAGAGACTGTAGTGACCTAAAAAAAAAAAAAAAAAAAAAAAAAAAAAAAAGAGGGAGAGAGAGAGAGAGAGAGAGAGAGAGAGAATGAGATATGAATTTACTCCAGTAATATTAACTGAAAATTTAATCAAAATGAAATACCAAGTACAAAACAACTCATTTTATGTTGTAAAGAGCATTTAAGCTTATGCAACTAATTTTGAAATTCCAAGTAAATTTATTCAATTTATTTTTGGTGCCAGAAATTTGAATATGAAACATTTTTGTATGTAGCAAGTATGAGCTGAGATAAATCAGATATATTTATTTTTGTCTTTCTTAATATTGTTGTTAGAAATAAATTCAGTGCAAGGCTTGTGCATGTATTTTTATGTTTAAATGGGGGTGCTAGAAGAGAGAATGCCCACATGGTCAGAGTGGACAAAAGTAATTATTGCCTTAGGGACAAAATAGTTGCTCCTTATTATAGTACCCAAAGGTCGCGGGTTCGAATCCCGCCTCGGGCTTGGATCAAAGTACTGCAAAAACCTTGGAGGTGCATTATGGCCACAGAAGCCGATGCGCCAACAACTACCAAACCTTATTATAGTACATAGTTGAAATATTGTGTATGCAGGGTGTTTCAAAATTGCATAGAGCACATTCTACAGCTAAAAGTAAGAAAATAAGTTCCTACAAAACACATATGTAAAGTATATTTTCAAGATATTAAACATTAATCATAAATTACAGAACTGTGTAAAATGGCAAAACATTTTTATGTTCAAATCTATCATAAAAATGTGACTCTGTAAAACAGGCTTTAAACAGTAAAAAATGTGTATCAACACTGACACGAATCATACCTACTCGGTTGTGAGTAAATAGTGTCCGAGTACATACTAGCAGTGTCAACTCGTCTGTTTACTTGACATGGTGACACTTTGAGTTTTAGGTTCCGCAATGACTGCCTTATTTACAGCATGGCACTTGTTAAACTGATACAATGGGAGCTACTATAAACCTGCATACTTCTACTGAGTTAACAGATATGATTTTAATTTAGGATGAAGTTCATAAGAATTCTATTGCAATGGGGGGAGAGGACTTAAGAAACGAAAATGCTGAGACCATTACAAGTAAATGCTGGTAGAGGGAGATTTCAACGAACCGCAAATGCTGAAGAGTGAATACATTGTATTGTGCAAGTATCGCCTGACAAGTTCCAGAGGGTTGATAGGTCAATTAATGTTTCATCTGTATACTATACTGCATATAAGTCATTGTTTTGAGTATGATAAAAGCTATATTTACATTTTACTTATTTGTAACTGTAAACGAACAGTTATTATTGTTCAGTGAAGGTTTTTTAAAAATGATTAAAATTTTTATAATTTTATTCAATAATTAAAATATGATATAGTTGCTGAGGCATTTGCATATTTTAACTGTGGACTTGATTCTGCTGTGTTGGCCATGTGATGCACTTTAAATGAGTATTTTGAAGTGTATCAGAAGGATTCCATTTTGAAGGCACTTAGTCAAAGCTTAACACGTGGAATTATCAAAAGGAATTAAGCCTGAATTGAAACATCAAAACAGACAAAAATGAGGATTGTTCACTCCCTGGAATTTAGTACTTGTTTTATTGTGAATTGCTTCCTTCATATTTGGTGTTGATTTTTCTTAGGGCCATCATCATTGAAAAAAAGAGGAAACTGAAACAGCCCTAGAAATCACCAGCATGACATGAACAATTCATAACTTTGTGAACACTAGTTAGATAATGAAGGAACTGAATCCTAATATTTCATTTATAGAAACTCAAAGTAATGATGTGAAAGGAAATTTATCTTTAGGCTATCAGTAATAATTTATATGTATATAAAGTAAATCTGAAATTTTGACTTAAGCATTTCAATTTTATTCTGTATTTGCTGTAGAATGGTTTAATTTTTCTGAAATATACAAAAAAGCTCTTAACTGAAGCAAAAGAAATGTTTATTTTGTTGTATAGAGTGAGTGTGTTTAACTAATTCATAAGTAGGAATTAAACACCTTCTCTACAGAGAAGTGGAGAAGGAAATTGGCAGTTTTTTGTAGAAAATGCTCTCTCAACAGATTTTCTAAATTTCATAAAACAGTTAACAGTGATACTCTGTAAATACCAAATTAATTATATGCCTTTAAACAGAAAAAAAGCATATTTAATGTGGATTATTACCATATCCTTGCTTAAATATATATTTGCCTAATATAATATATTTGCTTAAATATGAACTACACTATTTTCCTCAAAATTGCAACTTTTAAAATCAGGGTGCTACTTGATTAGTACAGGTACACGGTTCATTGTTATGATAGACAGATGACAATTTAGCTTTGATTATATGATGCACTGATGCAAACCAATACTAATGGAAGCAAATCCTGCCTATTTTTTTTTTTTTTTTATGGTAGAGCCTCTCAAAAATCCAAACATGTTTTAAGTAATGTATGGGTGAGTCAAAAAAGATTTGTATTCACCCAGAAGTAGTTGTGGTAGAAAGATAATTTTTTTTGGTTGATACCTTGAAATCCTATGCAACCGTACAAATTTTGGTTTTGATTGTCAATTCATTTTTTTTCTTTGCAGTGCCACAATGGATAAAGTGGAATACAGATCAATGATTCGGTTCCTCTTTCTGCAAGAGAAAATACCCAAAACAATCTGTGAAGAAATGGTACCTGTTTATGGAGAAGACTGCCCAGGTTACAGTGTTGTTGCACATTCATATAAACAATTCAAACGTGGAAGAACTTCAGTGTATGACAAAGAATTCCCAGGATGCTAGGCATCCTGGGATTTCAGAAGGATTTCTGTAACAGAAGAGCATGTTGCAAAAATTGAGACGACATTAATCCTGGAAGATCACTGTATTATTGTCAAAGAAATAGCTGAAGAGCTCCAAATTAGTGTAGGGTCTGTGGAGAACATCATTCATCAACAGTTGCATATGAGTAAAGGGTGTGCTAAATGGGTTCCCAGACTTCTGACCCTTTACCAGAAAGGAAAGGGCACAATGTGCATATGAAATGTTGCTAATGTGCCAGGAAAAGCGAGAGGAGTTTTTTCATGGCTAGTCATGGATGAAACTTGGATCTATCACTGATTCCCAAACTAAACAAATGTCAAAACAATGGAAGCATGCAAAATCCCACTCCCCCTGAAAGACAAAGGTGCAACCAAGCACTGGTAAGGTAATGCTGTCAGTTTTTTTTTTTGTTTTTTTTGGGATCAGCATGGTGCAATACTAACAGATTACTTTCAAATGGGGCTGTACTGTGACAGAAAAGTATTATTCCAACCTCCTTGCTACTATAAAAGAAAACAGATGAGGAAAACTGTTAAAAGGTGTGTGCCAGCTCCACGATAATGCCCCTGCACATTCCTCACATGCTGAAATGAGGTATGCCCACAAAAGTAGGTTTGACATATTGCTGCTTCCTGCTTATTCCTCCCAACCTTGCACCTTCAAATTTCTTCCCCTTCCTGCCCTCAAAGTCTTTCTTCATGGGAAACACTTTGCTGCTGATGATGAGGTGATTTCTACTGACAAGTTGTGGTTTTAAGGACAACAGAGGACTTCTGGAAGTGTATTGAGAGATGGTGAAAAAAAGTGTCATTTTGTCTGGTGACTATATTGAATAAGTGTAATACATGGTGTTTATTTCAACCTTCTATCACAACTACTTTTGGGTGAATACAAATACTTTTTGAGCCTCCCCACCTCATATGTAACTACATGGAGCAAAGTGAAACTTGCTTATTCTGAGTTGTTCTAATTGTTGCATATAGACTGTTGAACTAGAGTGTATTATAATGCAACAATATTAGTGATACTGATCACCAGAGGATATTTCAAGTATTCTAATTTATATGCCAATATTCTACATTATGGCTTTCTTGATGAGCTTGGCCTTGAAGCTAGTGGCATTATCGTTGCATTGTACATATTTTTAAAGTCAAAAATGAAGTAAATGTATAATATATATTTTTTTCAATTTCAAGACAATTTTTGGAGCGTGGCTTATATTCAAGAAAGTATGTATTATATTAAAATAATTTAATTAGACAAAGCACTCTAACAAATATGACATACTTTGTTTTTAATGAAGATAACACAGTGTACTTATTTTTCTCAGAATATTTCATTTTGAAGGTCAGTCAATTGTCACAGAGCTTAATGGAAATTAACAGGTAGAAACAGGGGATATCACTTACTGTGCCATTGTGGTACAGATTGTATCTGATGGATTTCCCATTCAATAAGGTTGGCATCAACTGCTCATTATTCACTCTGGTTACATCAATGTTTTTTGGTACTATGTGGTACTTCACTAAAGGTCTGAGACGTTTGAGATCTGTAGTGACAGCCACTCTTAATGTTGGTGTTAAGGCCTTGATAGCATCATCAGTTGGAATATAGATGGTGTACTTTCCTTGGGAACAAATAATAAAAACAAGGACTAAGTTAACGATGACTTCAGTATTAAGAGCTAGATGAGTCAAATTATTAGTTCTTGAAAAGAGAATTATTATCAAACAGAACAAAAATTGCTGAAACTGAGGCAAAAAACAAAATGATAAAACTGTAAAGTCTAATAGTATACATATGTCATTTAACCCTTTCATGTGTGGACTCTGTAGAGTGTGCACGCACATGTAGTGAATTATGTCACCAACAGAAGAACTTCAATTCTTGCCTTAAATAGGTTTCATTTTGGTGTGGGCAAGAAGAAGTTTAGGTGCTCTATCAAATATTAAAATTATTAAACATCAGCATAGTAGAACTTAAATTCTAATATGAATGTTCATCATAAAACAGTTGCCACAGCCAAACATTAATGTTTTTTGTTGTAACACTAGTCATTGAGAAAGTCATGGTCACCCTAGTTGTACCAATGTTTATTTTAACCATCCATAATGCAGAATGGAATAATGTTTTGTTATAAACATGTCCATACATAAACAGTTTTTACTTTTGATTAAAGAAATAAAGAAAAACATTACCTCCATCTTGGATCACCTTATTGAGTCCAGTTTTTACCATCCAGTTGAGAAAAGTGTTTGCACTGAGGTCCCTTCCAAGATTAACCACATTTGCATCCAGCCCAATTTGTGATGGAACTATTTGAAAAAATAAAATGTGTCATCTCTAAATTTAGTTATGTATAATATACATTTGAGACAGAGATCCAGAATTTATTTGTATAAAATGTACTGTATACCATAATCTATAGATACTCCTAAATTTCTAATCATGTTGAATCTGCTAAGGTTTATGTGGTTCCATAACACTGAAATGATATGGCAGCATTTGATGTTGCCAGTAAATTTCTGGATTAGTTGTTCTTTATGTTGATGATGAGTGAGATTTTTTTAAAATCCTTTACATGCAAATTGAAATTTAGTATTGCATGGAACATATGCATCTGCTAGAACTAAAAAATAGTTCTGAATGAACTTGAAATAATGTTTTCAACTCAACTCATACAATTTTTTAAAAGACACAAAGGTGCTGATAACTTCTGTGAAAAAAAAATTAACTTTCATCACTACATTATAAATAAATTGATTAGAATCTACTATATTTTATAGCAACTGATTTTAGTTTCATTGAATAAAACAAATTAAATAGCATAAGGTTTAATAATATATATTAAATTCATCTCCAGATTAGATTCTTTATTGCATTAGCATTTCAAGAATGAGAGTGCAAATTCCCATAATCAGAGTGATCTATTCTTATAATGGATGTAAATTTTTTCCATCAACACAAGATATATATTCTCTGTGACAGTATAGTATAGTGGGTTGTCACTTGCTTGGAGAGGTTTAAATCCTTTCAAATCCTTTTGGAGATTAGAGGAATTCTTAAGTCTTTTCAATTTGGGCTTTAGTTAGCTGATCTTAGGCAGGGGAAAGTAAAGCCTCCCTATTCAAGGCTTTTGAACCCACACATCTATACAAAACGTGAACACACTTATTACAAATGTAATGCATTATAAACCTTATGAACTAGTCAACTGTGACCAAAGTAGTTAATGAGGCAAAAAAAAAAAAAAGGTCCCAAAAACAAACTACACTTGATTAATCACTCAAAAAACAAAATATATTTTATATCTATTGACAAAACAAAGTTCTTAATGTTAAAAAAAAAACAACTAAAATCTCTTCTTAGGAACAATTTGTGGGATTTTTTTTTTTTTTTTTTTTTTGTAGGAACAATTGTAAATATTAATGTAATTATTTGCACTTAACAAGAAGTTAGCAAAATGGCTGTTACAAACTGATTTTTATCAGTTATATATAAAAATATGTGAAGAACTAATGATGCAGTTATCTAATACAATTCACAAGTTATCGAATTCAGTTCAAAAGTTCTAGCTATTGTCTTTCAGAGCCCTTGAAATGAAAATGTTCAGTTCATTACAAAATCACAAAAAAATCAGTGTGAGTTATAACATGAAATTCACAGTGCATAACATAACTTTTCCTATGATACCATTATGGAAATTTGTTATTACACAAGTAATAACACTTAAGAGACAATACAGGAGAGTTAGTACAAGGTACAAAAGAAATTAGCATAAAGATGCATATGACACTGCCATACATATCTGGCTACATTGTTTCTGCTTGCAAGTTTTGCAGTTTATACTCCTCAGCAGTGGGGCAAATCTCTGTAATGTAGGTTTTTTTTTATGTGAATATATTAGAATACAGTAAGGGGAACTGTTATGATTGATCATTTTTAATTACGTATGATTACAAAAAGTAAGAATTCTTACTTGGCTTTGGAACTGGCGGAGCAGGAAGTACTTTGTCAATGACATAGATAATTCCAGTTCCAGTAAAGATAGGTGGCGCAAGGATTTTTACTCCATTGACAAATCTTCCTTCTGTTAGGAAAAAAAAATTAAGTTTGGTATCTCCTCATTCTGCAATAATAAAATAAATTTATAGTACCTATAAAATTATCTATTTGAATGGCTGTCTTCTGCTGCACACACACATTGTTTGTTTTTTACTGTAAAATCTAGAATAGAAATTGAAATTGTTGTTCTATCCAAGTTTTTATATTATAGTTTATATAACTTTTTTATTTCCTAGTTATTTCCCAGTATAAAGAAAATTAACTTTCTACATATTTATACCAGCTAAGACCAAAGGAAACATTTGATTTACTTCAAATAATCCTGACATGGCTAATTTTTTGAATAATAATAAAAAAAAAGCACTAATCACTGATAAGGATTTGTTTCTTCAAAGAAAAATATAAAAAAAATTGATTAAGTCCTTGTATTGCATTAGGTTTCTACAATATATGCAAACCAGTTTATTCATATATAACAAAAGTTCTACCTATTAGATGTTTTTTTATTATTATTATTTTTTATGTAAACCTCAAACACGATGGGTATTAGAACCTGTAGTACTTAGTACTGTGCTTGCGTTGGAGGTTGAGAAGATGAAAGAAGATATTTGTTGACAATGGACTTGAACTTCTGTAGACTATAATTTTCAGGAAATACATATGAAGGAAAGTTCTTCCAGGAAACAGCAGTTGAATGAATAAATGAGGAAGATGAAAAGTTGGTTCTGTAAGTTTGAAGTTGGACAGTAAATGGATGTTGGTTGGTGGCGGCACGTGTTCGAACTGTTTTGAATGAGAGAGCGTGAATTATAGAAGCCAATTCAGAAGAACAGTGCCCATGGAAATATCTATAGAAGAGGCATGCAGCAGAAACAGTACGTCTATGAGACAGCTAGTGGAGAGACTCTGTTAGAGATGAATCATTAATTAACCTAACTGACCTCTTCTGAATGAAATCAAGAAGCCTGAGAGAGGTTTTGGGGGCACCACCACACCAGATGTGGGAACAATATTCCATGGTAGGGTGGATTTGCGATTTGTAAAGAGTGAACAGCTGTTTGGAAGAAAAGTAACGGCGAGAGCGAAAGAGAAAACCAAGTTTTTTAGATGCAGAGGAAGCAATATTTGTAATGTGCTTGTGCCAAGAGAGATTAGAAGTCAGGGTAATCCCCAAAAGAGATACATCATTTTTCCTAGAAATCGGAGTGTCGCCAAAGATAAGCATAGGACCAGAAGAATCCTTTTTTGCGAGATACAAGACAAGACTGAGTTTTAGAAGGATTGAAATCAACTAAGTTGTCTTTGCCCCACTGGAGAATTACCTAGAGATCGACATTTAAGGAATTGGTAGCAGATTTTCGAGAAGTTGAAGCTGATTGAGCAGGATAAGGTTTCTCAAAATGGAAAGTGGAATGCAATGTGCTATCATCAGCAAAACTATGGATAGGATTTCCAGTCAATGGAAGACGGTCATTAATATACAAGAGGAAAAAAGTGGGGGAAAGAACTGAACCTTGGGGGACACCAGCATTAGTGGAGAAGATAGAAGACAGAGCCATCTACCATCACCTTCAGTGAGCTATCAGAGAGAAAACTGGATAACAAATTACAAAAAAACAGTTGGCAAACCATAAGATTTTTTTTTTTTTTTAGTAGTTGTTGGCGCATGGGCTTCTGTGGCCATAATGCATCTCCCAAGGTTTTTGCAGTACTTTGATCCAAGCCCGAGTGCGGGATTCGAACCCGCGACCTTTGGGTTGCCAGGCAGGCATTTTACCCACCTGGGTAGCCCGGTCGGCACAAACCATAAGATGGAAGCTTGTTTAGAAGACTTATGCCAAACACGATTGAAAGCCTTTGAGATGTCAAGTGCAACTGCTTGTGTTTTACCGAACTTTTCCATTGAAATTGAATTAGTCCATAAATGGGTAACATAAGCCAGAATATCACCAGTGAATCGACACTGATGGAATCCATGCTGGTGATCGTTGATCAGATGGAAGGTTTCTAGGTAGTTTGAGTTGGCAGTTAATTGATTTCTCCATTACTTTAGAAAGAGTAGAAGTAATTGCAGTGGGACGATAATTGGATGGGAGGGATTTGTCGCCCTTTTTAGGAACTGGCTGGATATGATCAAATTTCCAAGCAGAAGGAAAAACACCTTTGGAATAAGAAAGTGAAAAAAGGGGGCAAAGAATAGGAGTAAGTTCAGGAGCACAGGTTTTGAGAACAAATGGAGAAATACTATCGGGACCTGGAGCTTTCTTAGCATGAAGATTCGCCAAAATCCTTCTGACATCCTTTTGACGTTAGACCACAGGAGGTATTGAATGGAGCATGTTGGGAATGGCGGGAGGTGTTTTACTAAGATCATTAATACATGAGTTGGAAGAAAAATGGGATGCTGGCATCCCATTTTTGGGAATTTTTATCCTTGGCTGAAGTGATAACAGAACCATCCGGTTTGGACAGAGGTGGGCAAAAGTTGCAGCCAATAGCTTTGGCAAGAGACCAGAATGCTCAGCTACCATTAGGGCAAGAAGCAAGTTTTCTACTCTTAGCCTGTTCAAACTCTAGTTTGGACTGATTAATAACTGCTTTACAATTGTTGTGAGCTTTGGTGTAGGCAGAAAATAAAACTGAAGAATTAGAAACAAGCCAATTACGATATGCAACATTCTTCCCTTGAACATTGGAAAACCAAGGTTTAGATAAAGGACGAGATTTTAAAGTGAAGTATGGGATAAAGGATTCCATTCCTGCAAGAATAATTTCACTGACACGATCTGAGCAAACAGTGACATCAGAAGTTTTGAAACAGTAATCCGACCAAGGAAAAGAAGACAAGAAATCTCGCAGGTCATCCCATTTTGCATTCTTATAATGTCAAACAATACGAGGTTGGGAATAGCCATAAGATAAAGGCTCCATTGGAGAAGAGACAATCACCAAGTTGTGATCTGAGGTGCCTAACGGGCCTCTCACTTCGACCGTGTACTTAGAAGGGTTGTTTGTGAGAAAAGATCAAGTATGTTGGCTGTATGGTTAGTATTGTCCTGTATTCTTGTAGGTAAATGAACAATCTGTGCAAGGTCATTAGTAATTGCAAAAACCTCAGCAGCTGGGTTGGTGTGACTAGAAAACAGAAGCCAGCTGGAGTTGTTAACATTAAAATCACCAAGGAAAATTACCTCACTGTTAGGAAAGTTGGACTGGAGAAAGTCAAGTTGCAAAGAGAGGAAGTCAAACAGCTCCAAGTGATTAGTGGAGTTGGGAGAACGGTAGAGACAACAAATGAATTTGACACAATGAGGTAGAGAGATTTTAAGCCAGAGAAGATCGAAAAGAGGAGATTCCAAATTACCAAATCTCTGACAGGGAATATCGGAACGGACATAATGCACAAGTACCACCTTTGAGGCGAAAGGAATCATACAGCAAATAATTTGGGCAACTGAGATGAGCAGTAGTTGAATCAACCAATAACTGAGATTCTGTCAGAAAAAGTACATGGGGACTGCAAGTGGAAATGGACATCATTGAGATTAGAATTGAGACCATGTATATTTGTGAAATGAATTAGGAAGTGTTTGGGAGGTTTACATCTTTTCACTGATAAGCTTACTCTATTAGTTTGACAATTCATGGTGTATTCAATAGTAAGAAAAAGTGGGTGGGACATGCTGTATGAAGTAATGAAATTTTTGGATATGCCATACACATGGTAAGAATATACCCAGATCCTTGACATAATGTGGCCTTGACAATGCGCCCCTTCCCCGAACACACTACTCGGTCTCCTTCCAGTCACTATCTGGCAGAGTAGAGGTAGCAAGATTATACACTAGCTGATTCGGAAGCCTCCTAGAGAGTTACCAATAGGTTCGGTCCGGTGTACTAACTAGTGGCCGGCCTGCGAACACTGTTTTAGAGCTGTACCCTCGAAATGTAAGGAAGATTGGATCTCCCTACGATGTTCATCATAACCTCAAAAGTCATCAATCATACTGCATGATGGAAAAGATCGGAAAGTGTTGACCGGAACTTAGCTCTGGAGACTAAACATGGGTTCCACCACTTCAAGCCTCCAATAAGCAAAGTGGTGGTATTGCACCGGTTGATGAGAGTCATCTACCACCTAATACTGCCTGGTAACACAAAGGGGTGGCATTCCTCCATGTGGTGTGGATGCCACATCTCAACCCCTGCTTACGTTGGTTAACACCTGGGTGGTCACCCGGGTGTTAACACCTGTGTGCTTGTGCATGGAGGTTATACCCAGGATTACTAACAGTCCCACCATCGTGAAGGTGCAAGCAGAGGATTTGGTTGTCATGGACTTTGCCAAAATTGGGTCCACTTGACTTGAGTATCACCCGAATATCAGTTCCATCAGCATTTTAGATTCCCAGGTAGCAAGTACAGCTTGTCTGGCATATATGAGAGAATGTCTATGACAACCTAAAGGAACAGGTTATTGTAAAAATATCTAAAATTTTTAGAATATAAAGACATTGACAATTGTTTTTATATTGAAAACCATTTTCAGTTTATTTCTACATAACTATTTTTATCTATATGTCATTTTGAGAATTTTAATGTAGCATGTATAATTAATGAATTTTAATTTATTTTTTATATTTTTTAAGCTAGATATTTGATGCTAGGTCAGTCCCTTAGTTCATTTTATTTATTTATTTTTTTCATATCTCAAGTCAGCCCAGTAGTTTATGACAAGGATCTTCTAATGCTAAATGCATTGGATACTTTAACCATGGAAAATACATGACAAGGATCCTCTAAAGGCACCTGAAACTTTGACCATTGAAAATACCTCTGTAAATGAGTCCTTCATTAAGGCTGTTAGAAGACTTTTGCACACACCTGGATGCAAAGAAGAAAATGCCACCTCTTTCCACTATATGAAAATAATACTGTATTCATTTTGTTGCTATTCCACTAGATGAAAAGACCCCAATGATACCATTCCTTTTGCCATCCCTGAGATCTGGTACCTGGATGATGTTGTCACTTCTAGATTTCCATTTTAACAGGCTCTGTACGTCACATCAACAGAATCAGAAGAAAAGTTACCCACCCATGGTTGTCAAAGTTTGCAGATGATACAAAGGTTAGCAGGGTTGTTAATGACAGTAATGGCAGTACACTACTGGTACAGGATATAGAACATTTGGGCAGATGGCCTGAGAAGTGGCAACTGAAGTTTAACATTGACAAATGCAAATAACCGCATATGGGTAGACGTAACCCCAGAGAAATGTACAAACTGTGTGGTACTACACTTAGGGTGGTAGAAAATGAAAAAGACCTGGGAGTAATTGTGCAGTCAGATATGAAGTTTTCTGAGCAATGCAGATAGGCTGCAAGAGCAGGTCATGGGGTTTTGTCAATGATATACAGAAATTTTGTTAGCAGGGAAAAGGAGGTGATTATCCCTTTGTATAAGGCAATGGTCAGGCCACACCTTGAGTACTGCATACAGGTCTGGAGGCCTCATTTTAGAAAGGATGTAGATTTTCTTCAGCGTGTACAGAGAGGGGCAACAAGATTGGTGAGGGGAATGAAGGATACTCTTACCAAGAAAGGCTTAAATTCTGAAAATTGCAGTGGCTGGAGACTAGGCACCTGTGAGGTGATCTGTTGAGCATGCTGAATTCTGATGGGATTCTTCAACTTACTCAGATTATGAACCTAAGGGGGCATAAATTCAAATTGAGGAAAGACAGTTGTAGAATAGATGTGCGGAAATTTGCCTTTAGCCAGCGGGTTGTTAATTGCTGAAACAAACTTCCATCTGTCGTTGTGGAAGTTGACAGCTTAAATAAATTCAAGGAGGAACTGGACAAACATTTAGAGGGAATGGTTGTGTGAATTTTTTTTTTTTTTTTTTTTAGCTGATGCTATATAAGCTGATACGCTTGCTTTATTGCATCACATGCCTCTATTACTATTACAGCACATTGATTTTGCATTGTGTTTTGCTTTCATTACAGCACAATTTTGTTCAATAGCATTCTCCAAAGCCCTATATTACATCTTAATTATGTGGCTGAAGAACTCATGTCATATTAGGTGGCAGGTACTTAACAGTGATTGCAGATAGGCTGTTCACTTGGCAATGAGAATTGCAGTTATTTACATTGGGGCTTCTGGGCTTTCTCAAAAGCCTCAGTGCTCTCAAGGAAGCTTCTCTGTGCTAGACATGGTTACTGGAAGAATGCGAATCCATTGCTTTGCCTCCCCCCCCCCCCAAACACTACATTTCTCACCTTTAAATGTAAGCATTTTATGCAGTAACAACCTAAAAATAAAAAGGCCAGCTTCATCACTATTGCAGTTGTTCTGGCCATACATCAACAAAATGTTTTTTAAATGATTCTCCTTCCATTCCTCTGTAGCTTCAGCATCAATGGTTGCACTTTTGTTGTATGCTTTTTTGACGACAGTTCATGACAAGTTGTAAAATCCTGGAACCATCCATTAGAGGACTTTTTTTTAAAGCATTATCAAATTTATTTCTTATTTTCTCTCTTGTATCTCCAGGAATGGCTGAAATTTCTAACTAAAGAACTGGAAACAACTGCCTTAGAAATTCTGATAGCTGTAGTATCCAAAGCTTCAAATTTTTTTTTTTTTTTTTCTTTAGCGAATCAGTTTTCAGATAGTCATGTGCAGCATTAAACAATGCTGCACATGACTATCTTCCCCACCTTTTCAAAACAGGCTCTGGTAGAAGTGAAAGGCCAGGTTGCATACCCCCATATGTCGGTATGCATGCAAGGACTTTTATGAAAATCTTTTTTTGCACAAGAAATAACTTTATTGACGTCAAAATTTTCACTAATTGTTTCTACAAACCTGTGTAAGCCATGAGCTAAGCAAGAATTGTGGATTAGGTTTGGAAGAAAACTTGTAATGCAGAAGCTGCTTTTATCATATATGTAGAAATGTCTATAACAAATGAAATTTTTTTTTTTTTTTGCCATAGGTTGATTCTCAGTCTGGCCATAATAACTTCAAAGACTCATTCCCAAATCTTGCAGGTGTGGTGTAATTTGTATTTTTGAGAACCTTACAAGCCATCTATAGTGAACTGTTTTGTGATTAATGATCCATGATTCTATAAATTTAGCAGCAATGATTTTTGGCATTTTGAATGAAAGCTTGAACTGCCTATTCTGTAAATTTTTTATGGCAAAACTGAACTTTTATGTTACACATTAAAAAAATATACTCTCATCCAACATTTTTGATGGCATGAGAATTAAAGTAAAACATTGTCAACAGGTTTTCCTCACTAATTGAAATCTTTTCACATGCTAATGTTATTGCAATAGTGTGATGGTTTCAATGACCGAAGTGGTCTCTGAGTGTAATGTCTGAAAAACTGAGAGAATTAATGAAATATAGAGTGTTGCTAGTAATATCATGTAATGTGCATTTATATAAATAATAAATAAATAAATTCTTTATTGCTAATAAGTACAGGACATGTACTAGAGACAATAATACTCAACACGGCGACATGGCCAGGAGTTTTACATTATAAATGAAATTATAAATAAAATTAATTGGCAAAAAGGAAAAAAATACCGTTACATGGAAATTATGAGTTACAAACATGTAAATTATAATAATGAAAAATGAGGACTAAACGTCATATGGAGGAAATTATCCCAGTTCCACAGATGGAATCCACTCGAGGAGCATGTGACGGTATTTGTAGTTGGTAGCTAATTTCTGAAGGTTGACTCCAAGACGGAGCAGTGCCTGAATTTTGGGGAGTGCCTGGGCAGGTAGGAACCAACTACACAGTTTCAACCGGTTGTATTTGAGGATTAGTGTGGGCTCTGACCTCAAGGATGGCGTAGGATTGTGCCACTGACAGAAATCCCAGATGTTTGGGACGTTTATTACTCCTGTGTACATTTTTACTGAAGTCATTAAACGCCTGCTGTCAATTAACCTCGGGAGCCTGGGTACATTTAGCTGCTCAGCCATGTCAGTTGTTCTCAATTGAGAGGGTCGGCGATGCTTATTTGTGGCCCATTTCAGGGTCCAGTATTCACACGGAGAACACCGGTTTTTTGAAGTGAAGGCGACGCAGATGCCCAAATTTCAGCAGCGTATAAAATAGCTGGATAAACAGTGGCTTGAAGATATCTGGTAGTGGTTGCGGCATCGTTGGAATGAAGTAAGTGTTGTTTCGCTTTCCAGCGTAGGGTGTTAAAACGCTTCCGGAGGTATTCTGTGTGATCATTAAATTTCAGCTTCGATCAAAATAGACCCCGAGATCTTTATGGCAGGTAACCACTGGAATTAGAGTACCTAAAACTGAAGGTTGAATTATTGTTGGTTGCTGTTTCAATGAGTAAGTCATTATTGCAGATTTTGACGGGTTAAGGTTTAATCCAAACATCTTCAAGTAAGTTGAAAGAGTGGTCAAGTTCTCTATGATGGAAGACGTGATTTCCATTGGGTTTGCAGACGGTGAGATTAAGGTAAGAAACTTTATATCGTCGGCATATATTAGAGCATCATCACGATGACTAATGAAAGGAATCAGAATTGCTGAGAAGAGAAGGCCAGACAGGACACCACCTTGTGGGACTCCTGCATTCATTTTTCTTGTAAAGTGGGTTTTCTTCAAAGTGAGGTGGACACGTCTATTCTTCAATAAGGCGGTGAGGAAAGCTAGTAGGTCTCCATTAATCCTGAAGAAGAATTGCAGGAGTCTGAGAAGGGCTGTGATGTCTAGGCTGTCAAAAGCAGCTTCAATGTCAGCGTACACTATAGCTAATTCAGATTTAGTTTCGAAGGCTTGAAGAATTGATGTCTGTGCAGCCATGAGGTTTGTTATGGTGGATCTATTTTCGACTGCGAAATGGAACAGTTTCGGCTTCTGTGGCATCAGCTGTTTGTTTAATGCTGGAAGGAGTACCTTTTCTAGAAGTTTGAGGAGGGTGGAAGAAGTTGAGATTGGTCTGAAATCTTTTAGGCTTGTTGGTGCTTTGACCTTAGGCAGTGGCCTCACAGAGTATTCATTCCACTGAGCAGGGAAAACTCGTGTGGAAAGAATAGAGTTGTAGATTGAGAGTAATGCATCTAGGATATAGGGGCTAAGGCATTTAATTATGAAATGAGGTATCTTATCACGGCCTGCGGTACTATATGGTCGCAGGGAGTTATAGCATATATCGGTTGCTGTCTTGTGATGGATATTATGGAAAGGTCATCAGTAGGAGCAAATTGGGAGTTTTGGAGAGGAATTTCGGCAGAGGCGAAATTGGTTTTGAATCTTGAAATGTAGTCCATCCAGTTATCTAAATCAAGATTTTAATTAATGCAACTGTGTCTTGATGAGTATGGCACTTTTCCTTTAGACAAGGTAGCATCAGTGTATCTCTTTAATGCTGATGCCTTGAGTCTGTTGAACATAGCTCTTGCTCTGGAGTATAGGATTCGATCTTGGGTTGTGCCAGAGATTTTCCACTGCCTGTGAAGGTACTGTTTGTTGTGGAAACTGCACGCTAGATCTTTGGTCCACCAAGCTCTAGTTCTTGGAGAAATGTGTACGGTTTTAGCTGACGCATAGAGGGTGACTGTATTTATCCACCTGGTGATTAGATCAACTGTGAGGATTGGGTCACATCCATCAAGCACATGCCATGGAATAGACTGCGCTGCCTCGAGGCACTTTTTTGGATCCAGAAAATTCGGAGAGAATATGCACTAATAATAAAAACAGCCACAATACCTATTTGCATATGTAGATAATCCAATGTTTATTTATCACTTTTACATTCTTTCATGCACTTCCAGCTCTTATTGTATTGTTCTTTCATTCATATGCTTTTATATTGTTCATATTATTCTTTCATTTATATTCTCTTACTATGAACATGGGCATCAGCTGATGCTCATTTTCATCAGTGTAACAATGCTGAATTCACTTAATTTTAAGAGAGAACAAAAACACTGACTTGTTTTCTAGATTATTTATCTATTTTATATAAAACAGATAAATAATCTGAGTAAAATACTTATTAGCTAATAAGTATTTACTCAGAACAATTAATGGCAAAACTTATAGTGTATAATAATTTTATTTCACAAAAGTTCATTATACTTCTCATTTTGAAAAATGTAAAATGTCGTTATTAAAAAACTTTAGTTGTACTATTTAAAAATAATTTATTGTCAAACAGCAACTGCATTTATTTAAAAGGGCAACACTAAACTGATCTTTACATTTTGGTAGTTGCATTTACTCATCTCTGAATAATTGATTTTTTAAAGTCACGCTAAACTTTAGAAAGTTTTACTCCTAATGCTATTTATATAGATCTTTCATTACTTCAGTATAGCTTTCTCCATTTATCTTTATGTTTACATTTCACCTTTTTGTAATAAAGAATTGGAAATGTCTTTTTGCTGGTCTCATTCAGTATTTACCAACGTGTTAAAACTTACCCTCAGACACTGTGATCCGCAGTTTTCCACCTCTTACTGAAGGTAGTACCACAGAAGGTGTTAAGGGATCAATAACATAAGCACCATCTACCACATGATTTAAAATCACTTCTGAAAAAAAAATAAATTAAATAAAATATTTTTATTACTATTAAATATGAATAACAAATAAACAACTGAAGTACAGGAAATAAAATAAGCATCATATGCAAATTTTTAATAAAAACAGACCATCTGCCATTAGACTTCATCTCTAACCATGTTAAATATTATTACCCAGCTGACAGTTTCAGCTCATTAGAACAACAGTGTATTATTATTCTGAACACCACAGCAATTAGTTGAAACAGAAGTATACAAAGAGTAATACATGTACATCATTACAGTAAGATAGATGATTATTCCATATCAGCCAATAGCCAGAAATAAAAAAATTTCCAATATAATTGTTGGATAGAATGATTAATGTGTTGGTGGACTATGCTGATTTAAATAAACAATTCTTTGTGTGAAATTTCAAGACATTTTATTAACTTTACAGAGACTGTAAAAAATTTTTTTTGAAATTCATAACTTCATACATTGCAATCTAGTTTTATGAGTCTTCCTTGGTGGGCAAACAACAAAGTTAAATGAAATAAAGGACTCAATGCAGTCGGCCTCGGTAAGTGAACCACATGCAAGTTCTCTGATTTAAAATCAGTGCCATCTGTCAATCTGCCAGCTAAAAAGTTATAGAGTATTAGAAATTCATTTATTACTTCTAACTGTTGGTTGATAGGAAATAATCATCTATCTCTATTGTACTATAATAATGTTTATATATTACAAAGTGCAGTGTA